>NC_057803.1:429093668-429448254 GCF_018294505.1 Triticum aestivum
CGGGGCGAAGGCTCGGGCGGCGGCACACGCGTGGGCCCGGAGGGCCCCTCGCGGGCCGAGCGGGCCGGCGGCAGGATGAGGCGGCTATGTGGGCGCGGCTGGCCACGTGGCGTCTCGCGGTTGGCGGGGCGATTTTGTCCGGTTGCGGCCGGACGTGTCCGGCGCACCGGATGGACGGGGACTAGGGTTAGGGTTGGAGTGGATCCGAGATTTTCGGGAAGGGGCTATATATAGGCATAGGAGGAGCTAGGAGAGTCCAAATGAGGTGCGGTTTGCGGCCACACGATTGTGATCGAACGCTCTAGATGATGGAGAGGTTTTTGGTGGGTTTTGGGCGAATTTGGAGGGGTGTTGGGCTGCAACACACACGAGGCCTTTTCGGTCCCTCGGTTAACCGTTGGAGCATCAAACGAAGTCCAAATGGTACGAAACTTGACAGGCGGTCTACCGGTAGTAAACCAAGGCCGCTTGGAAAGTCTCGGTCCAATCCGGAAATGTTTAATCTCCACACACGAAAGAAAGATAGAAAAGACCACCGGAGGAGAACGAAGCGCCGGAATGCAAAACGGACAACGGGGAAAATGCTCGAATGCATGAGATGAACACGTATGCAAATGCAATGCACATGATGACATGATAAGAGATGCATGACAACGACAACAACACACGGAGACAAAAACCCGAACCCGAGAAAATAAAATAACTTAAGGCCGGAAACGGCAAGAGTTGGAGTACATATTAGGAAAGTTACATCCGGGGTGTTACAGTCATCGAGCTGTACGTGTGCTCAACTCGGAGGTGTCGTCCGTCCGGTACTTGGATCGGTCGGATCGTGAAGACGTACGACTACATCAACCGCGTTATGCTAACGCTTCCGCTTTCGGTCTATGAGGGTACGTGGACACACTCTCCCCTCTCATTGCTATGCATCACCATGATCCTGTGTGTGCGTAGGAAAATTCTGAAATTACTACGTTCCCCAACATTATTGCATTAGCATGATGTTAGCATGGCGTCAACAGTCAACAGAGGTGTCAACTGGTCAAACTCACGTGAGGATCCCACCTGTCATTGACTGATTAATTAACTAACAGTCAATTAGGTTAATTAGTGATTAGATTAATCTAATTATGATCAAGTAAATTAATTAATTTAGTTAATTAATTAATTAAATTTATTATTTTTATATATTTTTAATCTTTTTTTACAAACTCGTTCTGGGCTTGAGGCCCCACGTCCAATAGGGCCATCGGGCCTTAACGGGCATCGGGTCATGGGCGAGGGGCGGGCGCCGTGGGCGCAGCTGCAATGGACGCCCCGCAGCGCCGCGGGGCGCCAGCGGCCACGGCACAGGAAGGCGGCCGGAGCGGCACGGAGGTGGAGGGAGCCGCGTGGCCCAAGGCGACGGCGAACAGAGTGCGCGCGGGGCGCGGTCCGACGCTGCGAGGCGAGGGGCAGTGGGGAGCGGTGCGAGAAGAGCAGAGGCGAGGCTGTGCGTGAGTGTGGGCGTGCGCGGGCGAGGCACGGTCGGCCGTGGCGACCGCAGGGCAGAGGGAGCGATGGCCAGAATAGGCAAACACGGACTGCGAGTGCGGGAGGCGGAGCGCGGCTAGCAGGGGTCGGGTGCGGCTGCGGGGTAGGGGGGAGGAGGCCGAAGGCCTCAACAAGCAGCGGCAGCGGCGGGGCAATGGGGGATGCGGCAAGCAGCAGCAAAGCAGTGGCCTACAGGCACTGGCAGTAGCAATGCATCAGCGCAGGCGGCAGCGGTGAGCAAGTGCGAGCAGGTAGCGGGCAGCTGCGGTTCATGCACAGGGTGCAGCGGGCGCGAGGCCAGCGCCGGGCACGCGCAAACAGGGGACGATGTGGGAGCTCAGGCACGGGGCGGTTCGGCGGCCTATGGTAGGAGGAAGAAGAAGGGGGTGAGGGGCTCATTACGCAGCGGTAGGGATAGGCAGCATGCTCGTGGAGGTGTCGGGGAGGCGCCAGAGCTGCGGGGGGCGGCGACGAGGCAGCGGTGAGGTGGCGGGGCGTCGGCGAGGCGACGGGTTGCAACGTTGGGGTGGTTCAATCCCTCGATCGAATCGGGGGGCAGAGGAGGGTAGAGGTGGATCGAGGGAGTGTGTGGGGGAGTGGGGCATTCTGCACTAGGTCATGGGGGGAGTGGGGAATAAGGGAGGCGGGGTGGGTCGGCCAGGGGGAGCCTGGTAGCCCTGTTGGGCCGCACGGCCCAGGGGAGGGGGTCTACCTTTGTTCTTTTTATTTTTGCTTTGTTTTCACTTTTTCTTTTTATTTATTTTCTGTTTCGGCTAATTGTTTGGGCACCAAATGAATTTTGTAAAATATGAGAGGTGGCCCAGAAATCACAGCACAATATAACCTACCACCAAAAACTAGTTTGGGGTAAATATCATTTCATATTTATTTTGTATTAATAAAAAGCTTATTAAACAATGTTTTCAGCCACTGTTTGAGGGTGTTTGAGTCACTTATCAAATTTCAATAATGTTGTTTACAATTTTATCATAGCCTCTGATTTATCTACTATTTATTGAACATTTTAGTTTTAATAGTTGAAAACTTTTATTGTTTGCTTGATTTTGAATTTTAAATTTGAATCGGTTTCGAACTAACGGGAGATTAGCAACAATAACCGAGGTGACGTGGTATTGTTAATGTGGGATTACTGTAGCTTAATTATCTGGGCGTCACAATTCTCCTCCACTACATGAAATCTCGTCCCGAGATTTAAGAGGTGGAGCAAGGGGGAAAGATCTGGTTACAAAATTCTAATGAATCTTCTTGGTCTTGGATGCTCATCTTGAAGAGGTTGATCCCTTACATTGACGTCTTCATTTCTCTGCTTCAGGTCATCAAGGTGAAGTCATCCCTTTCTTCGAGAACTCCAACGTACTTACGAATAGGTAAGGGGCAGCTCGGCAATGACAGAATGCTTATGAGGGAAACAATCTGGGGTTAACCCATGAATGAGCATAAGATTATCTCTTGAGTTGAACATATAAAATACGTCGAGGGTAAGGTATGAAGGTACAATGAGAGGGTCCAAGCGGATATATAGCTACTCAATGTCTGAACCAGAGTGAGAAAGGGGTTTCAGAGCAGCGAGAGTAAGTATTGCATCTGATACCAGAATAGAGCACTAGGAAGGTGGCTCGCGAATTACCTACAAAACGAAGAGCAAGGGATAACTTTGTCAACAAGGTGTATATGAGAGTCAGGTTTCGATCCTGTGGACTGTGGGTTATGGGCCCACCATGTGGGTTAAAGTAGAAAGGGGGCTGACATCTTGCATGGTCACGATAGCAAGGCATGTCAGAGGGTGGCCTGTCAGTTATGTCAGCAACAACATCGATACCAAGGGCGAGGGACGAAGAGAACCATCTTCCTACTCGTTGAACAAGGTCGACCAATAAGTAAAGTTCTTGTCCATCGGTGGTTACCGAAATGTCATCAACAATAGTAACATGTTCTTACTGACAGAGTTGTACACCGAGGTGCTTATAAAGGCAGTGACTTATTAATTCTTAGATCATATAAACCTCAAGAAGTTTAAACAAAACAATGAAAGGAAAATGTCCTTATCAGATTAAACAGAACAATGGAAAGGAAAAATGTGTTTAAGCATATAATTCAAGGGTATATCCTTCCCAAGGAAAAGCAGAGCATGATATCCATGACAGGATATAATTGTAGAAAACCATTTTGGTAACGGGGGAGAAATTTCATAACATTACCCAAACAACGGTGTTAGGATAATTGATGAAGAAAATGCAGCATTGTGCTTCAAATGTTCTTTTTGAAGATCGGAGTACCACATACATGCTTCGAGGTAGCATTGACAAGGTCTTCAAGCAAAGGTCAGACCTTGGATACACAAAGGATCCATCAAGAAAAACTTATAGAATAAGTCTCACAATTTCCTCACGAAAGCAGGGCTAACCTTGCCACAAAGGAAACTATAACAATAGGTCCTCTGGCCAGGTGTGCTAGGCATGACATCACCTTACCAGGTCATGTAAAGAACCAAGGTTATAACTCTTGGATATATGTTCTAACCATTAGATCTGAACGAGATTCATATTTGATTGGTGTCAGGATACCTCAGACTCATGATGCCTGAGAAGAAAAGGTGCAACACAAATTGACGAGATGACATTGTAAGATTCTCGGGAAATGAACTATGGAAGCGAGTTCTAAAATAACAGTTCATCATTAAACCAAGGAGAGGATGAGGAGGTAGCTAATGGACTCAGGCAATTCATCAAGGTTTCCAACAAGATGGATTTCAACAATTAAGTGAACGAGGTGATAGTATCGGACACACCGAAGTATATAATGAGGTATGTTTGATGAGAACACCCACAATTAAATATTGAACGAAAATGCACATGAAAATATGGACCAAGTAGGACGATCAAAGTTAGAATGGCGATTCGATAACGAAACTTTCGGCCATTCACTTCGAAACAATAGGGTTGTAAGAGATATTAAATTATCACAACATAGTTCACTCAACACGGGGGCCAATAAAAGAATGGTGATGGCGAGAAGTATCACTACATCAAGGATTTCTTAAGAGGTGGTGAAACTCCCATGACATTCTTGACATAAAAGGTGGTAATACCCAAAGATAGAGCATAACACAACCTGGATAGTAAGTAACTAAAGTGACAACACAAAACATGAGCACGTTTGTGTTGGAGGGAAGGAAACACAGTTGTTGATGATAACACAAATCATCGAGGGGCAAGGATGGTATTTCTCATCAAGAATCCGATTGATATTCTGGAAGGAGTAAAATGTTGATGATGATCACGACAAGTTTTATCGAGAGGCTCCACGCAGAAGCGATCGAACAACAACTACATCAAGCAAAAGGACTTATGCAGTGAAAGATTATTGGAACTGTGGATACGACACCAACTCGGAATCAAGCTTGCTGTTCGAGGTGAAACGATAAGACAAGGAAGATCGACATAAGCTTAGCTCATCGTCGAAAGTTATGCTCCGGGAATAAGGACCAGGTAGCATATTTAAAATCAGCATGATAATGATATAGCTGATCAGGCTAGGAATGACGTGATCGAGTACAAACTCATAGGCTGAGAAGATTAATAAGGGCTGTTTAATCGCAAGGTGGACTCGATTCAGTTATCGGTGTTCTCGAGCGACTAATAACTCAGAACCCGGGGGCGGATTGGAATCGGCGAGAATAATAGTTGATGAAGAACTCATAAGAAGTTATGTAGTTCCTTGATATTCTTAAGATACCAGAGGGTATACTCGAAGGCAAATCAGAATAGAAACTGAATTGGAGCGTTGACTTGCGATAGCCGATACTTTAATCTTGTCAGAATAGACGAGGCAATGGAATGGTTTCCTTTCAGATATATTGAATAAAGTTAGCATGGTTAGAACCATAACTACAAGGGATCGAATTTACGATACCGTAAGAATTTTTCAAATGATTAAATATTCTTGCAAGAAGCTTTCATGATAGGTTCCACATCGTGTCAGTGGGCATGAACACAAAGGTTCAAGGTCGACTCCCACTTCTGCAATGCATAACCTTTCATTCACTTCTCGTTTTCGAAAATGACATTAGTTGTTAAAAGTTTTACCTGGTGCAATACCAGATAAGTATGACCCGTGAAATTTTTTGGGTTCACACTGATTAAGGAAGGCATAGTTTCAACCCATTGGGGCATCGTAGAACCATATACCACAAACTCAAGGGTAAATAATTCAAGCCCGATAGTAGAGCATGGTTGGCCAAATCAGAGAATACTATTTACCAATGGCATTATGTATCAGGGAAGAATTCACAAGGTGGTTAAATATGAAGGACATTGTTGAATAGTAATCCAACAAAGGATCTGACGATCCATAGCGGAGCTGATGTGAGCATCGGCACGCAACCAGTTGAAGAAAGAATGCAATGGCATCGGATAATAGAACAACTGACTAACTCAAAGCTCAAATGCAAATGAATTATGAATTCCAAGACAAGGGATCAGAAGCAATGCTCTGACTAGGGATAGATAAGTTGAATAGACTTAGGGTTACAATCAATGGCAATTTGATTGGTCAAGATCCAGCTCATGTTTAAAATGACGTCTGAGCCGGAAGGACGAAATGAATGGTCTGAATAAGGATTTTGAGCCTTCGCACTTATTGAATCAATGGGCTCAAAATGATAGTGGCAAAGGATGCTAATAAGATTACTATACTTATGGGATTAACCATAATGCAAGCAAGCAAGAATTTTAAGAGCAATAAGATGCTGAGGATTTTCGGAAGATCAAATAGTATTTCAAAGACTTTGGTGAAACACATGAACAACTGGGGAGAAACAAATCCTCGGTGTGTGTGTGTGAGGATTAATTGTAGGTGTATTCAGGTGACAAGGAACTGCAAGGCAGTAGGCACAAGGATTCTCGGAACAACAACGAGTATTTCGGGGTATCTTGTAATAACAAGAGCAACTGGGGACTAAGGTAAGAATGACAAGTGCATGTAGTTATCAATAGGGGTTGATGGTGGAAGGGAGTTGCAAATGCAATGAGCACAACTTCTCGGGACAACATCGGAGAGTATTTTCTGAATCTTCTGGTGCAGCAGGTGATCATCTGTAATAAGGGGCTCTCCGGAAGGAAGTAATTACGAGAACCTAATGTTATAATTAGTAAATTCGTTTAACCCGAGTAGAAGAGAGATCAGAGTCCCAGAGTATAGACGAGGAATAAAAGATCCTAATACCACCCAAATGGCGACGTGGGCCCGCAAGCCACACAACCATGTTAGTAGAAGTTTTGTAATGACTAGACTCAACTTCGGCCAAGGAGTTGGAAGAGGGATTCCTACAGGCAGTCGGCTCTGATACCAACTTGTGACGCCCCTGATTTGACCGTACACTAATCATACATGCAAATGTGTACGATCAAGATCAAGGACTCACGAGAAGATATCACAACACAACTCTAGACACAAATAAAATAATACAAGCTTTATATTACAAGCTAGGGGCCTCAAGGGCTCGAATACATAAACTCGAATACACAAGAATCAACGGAAGCAATAATATCTGAGTACAGACATAAGTTAAACATGGTTGCCTTAAGAAGGCTAGCACAAAAGTAGCAACGATCGAAAAGGCAAGGCCTCCTGCCTAGGACCTCCTAACTACTCCTCGAAGTCGAACTCCAAGTAGAATCATCCTCGGGATCCTCTGGCTCCTGGACTCCATCATCTGGTTGCGACATTCGAGAAAAAATGGAAAAGGGGGAAAAGAGGGAGCAAAGCAACCATGAGTACTCATCCAAATTACTCGCAAGCAAGGAGCTACACTACATATGCATTGGTATCAATGAAAGGGGTAGTATATGTCGACTGAACTGCAGAATGCCGGAATAAGAGGGGGATAGCTAGTCCTACCGAAGACTACGCTTCTAGCCGCCTCCATCTTGCAGCATGTAGAAGAGAGTAGATGGTAAGTTCACCAAGTATCATCGCATAGCATAATCCAACCCGGTGATCCTCTCCTTGTCGCCCTGTGAGAGAGCAACCACCGGGTTGTATCTGGCACTTGAAAGGGTGTGTTTTATTAAGTATTCGGTTCTAGTTATCATAAGGTCAAGGTACAACTCTGGTCGTCCTTTTACTGAGGGACACGACTATTCAAATAGATAAACTTCCCTGCAGGGGTGCACCACATTTCCCAACACGCTCGATCCTCTTTGGCCGGACATACTTTCTTGGGTCATGCCCGACCTCAGAAGATCAACACGTCGTAGCCCTACCTAGGCACAATAGAGAGGTCAGCACGTCGGTCTAAATCCTATGTGCGCGAGGGTCTGGGCCCATCGCCCATTGCACACCTGCACGTTGCGTATGCGGCCCGTGAGCAGACCTAGCAACCTCCATTACAAAGGAAGTTGCGTGACTCAGTCCAACCTGGCGCGCGCCGCTCAGTCACTGACGTTACGAAGGTTTCGGCTGATACCACGACGTCGAGTGCCCATAACTGTTCCCGCATAGTTGGTTAGTGCGTATAGGCCAGTGGCCAGACTCAGATCAAATTCCAAGATCTTGTTAAGCGTGTTAATTGATGTAACCACGGACGCCGACCAGGGCCAGGCCCACCTCTCTGCTAGGTGGTCTCAACCTGCCCTGTCGCTTTGCCACAAAGTAACAGTCGGGGGCCGTCAGGAACCCAGGCCCACCATTACCGGGATGGAACCACCTGTCCTTTCAGCCCCCACATCGGAATCACTTGCGGGTACTCTACGAGCCGACTCGACTTTAGTCACCACATGTATCACATATTATGTATATAAGTATATACCCGTGATCACCTTCCAAGTGATCACGGCCCGATAGTATAGCATCGTAGACATACAAGAATGTAGGGCCACTGATGATAAACTAGCATCCTATACTAAGCATTTAAGATTGTAGGTAAGGTATCAATAACTGTAGCAACAATGACAAGCTATGCATCAGGATAGGATTAATGGAAAGCAGTAACATGCTACACTACTCTAATGCAAGCAGTAGAGAGAAGAATAGGCGATATCTGGTGATAAAAGGGGGGGGGCTTGCCTGGTTGCTCTGGCAAGGAGGGATGGTCATCGATGTAGTCGATCTCGGGGGTATCGGCAGCGGTCTCGGGGTCTACCAGAAAGAAGTAACGGAGGGGAACACAATAAATAACAGAGCAATCAAAGCATCACAAAGCATAACAAGGCAATACGCGGTGCTAGGGGTGACCTATCGCAGTAATAGGGGATACCGACGAAGGAGGGAAACATCCGAGAAAGTATCCCCGATGTTTCGTGTTTTTGGACAGAATAAATGGAGGGGGAAAGTTGCGTGTTCGCTATGCTAGGGATGTGTGGCAGATGAACGGGTTGCGTAACAGGATTCGTCTCGTCGATCTGAGCAACTTTCATGTACAAAGTTTTTCCATCCGAGCTATGGTTTATTTACTATTAATTTTTAAAGTTTTAAATCATTTTCTAATTTATTATTATTAAATTAATTCAAAGTTAGTATTATTGCATCAGCATGATGTCAGCACGACGTCAGCAGTCAACAGAGGTGTTGACTCGTCAAACTAACGTGAGGGTCCCGCCTGTCATTGACTCATTAATTAACTAATAGTTACTTAGGTTAATTAGTGATTAGATTAATCTAATTATAATTAATTAAACTAATTAAATTAATTAATTTATGTTAATTAATTAATTAAATTTATTATTATTATTTATATATTTTTTAATCTTTTTTTACAAACTTGTTCTGGGGGCTTGAGGCCCCACTTCTCATAGGGCCATCGGGCCTTAATGGGCATCGGGTCACGGGCGAGGGGCGGGCGCCGTGGGCGCAGCTGCAGCGGACACCGCCCAGCGCCCCCAGGCGCCGGCGCTCACGACACCGACAGGGGGCCAGAGCGGCGCGGATGCGGAGGGAGCTGCTGTCGGATCATGGGTTCCGACAAAACCCTTAAGGTTTGAACACTCGGGTGCGCGCGAAGATTTCCCCCTACCGATCCACGTCCTAGCTTGGCTAAGATCTTACAAACTAACTAGACGAACTCGCAACACAAAGGACACAAGATTTATACTGGTTCGGGCCACCATTGTGGTGTAATACCCCACTCTAGTGTGGTGGTGGTGGATTGCCTCTTGGGCTGAGGATGAATAGTACAGGGGGGAGAACAACCTTCTGAGGTTGAGGTGTTCTTGTGCTTGGCGAACTTGTGGTTGTTCTGGTCTCTCTTGATCTGCTCTCTTAGCTATGGTGGTGGCTAGTCCTATTTATAGAGGCCCTGGTCCTCTCCCCAAATATTGAGCGGGAAGGGATCCAACAACGGCCAATTTCAAAGGGGGCAACTAGTATAGCTTATCTTGAAAAAAGTGGTCTTCGCCTGCCAAAGGCTCTGGTGGTGACGCCGTCTTGGGCTCCACGGTGACCTCCGTCTTGCCGTCCTTCTGGTCTTGGTCTTGTTGCACTGATATGGAAACCTTTTCTTGACGCCTCGGTACTCCGCGCCTGCGCCTGCTTCCTTAGCATCGAAGAGGAAACAAGGACACTGTGTGCGCTGGTGCCCGCCTGGCATCGATCGTCATGGCTCACGTCACTAGAACCTCGCGAGGTTTTCCTGGCCTTGAACTCTCCGCCCCTCGCGAGCCATTCTGGTGAGGCCGCTCCTGAGGAGGTCTTGTGTCGTCCACCTCGAGAGGCTTGGCCCCTCGTGAGGGTCTTGAGTGCCTTGTTGATGAAGATGGGTCGTACAAGCCTGCTAGCAAAGCCACGCCGTGGGCCGCATGCAGGCAAGTCTGGGGACCCCCGTTCCCAGAACGCCGACAGTAGCCCCCGGGCCCAAGGCGCGCTCGGGCTTGGCTTTGAGGCGAAGCGAAAGGTCAAGTGCGGAGCACCGCAGGCCCCAATAGCCTGCAACCTTGGTCGATGTGTGGCGGTTGATTGGAGATGGGCGTCTGCGCTTCCCCACGCTGCGTCGGCAACTGCCCGACTTAACAAGTAGGCCGGCGTGGCAGCACTTACCTTCACTGCTTTCCTTCGCCTTGTTCAGATCCCCTTTCTTGCGCCGTGCCTCCGAAATTCTCCAGATCTGCTCCCATCCTTTCCTACATCAGCGACCAATGGCGCCCCGGAGGGTCAAGCCCGCCTCGTCGCCGGCTTGGTACGAACCTGCTCTCGACTCGCCCAACGTCTCAGAGAAGAGCCCCGTCGATGCACGCTTGCTGACGGCGGGGGAGAGCAATGAAAGGGGGAAGACGGAGCACCGAGTTGCCTCCGACGTGCCGGAGCCCGAGGGGAGCACGTTCTTCCCCTTCTTCACGGGCAGTATCGCCGCAGGGTTGATTCCTCCCTTCTCCGATTTCTTCTATGAGGTCCTCGGCCACTATGGGTTGTAGGTGCTGCATCTTCATCCCAACTCCATCCTTCTATTATCCATCTTCGCCTACTATTGTGAGGCATATCTGGGCATGATGCCGTCCGTGGCTCTGCTGCGCCACTTCTTCTTCCTCCATGCCAGCGAGGGCTATATCTCCGGGTGCGCCAATTTCATCACGGCCGGCAAGGCCAACTCGATCTCAAACACCGGGAAGAAGGCCGACAACCTCAGGGCCAATGGTTCATGATGGGTGCCAAGTGCGTCCACCCATGCTTGACGCTGCCGATGAAGAGGCCCCGGTCCAACAAGGGGTGGTCCTGCGCGAAGCTCACCGACGAGCGGGCAACGTTGGTGCTGGAGCAGAGGAAGTCCGACCTGAAGCCTAGCAATGCGAAGGGGGTGAAGATTACAGGGGCCATGCTCCTGAGGAAATTCCTGGTGTTGCGCGTGGCCCTGCTTTAGGCCCGCACGCACCCCTTGTGGGAACTTGGGGATGAAGAGGACAAGGTTCGCTTGAGGCCTTGCCCGACAAGGAGCTGACCGCAGCTCTCCGCCTCCTGGTTGGGGACGATCAGGAGTATCCACCAAATGTATTTACTCCCTTGTTCCGCCACAAGGACTGGGGGCTGATCATGGCCTCCAAGCCAACCTTCGACGGTGTGGACTATTGCCGCTGGTGCTCACCGGGGCCCCTGCGGCGCCAACTCTGGTGGAGCTGTCTTCCGGTGAGTCCCGCAGAGAGGAAGAAGAGGAGGAGGAAGACTCGGAGGTGACTCCTGAAGGGACGGGGGAGACCTCCCCCTGACTAAGGTTGACATCCTCCATGCCTTTCCCGACGATGACGAGGCCGGCCCTCCCCAGGAGAAGGAGGAACTGGCCGTGATCCTGGTGAGGAGCAGGTCGGCGCTGATCTCCCGAGATTCTACTACTGCTCCAGTGCTGGCTGGAGCCGCTTCTGGCTCAACTGCTGCTCCTGCTTCAGCTTCTGGGGCTGGTGCGCCCGCGCCTCGAGTCGCGAAGCTCTTAGGCTTCAAGCTCACCAAGTGGAAGGTGGACTACGTTGCTGTGGATCAGTAAGTGCCCCGCCTCGCCTTGTTCCTGCTGTTGATGCTTGTTTCCGACTCTCTTTCCTGGTTGTGTAACCAGGCTATCATCTGCGGCGAAGAGGAGAAGGGAGAGCGAGGTGGTGCTGCTTGAGTCTGTGTCGCCTCCTGCGACCGTGCCCCTCTCCATGAGCAAAGGAGGGGATGGTGCTCGTGCTTCTCCAGCCTGGTCATCCTCACGAGGCCCGGTGGAGCATCCTCGAGAGGAGTTAGCCCCTGAAGCACCGCTGGCTCAGGAGGTGCCGGTGTCCGGCTTGGGTGCCGAGGTCCAAGAGGCTCAGTAGCCTCCTGCCTCTCATGCCATGGTGACGACGCATCTTCATCCTTCCGCGCCATTATTCCCAGGTTCTTCAGCCTCTTCTGCTGTCTTGGAGCGTGCCCTTTCGGAGATGGCCCAGCCGTGGGAAGATCTCCAGGGCGCGGACCCGCGCCTGGTGGCCGGGCGCCTGGAGCTGGCTTCTGGCTGGCTTCACTCCGACTCGGCGGTTCGAGCGGCACTAAGCCAGGCCGCGACATTCTCCGAGAAGGAGAAGTGGGCCGTCGCCCAAGCTACGGCTGATCGCGAGGTGGCGATGAAGGACGCAGAAGCTGCCCACGACCGCTGTCGGGTGCTGGAAAACGAGCTGAAGAGTCTGCGTGATGAGCGCGCAGAGGAAGCTCGCGGCCGTCAGGCGAAGGAGGAGGAAATTAAAGCCCGGGAGGATGCCATCAAGGACCGCGACGCCGAGCTGGGGGAGCTGGCGAAGGCACATGCCGCAGCCGGCTGGAGGAGTTGGAGTGGAAGGCGAGGGCGAAGGAGGCCGATCTTGACGCCAAGACGAAGGTCCTGGCTGAAGACCGCGTGGCCTTCTCGCTCCTCGAGAAGAGGTCCCACATGGCGCTGAAGTCACTGTATGAGAAGGGCTTGGAGAGGCTGCTGACCACCGACGAGGATGGCCCTGCTCAGTTGCTTCCCTTATTGGTGAAGGCGCTCGAGGAAGTCGTGGAGGTCGTCGGTCCCATGGCAGAGGCAGAGGCTCGTGTCCTTTCCTCAGCCGCGCTGACGCGGGTCTTCAGCCACCTGCACCTTCCTGACCCCAGCGCTCGTCTTGACGAGCTGCTGGAGCCTGTACCTGATGAACACTGCACGACTACCGCCGCAGCCGTGAAGGGTCAAGTGGAGGCCCTGCTGACGAAGTTCGACGCCTTCGCCCCGCGCCCTCGACCGGTGATGTAGGTGAAGGCGACGCTACCCAGGAGGGGGCACCTCTTGCAGGTGCAGGCGGTGTCCAGGGGTGACCTGCGGCTGCTTTTCTGTTTTATTCCTGCAACATGCACCATGCCTCGTGGAGGCGTTAAACTCGCGTTTGATATTGTGAGAACAATATGTCTTGTAATATTTGCTTTGAGATTTTGCGATTTTCTTCCTATTTTCTTTGTGTTCTGCGTCGGCAGAGCCCGGCCCCGCGCATACCTCAACCGCCGTTGGGCCAACTGAAAAGTAGGACGGACCAAGGAGTGAGGGGCTATGTGACCAGTTAGGCTCCTGAGTCGCGATGCCCAGGAGTCCCCCTTGACGCGCAAACAGCTTATAGGAAGGATACGCGAGGATAGGTTAATGTTCTACGTCGGCAGAGCCTGGCCCCGTGCATACCTCAACCGCTATTGGGCCGACCGAAAACCAAGACGGACCAAGGAGTGAGGGGCTACGTGACCAGTTAGGCTCCTGAGTCGCGATGCTCAGGAGTCCCCCTTGACGTGCAAACATTCTCCATACCTTTGCCCTCGCCGAGGCTCAGCTCGGGAGGGGCGTGCGACGACCAGGTCTGAGGGACCTGGTTGGGTGGCGTACGCTTGGGCGTGACCTGAGCGCAGCCCCCGTGCACAGCCCCCTCGTGTGGCTCTCCCGAGGGGAGGTGTTGCGGTGAGGCCGGACACTGAGCTCTGGGGCTCCCTGTGGTTGGTACGGCCGTGAGGCCGCCCTCAGTTGTTTATCACCAGCGTGGAGTGTAGTGCTTCCGCTTGTGCACGGGCATAGCCGCTCCTCGGCAGTGTCGACGGCCAATGCGGAGCATGGTGCTTCCACTGGTGCGTGGGTGGGGGACTCCCTACCGCGGAGAGCCCCCGGGGCGTGTACTGATTGCTCCATGCTATATTATCTACTGTTTTGGACATTATTGGGCTTTATTATCCACTTTTATATTATTTTTGGGACTAACCTATTAACCGGGGGCCCAGCCCAGAATTGTTGTTTTTTGCCTCTTTTAGGGTTTCGAAGAAAAGGAATATCAAACGGAGTCCAAACGGAATGAAACCATCGGGAACGTGATCTTCTCAACGAACAAGACCCAGGAGACTTGGACCCTACGTCAAGACACAAAAGAGGAGGACACGAGGTAGGGGGCATGCCTACCCCCTCCCCAGGCGTGCCCTCCACCCTCGTGGGCCCCCTATTGCTCCACCAACATACTCCTTCCTCCTATATATACCTACGTACCCCCAAACGATTAGATACGGAGCCAAAACCTAATTCCACCGCCGTAACTTTCTGTATCCACAAGATCCCATCTTGGGGCCTATTCCGGAGCTCCGCCGGAGGGGGCGTGGATCACGGAGGGCTTCTACATCAACACCATAGCCCCTCCGATGAAGTGTGAGTAGTTCACCTCAGACCTACGGGTCCATAGTTAGTAGCTAGATGGCATCTTCTCTCTTTTTGGATCTCAATACAATGTTCTCCCCCTCTCTTGTGGAGAACTATTCGATGTAATCTTTTTTTTGCGGTGTGTTTGTTGAGACCAATGAATTGTGGGTTTATGATCAAGTCTATCTATGAACAATATTTGAATCTTCTCTGAATTCTTTTATGTATGATTGGTTATCTTTGCAAGTCTCTTCGAATTATTAGTTTGGTTTAGCCTACTAGATTGATCTTTCTTGCAATGGGAGAAGTGCTTAGCTTTGGGTTCAATCTTGCGGTGTCCTTTCCAAGTGACAGTAGGGGCAGCAAGGCACGTATTGTATTGTTGCCATCGAGGATAACAAGATGGGGTTTTCATCATATTGCATGAGTTTATCCCTCTACATCATCTCATCTTGCTTAAGGTGTTACTCTATTTTCATTAACTTAATACTCTAGATGCATGCTGGATAGCGGTCGATGAGTGGAGTAATAATAGTAGATGCAGGCAGGAGTCGGTCTACTTGTCTCGGACATGATGCCTATATACATGATCATACCTAGATATTCTCATAACTATGCTCAATTCTTTCAATTGCTCAATAGTAATTTGTTCACCCACCATAGAATACTTATGCTCTCGAGAGAAGCCACTAGTGAAACCTATGGCCCCCGGGTCTATCTTCATCATATTAATCTTCCAATACTTAGTTATTTCCTTTGCTTTTTTACTTTGCTTTTATTTTACTTTACATCCTTATCATAAAAATACCAAAAATATTATCTTATCATATCTATCAGATCTCACTCTCGTAAGTGGCCGTGTAGGGATTGACAACCCCTTATTGCGTTGGTTGCGAGGATTTATTTTTTTGTGCAGATACGAGGGACTGGCGCGTAGCCTCCTACTAGATTGATACCTTGGTTCTCAAAAACTGAGGGAAATACTTACGCTACTTTGCTGCACTATCTCTTCCTCTTCGGGGAAAACCAACGCAGTGCTCAAAAGGTAGGATGTACTGATAACCCACAAGTATAGGGGATCGCAACAGTTTTCGAGGGTAAAGTATTCAACCCAAATTTATTGATTCGACACAAGGGGAGCCAAAGAATACTCTCAAGTATTAGCAGCTGAGTTGTCAATTCAACCACACCTGGAAACTTAATATCTGCAGCAAAGTATTTAGTAGCAAAGTAATATGATAGTAGTGGTAACGGTAGCAAAAGGTAATAGTAGTAAAAGTAATGTTTTTGGTATTTTGTAGTGATGATAGCAATAGCAACGGGAAAGTAAATAAGCGAAGAACAATATATGGAAAGCTCGTAGGCAATGGATCGGTGATGGGGAATTATGCCAGATGCGGTTCATCATGCAACAGTCATAACCTAGGGTGACACAGAACTAGGTCCAGTTCATCAATGTAATGTAGGCATGTATTCCGAATATAGTCATACGTGCTTATGGAAAAGAACTTGCATGACATCTTTTGTCCTACCCTCCCATGGCAGCGGGGTCCTTACGGAAACAAAGGGATATTAAGGCCTCCTTTTAATAGAGTATCGGAACAAAGCATTAACACATAGTGAATACATGAACTCCTCAAACTACGGTCATCACCGGTAAGTATCCCGATTATTGTCACTTCGGGGTTAACAGATCATAACACATAATAGGTGACTATAGACTTGCAAGATAGGATCAAGAACTCTCATATATTGATGAAAACATAATAGGTTCAGATCTGAAATCATGGCACTCGGGCCCTAGTGACAAGCATTAAGCATAGCGAAGTCATGGCAACATCAATCTCAGAACATAGTGGATACTAGGGATCAAACCCTAACAAAACTAACTCGATTACATGATAGATCCCATCCAACCCATCACCGTCCAGCAAGCCTACGATGGAATTACTCACGCACGGCGGTGAGCATCATGAAATTTGTGATGAAGGATGGTTGATGAGAACGATAGCGACGGATTTCCCTCTCCGGAGCCCTGAACGGACTCCAGATCAGCCCTCCCGAGAGGTTTTAGGGCTTGGAGGCGGCTCCGTATCGTAAAACGCGACGAATTCTTCTCTCTGAATTTTTTCTTCTCGAAACACAATATATAGAGTTGGAGTCGGAGTCAGAGGAGCTCCAGGGGGCCCAAGAGGTAGGGGGCGCGCCCTAGGGGGGCAGGCGCGCCCCCCACCCTCGTGGACAGGTAGTGGGCCCCCTGGCCTTCATCTTTTGCAGGTATTTTTTATATTTTCCAAAAAGTTGCTCCGTGAAGTTTCAGGTCATTCCGAGAACGTTTGTTTCTGCATGGTAATTCTGCTGAAAACAGCGCCAGTCCGGGTTAGTTCCATTCAAATCATGCAAGTTAGAGTCCAAAACAAGGGCAAAAGTGTTTGGAAAAGTAGATACGACGGAGACGTATCAACTCCCCCAAGCTTAAACCTTTGCTTGTCCTCAAGCAATTCAGTTGATAAACTGAAAGTGATAAAGAAAAACTTTTACAAACTCTGTTTGCTCTTGTTGTTGTAATTATGTAAAGCCAGCATTCAAGTTTTCAGCAAAGATTATAACTAACCACATTCGCAATAATGCTTAGGTCTCAAGTTTACTCATATCAATAGCATAATCAACTAGCAAGCAATAATAATAAATGTTGGATGACAACACTTTCTCAAAACAATCATAATATGATATAACAAGATGGTATCTCGCTAGCCCTTTCTGAGACTGCAAAACATAAATGCAGAGCACCTTTAAAGACCAAGGACTGAATAGACATTGTAATTCATGGTAAAAGAGATCCAGTCAAGTCATACTCAATGTAAACTAACAGTAATGAATGCAAATGACAGCAGTGCTCTCCAACTGGTGCTTTTTAATAAGAGGATGATGAGTCAGCATAAAACTAAATAGAGAGGCCCTTCGCAGAGGGAAGCAGGGATTTGTAGAGGTGCCAGAGCTCGGTTTTGAAATAGAGATGAATAATATTTTGAGCGGTATACTTTCATTGTCAACGTAACCACCAAGAGATGGCAATATCTTCCATGCTACACACATTATAGGCGGTTCCCAAACAGAATGGTAAAGTTTATACTCCCCCTTCCACCAACAAGCATCAATCCATGGCTTGCTCGAAACAACGAGTGCCTCCAACTAACAAGAGTCCCAGGGGGAGTTTTGTTTGCAATTATTTTGATTTAGTTTGCATAAAGCATGGGACTGGGCATCCCGGTGACCAGCCACTTTCTCGTGAGTGAGTAGCGGAGTCCACTCCTCTTGAGAATAACCCGCCTAACATGGAAGATACGGACAACCCTAGTTGATAGATGAGCTATTCGAGCATACAAAATAGGATATTTATTTGAAGGTTTAGAGTTTGGCACATACAAATTTACTTGGGATGGCAGGTAGATACCGTATATAGGTAGGTATAGTGGACTCATGTGGAATAACTTTGGGGTTTAAGGGATTGGATGCACAAGCAGTATTCCCGCTTAATACAAGTGAAGGCTAGCAAAAGACTAGGAAGCGACCAGCTAGAGAGCGACAACAGTCATGAACATGCATTAAAATTAATCAACACCGAATGCAAGCATGAGTAGGATATAATCCACCATGAACATAAATATCATGAAGGCTATGTTGATTTTGTTTCAACTACATGCGTGAACATATGCCAAGTCAAGTCACTTAAATCATTCAGAGGGGGATACCACCCTATCATACCACATCATAACCATTTTAATAGCATGTTGGCACGCAAGGTTAACCATTATAACTCATAGCTAATCAAGCATGGCACAAGAAACTATGATCTCTAGTTGTCATTGCAAACATGTTTATTCATAATAGGCTGAATCAGGAACGATGAACTAATCATATTTACAAAAACAAAAGAGGTCGAGTTCATACCAGTTTTTCTCATCTTAGTCAGCCCATCATATATCATCATAATTGCTTTTCACTTGCACGACCGAACGATGTGAATAATAATAATAGTGCACGTGCATTGGACTAAGCTAGAATCTGCAAGCATTCAATAAACAGGAGAAGACAAGGCAATATGGGCTCTGTTGTCAGATCAACAATAATGCATATAAGGGCCACTTCAACAATTTAATTATGGTCTTCTCCTATCGACCCCCAAAGAAAAGAAAAGAAATAAAACTATTTACACGGGAGAGCTCCCAACAAGTAAAAGAAGAACATGAAATCTTTTTGGGGTTTCTTTTTAATTACTACTATAGGCATGGAAAGTAAACTAATTAAAAGCTACAACTAATTTTTTGATTTTTTTTCTTAAGGTTTATTAAACGCACAATAAGAAAGCATAAAAAGGAAATTAAACTAGCATGGATGATACAATGAAAAAGTATGAGCACCGACATCTAGCAATAAGTGTGTGAACATAAATGTAATGTTGGTGAGAAATACATACTCCCCCAAGCTTAGGCTTTTGGCCTAAGTTGGTCTATGGCCACGGCTGGCCTGGCGGATATCCATAATAATAGCTGGGGTCATACTGAGATGCAGCGGCTATCGTCTCCTGAGATGCAGCATGGCGACGAGCGGCCTCTGCTCTCCTATCGTACTCATCTGCCTCCTCTCTGGTAATAACATATCTTCCTTTTGCCTGATGATCAAAGAAGGCAGTAGCAGGGAGAGTAATATGGACAGCACGACGTCTGTCAAAGATTAGTCGATACTAGAGAGGTGATTCATTCCTCTCGACAAACTGGTGATGAACCATAGCATTAAAGTCTAGGTAAGCAGGGGGTAATTCAATATCATCTTCGTGTATGGCTATACCAAGAAAATTAGCTACGCGGGTTGCATAAATTCCTCCAAAGAAATCTCCATTAAATCTATTAAGATGCAACCTACATGCAACAATGGCTCCCAAATTATAAGATTTGTCTCCTAACACAGCACTCCTAAGAATACTGAGGTCAGGGACACACATGTGACATGCCTCATCTTTACCATTAATGCATCTATCTATGAAGAGAGCAAAATAATGTATAGCAGGAAAGTGAATGCTCCCTATGGTAGTTTCTGTTATATCTCTAGATTCCCCCACAGTTATACCAGCAAGAAAATCTCTAAATTCAGATTTGCGAGGATCCCTTATACTACCCCATTGTGGAAGTTTGCAAGCAGTGGTAAAATCCTCTAAGTCCATAGTATAAGAATTTTCATAAAGATCAAACATGACAGTTGGAGAATTACGTGAAGATGAAAATTCAAACCTCCTCACAAAGCTACTAGTGAGATTGTGATACTGGCTGCACTTCTCTTCCTCGAAGCTCACAAGATCGGCATTACGCAAATATGCGTTGAATTCTTCCTTAATTCCTGCTCAATCCATAAAATTTTTAGAAGGCCACTCACAAGGATGCACTGGAGCATCTCTTGGTGGCTCTTCATCAGCATCACGCATTGCAAGCCTGGGTCCTTGCTTCCTTGAGGAACCACCCTGAAACATTTTCCTAAGCATTTTTCTTCCTCTGAAAAATTCTGAAATTTTTTAGTAACTTCAAAATAGAAGTAAACCAAACTCAATAATTTTGATAGCAACTACTCCTACAAGTGCCTAGGGCCTATATCATGCATCAAAACTACTTTTGACCATATAAATTTGACATGCAAGCTCAAGAACAGGGTCGCCTAAGCAGCAAAATTTTGCAATGAATAAAGCACTAGAACAAAAACTAATTGGACCAATGGAGGAGTCACATACCAAGGAACAATCTCCCCAAGCAGTTTTGTGAGAGGTGCTTTGAGCAAGGAGATCGAAAATGGCGGCAAAACGAGCTTGGACTCGGGTTTGAGCTGGTTATTCATGTTTGGGGGAGGAAGAAGGAGTGTGTGGGTGAAAGGATAAGTGGAGGAGGGCCACCGTGGGCCCACAAAGCAGGGGGCGCGCCCAGGGGGGTAGGGCACGCCCTCCACCCTCGTGGGCAGGTGGTTGACCCCCCTGCTGTGTTCTCAGTGCCAAATATTCTCAAATATTCCATAAAAAATCGTATTTAAATTTCAGGGCATTTGGAGAACTTTTATTTTGGGGTATTTTTATATTGCACAAATAATCAGATAACAGACAGGAAAATACTATTTTTATTTTGTTTAATATAAATAACAGAAAGTAAAAGGAGGGTACAGAAGGTTGTGCCTTCTAGTTTCATCCATCTCATGCTCATCAAAAGGAATCCACTAACAAGGTTGATCAAGTCTTGTTAACGAACTCATTCCGAATAACATGGAACCAAAGAAATTTCGAATAACACTATGTTACCACAACATGGATATGCACATCCCCAATAATAAGAATATCATATTTCTTCTTAACAGTAGGAAGAGGAAATTCAAAACCTCCAAATATAATCGATGGAATTTTTCTAATAGAGTTGATACTATGAACTTGAGGTTGTTTCCTTGGAAAGTGTACCGTATGCTCATTACCATTAACATGAAAAGTGACATTGCCTTTAGTGCAATCAATAACAGCCCCTGCAGTATTCAAAAAGGGTCTTCCAAGAATAATAGACATACTATTGTCCTCGGGAATATCAATAATAACAAAGTCCATTAAAATAGTAACGTTTGCAACTACAACAGACACATCCTCACAAATACTGACAGGTATAACAGTTGATTTATCAGCCATTTGCAATATTTCAGTAGGTTTCAACTTATTCAAATCAAGTCTATGATATAAAGAGAGAGGCATAATACTAACACCGGCTCCAAGATCACATAAAGCAGTTTTAACATAGTTTCCATTAATGGAGCATGGTATAGTTGGTACACCGGGATCTTCAAGTTTCTTTGGTATTCCACCCTTAAAGGTATAATTAGCAAGCATGGTGGAAATTTCAGCTTCCGGTATCTTTCTTTTATTTGTAACAATTTCTTTCATATACTTAGCATAAGGATTCATTTTGAGCATATCAGTTAATCGTATACGCAAAAAGATAGGTCTAATCATTTCAACAAAACGCTCAAAATCCTCATCATCCTTTTTCTTGGATGGTTTGGGAGGAAAAGGCATGGGTTTCTAAACCTATGGTTCTCTTTCTTTACCATGTTTCCTAGCAACAAAGTCTTTCTTATCATAACATTGATTCTTTGATTGTGGGTTATCAAGATCAACAACAGGTTCAATTTCTATATCATTATCATTACTAGGTTGAGCATCATCATTAACATTATCACTAGTTTCAGGTTCATTACCAGATTGTGTTTCAGCATTGGAAATAGGAATATCATTTGGATTCTCAGGTGTTTCAATAATAGGTTCACTAGAAGCATGCAAAGTCCTATCATTTTTCTTTTTCTTCCTTTTAGAAGGACTAGGTGCATCTATATTATTTCTCTGAGAATCTTGTTCAATTCTCTCAGGGTGGCCTTCAGGATACAAAGGTTCCTGAGTCATTTTACCACCTCTAGTCATAACTCTAACAGCATTGTCATTATTCTTACTATTCAATTCATTGAGCAAATCATTTTGAGCTTTAAGTACTTGTTCTACTTGAGTGGTAACCATAGAAGCGTGTTTACTAATAAGTTTAAGTTCACCTTTGACATTAGCCATATAATCACCCAAGTGTTCAAGCATATTTGAATTGTATTTCAATTGTCTAACAAAATAAGCATTAAAATCTTCTTGCTTAACCATAAATTTATCAAACTCATCTAAGCATGGGCTAGCAAACTTAGTAAATGGGATTTCAGCTTTATCATATCTATAGAGAGAATTTACCTTTACTACCTGTGTCGGGTTATCAAGACCATAAGTTTCTTCAATAGGTAATGGATTAAGATCATATGTTTCTTCAACATGCAGTAAATTAAGACCATGTATTTCTTCAATAGGAGGTAAATTCTTAACATCTTCAGCTTTAATACCTTTTTCTTTCATAGATATCTTTGCCTCTTGCATATCTTTAGGACTGAGAAATAGAATACCCCTCTTCTTCGGAGTGGGTTTAGGAATAGGCTCGAGAATTGGCTCTAGAGGTGTCCAATTATTTTCATTTGTCAACATATTATTCAATAGAATTTCATCTTCATCCGGTGTTCTTTCCCTCCCCTCGTAGTTGAGGGATAAATCTTAGTTCTTGGATCTTTCAAGTTCTTCATAATGATAAGCAGATATAAATCCCAAGTGACTCAAAGAATAGAGCTATGCTCCCCGGCAACGGCGCCAGAAAATAGTCTTGATAACCCACAAGTATGGAGGATCGCAACAGTTTTCGAGGGTAAAGTATTCAACCCAAATTTATTGATTCGACACAAGGGGAGCCAAAGAATACTCTCAAGTATTAGCAGCTGAGTTGTCAATTCAACCACACCTAGAAACTTAATATCTGCAACAAAGTATTTAGTAGCAAAGTAATATGATAGTAGTGGTAACGGTAGCAAAAGGTAACAGTAGTAAAAGTAATGTTTTTGGTATTTTGTAGTGATGATAGCAATAGCAACGGGAAAGTAAATAAGAGAAGAACAGTATATGGAAAGCTCGTAAGCAATGGATCGGTGATGGAGAATTATGCCAGATGCAGTTCATCATGTAACAGTCATAACCTAGGTTGACACAGAACTAGCTCAAGTTCATCAATGTAATGTAGGCATGTATTCCGAATATAGTCATACGTGCTTATGGAAAGAACTTGCATGACATCTTTTGTCCTACCCTCCCGTGGTAGCGGGGTCCTTACGGAAACTAAGGGATATTAAGGCCTCCTTTTAATAGAGTACCGGAACAAAGCATTAACACATAGTGAATACATGAACTCCTCAAACTACGGTCATCACCGGTAAGTATCCCGATTATTGTCACTTCGGGGTTAACGGATCATAACACATAATAGATGACTATAGACTTGCAAGATAGGATCAAGAACTCTCATATATTGATGAAAACATAATAGGTTCAGATCTGAAATCATGGCACTCAGGCCCTAGTGACAAGAATTAAGCATAGCGAAGTCATGGCAACATCAATCTCAGAACATAGTGGATACTAGGGATCAAACCCTAACAAAACTAACTCGATTACATGATAGATCCCATCCAACCCATCACCATCCAGCAAGCCTACAATGGAATTACTCACGGATGGCGGTTAGCATCATGAAATTGGTGATGGAGGATGGTTGATGAGGACGATGGCGACGGATTCCCCTCTCCGGAGCCCCGAACGGACTCCAGATCAGCCCTTCCGAGAGGTTTTAGGGCTTGGCGGCGGCTCCATATCGTAAAACGTGAGGAATTCTTCTCTCTATTTTTTTCTCTCCCCGAGACACAATATATAGAGTTGGAGTTAGAGTCGGAGGAGCTCCAGGGGGCCCATGAGGTAGGGGGCGCGGCCTAGGTGGGCAGGCGCGCCCCCCACCCTCGTGGACTGGTGGTGGGCCCCCTGCCTTCATCTTTTGCAGGTATTTTTTATATTTTCCAAAAAGTTGCTCCGTGAAGTTTCAAGTCATTCCGAGAACATTTGTTTCTGCACATAAATAACACCATGGTAATTCTGCTGAAAACAGCGTCAGCCCGGGTTAGTTCCATTCAAATCATGCAAGTTAGAGTCCAAAACAAGGGAAAAGTGTTTGTAAAAGTAGATACGACGGAGACGTATCATGTACAACCCTGCCCTAACACGTGGCTTGCACGGCAGGGCTAGACGAGGTGTATCTGGGCACTCGTGAGCCAGCGCAGGACTCACGAGGCCCTACCTCAAGGCGGGTTGCGCCTGGTCTTGGTTCTTGTTCACTGTGTTGGTCCTTCGAGGTGGTTAGACAACCCGCGCCGAACGAATCTCCTGAGGTTATCGCGTGAGAAAGGTAAGCACCAACGGCCCCAGGAGGTGACATGAACGGGGCCGGCCCGCCAGACAGAGCTCAGCCGCTGGATTTATCGACGTTGCAGGGATAGGCCCGAGCACAGACGTCATGCTTAACTTACTCACGCGAAGGGTCCTGAAGAAAGACGGCCGGCGTGCGACTCCCATGGTGGGCGACAATGAAGCAGGTGATAGTCATAGATAGATTAAGCATGAAAGGCAACCTATCTCAGGTAAATGCAGGGAAGATGCATGCCACTGGGTCAGGCCCGAGCGGCTTGGGGATGATGCAGCCCGAGGGGCGCCCCCAACACGGTAAGCAAAAGACATAAAAAGGGATACATGCCACAGGGACGGACCCACATGGCCTGGGAATGATGCAGCCCTGGGGGCGCTCCCAGCTGAATGAACTTGGAAAATCTCACCTAGCTTTGTTGATGAAGGAGAGTTGGGGCAGCTGAAGGTATGCGGCGAAGGGGCTACTCCTCATGAGCCACCGGGGCCCTGAGCCTCGGGAGGCTCTGGGGGTCCAGGGGGTTCCTTGAGGACCGTCTTCATCTCCGTCAGCACAGTGTGGTGCCTGGCCTCCTGAGCCGCTAGGATGCTCTGCGGGTTGCGCTGATAGGCGGTCGCCACGCTTGGCAGGCCAAAAGGCATGCGAATGTAGCTGTGTGGTGGGCCCTAATAGCGTCCCATGCGCGAAGGCCAGAAAAGCTCCTGAGAGGCGGCCCGGTTGAGCCCTGGGACATCGATGCAGAAACGCAGCCTGACATCCTCGCCTGGACGGGGAGCTGCGCCTGGTGAGCGGCGGCTGCCGTGCATGGCCCTTGCGTCTTGCAGTTCCTGAGTGGTCTTGGTGATGAACTCCAGAACGGTGGGCACTCCTCGCCTTGTGCTCTCCTGAGGGAAACGTGCCGTGAAGCATGCCTCCAAGTGGTGCCCAAGCGCCTCCCTCCTGATGTTGGCAAAGTATGAGGCCCTCCAGAAGAGAGCCCCCGAGCCCTGCCCAAGAGGGGCGCTGGGCGCGCTTTCCTATGTGATGGAGGGAGGCCCTGCGTGGTGCAACTGCTTCTTCTTCTTGGAGGTGGCCTGTAACACCCACAATGCGGCTATATCTCCCACGTGTCGGGGCACGACTTAGAGGCATAGCCGCATGGTAGGCATGTCACAAGAGGGGTAATCTTTACACATCCCATGCACTGAATAAGGAAAAGATAAGGAGTTGGCTTACAATCGCCACTTCACACAATGCATAAATAGTCATACATCATCCAGAATACAATCAAGGTCCGACTACGGAACCAACATAAATAAAGACAACCCCAAATGCTAGATCCCCGATCGTCCCAACTGGGCTCCTCTACTGATCATCCGGGAAAGAAACATAGTAACGGCCCAAATCCTTGTCGAACTCCCACTTGAGTTCGGTAGCATCCCCTACACTGGCATCATCGGCACCTGCATCGGTTTGGAAGTATCTGTGAGTCACGGGGACTCAGCAATCTCACACCCTTGCGATCAAGACTATTTAAGCTTAAAGGTAGGAAAGGGGTAGTGAGGTGGAGCTGCAGCAAGCACTAGCATATGGTGGCTAACTTACGCAAAAGAGAGCGAGAAGAGAAGCAAAGCACGGTCGAGAAGCTAGTAGTGATCAAGAAGTGATCCTGAAGCTACTTACGTTCAAACATAACATGAGACCATGTTCTCTTCCCGGACTCCGCCGAAAAGAGACCATCATGGCTTCACACACGGTTGATTCATTTTAATTAAGTTAAGTTTCAAGTTCTCTACAACCGGACATTAACAAATTCCCATCTGCCCATAACTGCGGGCATAGCTTTCGAAAGTTCAAAACCCTGCAGGGGTGTCCCAACTTAGCCCATCACAAGCTCTCATGGTCAACGAAGGATATTCCTTCTCCCGGGAAGACCCGATCAGTCTCGGAGTCCCGGTTACAAGACATTTCGACAATGGTAAAACAACACCAGCAAGACCGCCCGAATGTGCCAACAAATCCCGATAGGAGCTACACATATCTTGTTCTCAGGGCACACCGGATGGGCAAGATGTCGGGTTGGCATAGACCTTGGTTGCCCAGGGGGCGCCAGACATCGCCCAGTTCGGACCAACACTTAGAGAAGCACTGGCCCGGGGGGTTAACTAAAGATGACCTTCGGGCTCGCGAAAACCCAAGAGAAGGATATAGGTTGTTAGGAAAATGTAAAACCAAGGTTGGGCCTTGCTGGAGGAGTTTTATTCAAAGCAAACTGTCAAGGGGTTCCTATAACACCCCACCGCGTAAGGAACGCAAAATCAAGGAACATAACACCGGTATGATGGAAACTAGGGCGGCAAGAGTGGAAGAAAACACCAGGCATAAGGCCGAGCCTTCCACCCTTTACCAAGTATATATATGCATTAATTAAATAAGAGATATTGTGATATCCCAACATATCCATGTTCCAACATGGAACAAACTTCATCTTCACCTGCAACTAGCAATGCTATAAGAGGGGCTGAGCAAAGCGGTAACATAGCCAAACAACGGTTTGCTAGGAAAGGAGGGTTAGAGGCTTGACATGGCATATGGGAGGCATGATATAGCAAGTGGTAGGTAGCGCGGCATAGCAATGGAGCGAACAACTAGCAAGCAAAGATAGAAGTGATTTCGAGGGTATGGTCATCTTGCCTGCAAAGTTCTCAAAGTTGATGAAAGCATGATCTTCGTTAGCATACTCAACAGGCTCCTCGATCACGTACTCGTCTCCCGGCTCTACCCAAGGCGAGAACACAAGCAAAGGACCAACAATCAATCACGGTGCAATGCGCAAGCAACATGATGCAAAGCATGGCATGATATGCGAGATGTGATATGCAATGCAAATGCATGCTCCGGAAGGAAATGGATGAACAAGGCATCAACTTGGCAAACCAAGTGTGCCGCTGGAAAGATGAGTTGATTTCGGTCGAAATCGATATAAAGGTCACCGGAATCGGATGCACGGTTTGCAAATGGAAAGCAAAACAAGAATGGCACAATTATGTGATTAACAACACGATGCCATCTAGAATGCAACAAGAAACTAAGCTACTGCACTCCAACATAGCAACAAAGCACATGGCAGTGATCTACTCAAGATGCTTGACAAAACATGAACACTGAGATATGGCTAAAACACACAAGAGAAGGTTAAACAAGCATGGGAAAAGTGCAAAATATATTAGCTTCACAGACTTAGTGAAAATACTAACATGCCAGGAATAACATCAGGTAGCCATGTTTAGAGCAAGCAAACAACATGCTACAGAAACATATCATAGCAAAACAAGGCATGGCATGAATCTACTAAATGCATAGAACAAAAGCCACTTACTGATCATGAGCCAAAAAGGCACAGAAGATATGATGGAACCCATGTAAACATAGCAAGTTTCGTTAACAGTTTCAGACTTAGCAGAAAACTGAGCATGGCATAAACAGAATTATGAAGGCACCTTGGTGAGCTCGAATCACTCACCACAAGGCATTACATGACAATATAAGCATAGTATCATGAAGAAGACATGTTCATGAAGCTAACCATGGAAAGAGGAAGTCCATAACATGCATGGATCAACAGCAACAACCATGACAAAATTGATTAACATGTAAACAATCTGCCAGGAACATTTTGTAGCAAAAGTAGAGCAAGATTAAAACATGCTAGGGTACTCCATAATTGCAAACAGGGACATTGATGGATAGAGCACAACCATATGTCCAAAACATCCTTACTGAAGCAAGTCAAAACAAGCATGGATCTCACTGTAGCATCATGTTTACATGGCATAAAAATAACAGCAGAACAAGGACTTGGCAAAATCCTAAGTCCCTGAAATCAGCAATATCACGAAGGCTAGTATGCATGCTTGTGCTAGTCACCACATTGATCACAAAAATACATGGCAAGCACCCCTGTAAAGATAGCATGGCATAGATCAAAACACATGTAGAGCAGATGCCATAAGATGCACACATCAAATATGACAAAAATGCCAAATCCTCATACTCTGCTAAGTAACAGCACCTAACAACTTATAGCACTCTTGCATCAGCGATTTGGGCATCAAGATGGACTCAAACAAGCATGCCACAATGGAATGAAATGAAGAGCATATCCCAATGAACATTTTGATATATTACATGCATGAAACGGAGCATCACACAAGAGGTTACAGCAGGTCAAAATGGGCACCAGAATACAAAGGATTAAGGACTTAGCCAAAATTTTACCCTGCGAAAAAGTCAACGGGCCGGATCGGGTCGCGGAGGCGCAGCGGATCGGGCTGGGTCGAGGCAAAGGAGGACCCGAGCGGCGGCGGCAGCGTCTCCGGCGAGGTCGTCGCCGGTGGGGGCGGTGGATCCGGCCGGGCTCGGGCTCCCGCGCCGGATCTGACGATGGGCGGCGGCGGAACTCCTCCGGGGGGCGGAACACAGGGAGAAGGCGGCGTGCGGGTGGCGCGGTAGGGAAGGCGGCCGGCGGACGGCGCGCGCGGCGAGCTTGCCGGCGGGAGGCGGCGCGGCTAGGTGCTCGGGGGAGGCGGCGCTGGAGATCGGGCGACGGGGCGAGGCGCGCGAAGGGCGCGGGCCGCGGGGGCCAGCGATGGGCCCGGAGGTCCGGCGGGCGCGGGGCGAAGGAGAGGCCACGTGGCGAGCTTGGATTGGGCGGGGCGGTGGCTGGTCGTGTCCGGCGTCCGGCGGACATGTCCGGCGCGGCGCGCAGGGGAAGATTTAGGGTTTGGACCGCGAATTTGGACGGGGTGCACATATTTATAGGTAGGAGGAGGTAGGAGTGTCCAAATGGAGTGTATTTTTTGCCCACGTGATCGTGATCCGATGGAGGAGGACATGGGAGAGGTTTGGATGGGATATTGGGCCGTTTTGGAGGGGTGTTGGGCTGCAACACACAAGAGGCCTTTGCGGTTACCCGGTTAACCGTTGGAGCATCAAACGGACTCCAAATGGCACGAAATTTGACAGGCGGTCTACCGGTGGTGTACCAAGGCCACTTGGAAAATCTTAGTCCATTCTGAGAATGTCTAACACCCTCTCACAAAAAAGAGACAAAAGGGGTACGCCGGAGGAGGTAGGAGTGTCGGATTGTAAAACGGATAACGGGGAAAATGCTCGGATGCATGAGGTGAATACGTATGCAAATGCGATGCACATGATGACATGATATGACATGCATGTAACACCCCGAGACCGTTGCGCCAGGTGTCCTCTAGTTATTTGCTGTTGTTGCCTTGTCATTGCTTGCGTGTCATGCATTGCATATCATGTCATCATGTGCATTTCATTTGCATACATGTTCATCTCATGCATCCGAGCATTTTCCTCGTTGTCCGTTTTACAATCTAGCGCTCCTATGTCACCCGGTGCCCCTTTCTACCTCTTTTCGTGTGCGGGTGTCAGATGTTTTCGGGTTGGACCGAGACTTGTCATGCGGCCCTGGTTTACTACCGGTAGACCGCCTGTCAAGTTTCCTGACATTTGGACTTCGTTTGATACTCCAACGGTTAACCGAGGGACCAAAAAGGCCTCGTGTGTGTTGCATACCAACACCCCTCCAATTTGGCCCAATACCCACCTAAACCCCCTCCATCATCTCGGTCGTTCGATCACGATCGCATGGCCGAAAACCGCACCTCATTTGGACTCTCCTAGCTCCCTCTACCTATAAATATGTGGCTTCCCCGAAATTTTCGCGCAGTCTAACCCTAACCTCCGTCCTCCTTGTGCCGCCGGACACGTCCGCCTGACGGCCGGACATGTCCACCCCGTCCGGCCACGTCGCCCGACCAATGGCACGCTGCCACGTCGCCCCCGCCGCCGCCCCCCTCCACTCACAGCACGCCATGTCACCAGCGCCAGCGCCGCGCCTCCCCTCTCTCTCCTCCCGCGCCGCCGGGCCCGTGGAGCCCACGGCCGGCCCGCCCGAGCCGCTCCAGGCCCAGCTGCCCCACGCCCGCACGCCGGCGATGCGCCCCGTCGCCGCCGCCAGATGCGCCCCGCCGCCGACGACCTTCGCCGGCACCGCGCCGCCTGAGGCCGCCGGTCGCCGCCGCCGCCAGACGCGCCCCGCCGCCGCCAACCTTCGTCGGCACCGCGCCGCCCGAGGCCACCGGTTGCCGCCGACGCCGCAGAATGTCGCGCGCCACCGCGCCGGCGTCACCTCCTCGCCGCCCCGGCTTCCTCTCCTCATCAGCCCCGAGCTCCGGCGTCTTTCCCGTCCCCGGTGAACAATGTTTCCGGCGAGCATCCTCGAAATCCGCGCCAGCCCGATCTGGATCCAGATCTGGATCGTGTGGGTTGACTTCCTCGCCCGAAACCCTAGTTATTTTGCATTTTCCCGCATGTCATAATTTCCTCATCGTAGCTCCGATTTGTGCGTGTAGCATATCAAAATGTTCGTCTCGACGAGTACATCATTTCATCTCATTTCATCATTTTCATTTGAGCTCATCTTGATGCCCTAAATGTCATTGGAAGAGGGCTATGTGATAAATTTGTCAGATCTGTTTCATCAAATAGCTTTTTGTCATTTTTGTCATGATTAATGTGTGCATGCTATGACCCTGAGCTCTACATATGTTTTGTTATATGCCATGCCATCTTTACAGAGGTGTTTCCCATGTATTTTTGTGATATTTGTGGTGACTATCACGATCTTGCAAAGTAGCGTAATCGGTAATGCTGATTTCAGGGACTTAGAATTTCACAAAGTCCTTGTCCTGTTTTTGTCGTTATGCCATATGTTCATGTTGTTTCCTAGTGATCCGTGCCTCTTTTGAGGATGATCAGTAAGGATTATTTGTTAACATTGTGGTGCTCTATCCATCCATGTCTTTGTTTGAATTTATGGAGCACCCTAGCTTGAGTCAATCGAGCTCTACTTTTGCTATAAAGCGAATCCTGACAGATTGTTGACATGTTTAGCGATTTTGCTGAGGATGTTGATATTGATCCGTGCATGCTATTTTGTTGTTCTTGCCATGTCTAGCTTCTATGCCATGTATTCTTGACGGGTGTATGCTTAGTTTGTCATGCCGTGCTCTGTAGTGAGTGTATCGAGCTCGTAAACATGCCTACTCGTTAACTGTTTTGCATGCTCCAGTTTTTCATTAAGTCTGAATCTGTTTATGTTTTTGCCATGTTCACATGCTTGCAATTGTATTTTCTGATCCCTTTTGGCTCAAGGTCACCAAGGGACTTTTGTTAAGTGCTTTGAGTAGCTTCATGCCATGCCTTGCCTTGCCATGTTAAGTTCTCGGAGCATGTAGTTTTCATGCTCTAAAATGTGCTTCCTGATGATAAATTCCAGACTTGTGTTAATTTCACAAGTCTGAAACCTGTTATCATTTGCACTTTTCCCATGCTTGTTTGAACCTGTTAATGGATGAACTAGCCGTAGCTCAGTTTTCATCTTTTGTCAAGCATCATGAGTGGATCCCTGCCATGTATTTTGTTGTCATGTTTGAGTGTTGTAGCATAATTATCGTGGTACATTTAGTTGGCTACTTGCTGTTTATCGCAGACCGGTGCCATATTTGTTTTGCTTGCCATTTCCAAACCGTGCATCCGATTCCGGTGATCTTTATATCGATTTCAACCGAAATCACCTCACCTTTCCAGTGGCACTCTTAAATTTCCAAGTTGAGGCCAGGTTCTATCATTCCTTTGCAAATCATGCATATGCATCGCATACCGCATCCCGCATATCATACCATGTTCATGTGTGGTTTGTTTACTATGTTGTGTGCTTCTTTCCGGTGTTGCTTCTTCGGGTTGGTTCCGATAATGTCGCGTTTGTGAGGACCCGTTCGACTACGTCCATTTGTCTTCTTCATGGACTCGTTCTTCTTGTGGGATTTCAGGCAAGATGACCATACCCTCGAAATCACTTCTATCTTTGCTTGCTAGTTGCTCGCTCTTTTGCCATGCCTATGCTGCGATACCTACCACTTCCTTATCATGCCTCCCATATTGTTAAGCCAAGCCTCTAACCCACCTTGTCCTAGCAAACCATTGTTTGGCTATGTTACCGCTTTGCGCAGCCCCTCTTATAGCGTTGTTAGTTGCAGGTCAAGATGAAGTTTGTTCCTTGTTGGAACATGGAGATGGTGTTCCTTGTTGGAACATGTTTACTTGTTGGGATATCACAATATCTCTTATTTAATAAATGCATCAATATACTTGGTAAAGGGTGGAAGGCTCGGCCTTATACCTGGTGTTTTGTTCCACTCTTGCCGCCCTAGTTTCCGTCATATCGGTGTTATGTTCCCGGATTTTGCGTTCTTCACGCGGTTGGGTTATAATGGGAACCCCTTGAGAGTTCGCCTTGAATAAAACTCCTCCAGCAAGGCCCAACCTTGGTTTTACCATTTGCACTAACAACCTATAACTTTCCCTTGGGTTTTCGCGAGCCCGAGGGTCATCTTTATTTTAACCCCCCCCCCCCCGGGCCAGTGCTCCTCTGAGTGTTGGTCCAAAACGGGCAGCCTGCGGGGCCACCTCGGGGCAACTTGAGGGTTGGTTTTACTCGTAGCTTGACCTATCCGGTGTGCCCTGAGAACGAGATATGTGCAGCTCCTATCGGGATTTGTCGGTGCATCGGGCGGCTTTGCTGGTCTTGTTTTACCATTGTCGAAATGTCTTGTAATCGGGATTCTGAGTCTGATCGGGTCTTCCCGCTAGAAGGAATATCCTTCGTTGACCGTGAGAGCTTGTGATGGGCTAAGTTGGGACACCCCTGCAGGGTTTTGAACTTTCGAAAGGCGTGCCCGCGGTTATGGGCAGATGGCAATTTGTTAATGTTCGGTTGTAGAAAACATGAAGTTGACCTTAATTAAAATACATCAACCGCGTGTGTAACTGTGATGGTCTCTTTCCGGTGGAGTCCGGGAAGTGAACACGGTGTTGGAGTTATGCTTGACGTAGGTTGTTCTAGGATCACTTCTTGATCATAGTTTCTCGACCGTGCTTTTGCCTTCTCTTCTCGCTCTCTTTTGCGAATAGGTTAGCCACCATATATGCTAGTCACTTGCTGCAGCTCCACCTCATACCTTTACCTTACCCTTGAGCTTAAATAGTATTGATCGCGAGGGTGCGAGATTGCTGAGTCCCCGTGACTCACAGATACTTCCAAAACCAGCTTGCAGGTGTCGTTGAACCGTGCAGATGACGCAACCAAGCTCAGGAGGAGCTCGATGAAGATCTTGCCCTTTGTGTTGTTTCGTTCTAGTTGATCAGTAGTGGAGCCCAGTTGGGGTCGATCGGGGATCTGTGTAGCTTTTGGGGTAGTCTTCTTTTATTTTGGCTCCGTAGTCGGGCCTTGATTGTATTTGGATGATGTAATGCTTTATTCATGTAATTGTGTGAAGTGGAGAGTGTAAGCCAACTATGTATCTCTGTCCCTTATGTATTACGTGGGTTGTGTGAAGATTACCTCACTTGCGACATTGCTTTCAATGCGGTTATGCCTCTAAGTCGTGCTTCAACATGTGGGAGATATAGCCGCATCGAGGGCGTTACAATGCATGACATGAACAAAATGCAAAACGAAGACAAACCCAACCACGAAGGGAATATCATAACTTAAAGCCGAAAATGGCAGAGTCGGAGTTACAAATATGGCAAGTTACATCCGGGGTGTTACATGGCCTCAGGAGGGCGCTCACCCTGGTTGTCGGGGTCGTTGATTGCTGCAGCTTGGAAGGCATGCTCGAGGGAGCACACCGCGTCTCTTTCCTCGCATGGGACTGTGATGATTCCGCCGCTTCCCGGCATCTAGAGGACATTGTAGCCATGATGGGTCACCGCCATGAACTTGGCCAGGGCTGGATACCCGAGGATGGCGTTGTATGGCAGGCGGATGTAGGCGACGTCGACGTCGATGAGTTCGGTGTGGTAGTTATTGCGTTCTCCAAAGGTAACGGGGAGGCGGACCTGCCCGATCGGGGTAGTACAGTCGTCGGTCACTCCTGAGAAAGGTTTGGTAGGCTGAAGCTAGTCATATGGCACTTGGAGGTTGTCGAACGTGTCGACAGACAGGACATTGAGCCATGGGCCACCGTCGATGAGGGTCTTGGTAACTTGCACGTTGCTGATGACCGGTGAACAAAGCATTGGGAGGACGCCTGCAGTAGCTGCGCACTTGAGCTGATCTGCCGAACTGAACGTGGTGGGGCATTTGGACCATCTGAGCGGGTGTGTGGCCTCGATCTTGGGGAGGACTGCATTCACTTCGTGAGCAAACTGTTTGAAGATACGCTGCGAGGCTGGGGCTTGAGCTCCGCCCAAGATGCAGGCGACAGCGCACAGCTCCTGGAAGCCCCCAGCCCCCTCGTCTTGATGGTGGTCGTCATTCCTTCTGTGTGGTGGCGGTAGTGGAGGAAGATCAGTGTTGCCTTGAGGACGATCCTCACGAGGCTAGTCCCTCCAGGCGCCCTCACGAGGCTGATCCTGCCAGCGGTCCTCACGAGGCCGGCCGTGCCACTCTTGGTGTGGGCCATGGTCGTCCCAGCGTCCGCCACCACGTCCTCCTCCTCGGCCATAGCCCCGGTCTCCGCGCTCGGGGCATCGAACGAAGCGTCCTTCTTGAATGGCTCTGAGCTCTTGACAGTTGCTGGTGTTGTGGGTATGCAGGTTATGGAAGGCGCAGAATGGTCGGCTCCTCTTCGATGACTCGGGCTGGTCTCTGCCGCGCTTGGTGTCCGGTTCCTCCGCGAGCACGACTGCTCCCTTGCGCTTCATGTCCTTGGCCTTGGCTTTCTTCTCCTCCGGGTCTGCAACTGGGAGCTCAAGGAGAGAGAGGCACCCCTCCTCAGCTCTTGCACACTTTGTCGCGATGTTGAATAGCTACAAGGTCGTGCATAGCTCCTCATGGATGACGAGCTCCTCCTTCATCTTGACATCGCGGATGCCGTCGGAGAACGCTGAGATGATGGCCCCATCGGTCACCTTGGGGATCTTGACTCACGCGCTATTGAAGCGCTGGATGTACTTCTGCAGGGTCTCTCCTGGTTGTTCCTTGATGCAGTGCAGATCACCCGTGACCGGGGGCGGTCGTGAGTGCCCTGAAAGTTGGCGATGAAGTGGTTGCGCATCTCGTCCCAGGAGGAAATTGAGCCTGGAGGCAGGTTCAGGAGCTAGGAGCGGGCGCCATCCTTGAGGGCCATGGGAAACCAGTTTGCCATGACCTTTTCGTCGCCATTGGCCGCCTCGATGATCAGCTCGTAGAGATGCAGGAACTCCGCGGGGTCAGGGGTGCCGCCATAGCAAGGAGGCAGATCTGGCTTGAACTTGCCTGGCCAGGCGACGCTACGCAGCTCGGGGGTGAAGGCGCGGCAACCGGCCGTGGTCATCGGGGCCCGCCTTGGAGGTGGAACTTGGTCTTGGCACCCGCGCCCGCTACGGCAAGCGGCGCGGGGCCTTGCCGCAGCAAACGATCCTAGCGCGGCGGTGCGGGAAGTGGCCGAGCGTTCTCTTGCGGTCGAGGGACTTCTTGACAGATTCTTTCTTCATGCGCGGGCGCCGGACGTGGTGGGTCGCGCCGTGAAGCCGCGCGCCTTGGCGCTAGGGCGCCGTCTTGGTGCAGAGGTGGTGGAGGTGCTTCGTGAGCCGCGTCGCTCGTGGCTGGAGGAGGGCGAGGCAGAGAGAGTAACGGCGTAGGGGAGCCCCCTGCGGCGTGGACAAGCTCGGCGATGCGGTCAAGCCAGTCCTCGTAGAGGTCGTCGACTAGGTGGTAGAGCAGGAGCTCGTGCGCCATAGAAGCGAGGCCCGTGCGTCCGCGGGAACGCGATGAGCATGAGACGACGAACCAGCGGGTGTCAGCGATGGAGTTGCGGTGCGGCCGTCCTGTCGCACCGAGGGGTGCAGCGAGGATGCTTGCTGCTTGTTCCCTGCCGGGCCAGTGGCAGCGTTGGCGGAAGGCAACGGAGAGCGACGGGGTGGCCCACCGACAGGGGCCGTCTGAGCAACGCGGGTGGCGAGGGCAGCTCAGCGCTCGGCGCGGGCGCGGTGTGCATCCGCCATGGAGACGATGAAGCGACATGACACAGAGCGATGGAAGGGAAGCTTCGGCGCCCCCTACCTGGCGTGCCAAATGTCGGATCACGGGTTCTGGCAAAACCCTTAAGGTTTGAACACTGGGGTGCGCGCGAAGATTTCCCCTCTACCGATCCACGTCCTAGCTCGGCTAAGATCTTACGAACTAACTCGACGAACTCGCAACACAAAGGACACAAGATTTATACTGGTTCGAGCCACCGTTGTGGTTTAATACCCTACTTAAGTGTGGTGGTGGTGGATTGCCTCTTGGGCTGAGGATGAATAGTACAGGGGGGAGAATAGCCTTCTGAGGTTGAGGTGTTCTTGTGCTTGGCGAACTTGTGGTTGTTCTGGTCTCTCTTGATCTGCCCTCCTAGCTATGGTGGTGGCTAGTCCTATTTATAGAGGCCCTGGTCCTCTCCCCAAATATTGAGCGGGAAGGGATCCAACAATGGCTAATTTGAAAGGGGACAGCTAGTACAGCTTATCCTGACAAAAGTGGTCTTAGCCTGCCAAAGGCTCTAGTGGTGACGCCGTCTTGGGCTCCACAGTGACCTCCGTCTTGCCGTCCTTCTGGCCTTGCTCTTGTTGCACTGATATGAAAACCTTTGCTTGACGCCTCAGTACACCACGCATGCGCCTGCTTCCTTAGCACCAAAGAGGAAACAAGGACACTGTACGCGCCGGCGCCCGCCTGGTCTCGATCGTCATGGCTCACGTCACTAGAACCTCGCGGGTTTGCCTGGCCTTGAACTCTCCGCCCCTCGCGAGCCAGCCTGGTGAGGCCGCTCCTGAGGAGGTCTTTTGTCGTCCGCCTCGCGAGGCTTGGCCCGTCGTGAGGGTCTTGAGTGCCTTGTTGATGAAGATGGGTCGTACAGGCCTGCTAGCAAAGCCACGCCGTCGGCCGCGGGCAGGCAAGTCTGGGGACCCCCGTTCCCAGAATGCTGACAGCCGCGTGGCCCAAGGCGATGGCGATGAGAGAGCGCGCGGCGTGCGGCTCGGTGTTGCGAGGCGAGGGTGGTGGGAAGCAGCGCAGGCACAGCAGAGGCGAGGCCGCACGTGAGCGTGGGCATGCGCGGGAGAGGCACGGTCGGCCATGGCGACCGCAGGGCAGAGGGAGCGATGGCCGGAGCAGGAAAACACGGACGGCGAGCGCGAGAGGCAGAGCACGGCTAGCAGGGGTCGGGTGCGGCCGTGGGGTAGGGGGAGAGGAGGCCGGAGGCCTCAACAAGCAGCTGCAGCGGCAGCGTCGGGGCAATGGGGGACGCGGCAAGCAGCAGCAGAGTAGTGGCCTGTAGGCACGGGCAGTAGCAACGCATCAGCGCGGGTGGCAGTGGTGAGCAAGTGCGAGCAGGTAGCGGGTGGCTGTGGTTCATGCGCAGGGCGCAGCGGGCGCGAGGCCAGCGCCGGGTCCGCGCGGACAAGGGACGACGCGGGAGCTCGGGCACTGGGCGGTTTGGCGGCCTACGGTAGGAGGAAGAAGAAGGGGGTGAGGGGCTCACTACGCAGCGGTAGGGATAGTTAGTGTGCTCGTGGAGGTGTTGGGGAGGCGCCGGTGCTACGGGGGGCGACGACGAGGCAGCGGCGAGGTGGCGGGGCGCCTGCGAGGCGACGGGCTACGATGTCGGGGTGGTTTGTTCCCCCGATCCAATCGGGGGGCAGAGGAGGGGAGAGGTGGATCGATGGAGTGGGTGGGGGAGTGGGGCAGTCTGCGCTAGGTCATGGGGGAGTGGGGAATAAGGGAGGCGGGTGGGCCGGCCAGGGAGAGCCTGGTAGCCCTGTTGGGCCGCACGGCCCAGGAGAGGGGGTCTTCCTTCGTTCTTTTTATTTTTGCTTTATTTTCACTTTTTTTTATTTATTTTCTGTTTTGGCTAATTGTTTGGGCACCAAATGAATGTTGTAAAATATGAGAGTTGGCCCACAAATCACAGCACAATATAACCTACCACCAAAAACTAGTTTGGGGTAAATATCATTTCATATTTATTTTGTATTAATAAAAAGGTTATTAAACAATGTTTTCAGCCACTACTTGAGGTTGTTTGAGTCACTTATCAAATTTCAATAATGTTGTTTACAATTTTATCATAGCCTCTGATTTATCTACTATTTATTGAAGATTTTAGTTTTAATATTTGAAAACTTTTATTATTTGCTTGATTTTGAATCTGTTTAGAACTAACGGGAGATTAGCAAAAATAATTGAGGTCACGTGTTATCGTTAATGTGGGATTACTGTAGCTTAATTGTCCGGGCATCACAACGAGTTCCAACTGCTGTGACAGTTGTACGTCTGGTTAGAGCGGCTAGGTATTTAAACCTGAGGACACACAGTCCTCACCGTATTCTCCTTGAACTAAGGTCACACAGACCTCGTCCAATCACTCGTGGTAAGTCTTCAGGTGACTTCCAACCTTGGTCACCCGACGATCCACAATTTCCTCTTAGATGCTCTTAGATGCTCTGGAGGATGCACAGTCCTGAAAGGTAACAAGTGTCGGTTCCACACAAGAACAATCTCTTTAGTGATGCTCAATCACTTTGGTTTGTAGGTGTTTGGTTTGGGGTTTTGGGTTTTTCCTTACTTGATGATTTTTGCTCAAAGTCCTTAGAGGATGGGATGCTCTCAATGACAAGTGTCAGTTTCTCGCGGAGCAGCCAACCAGCTAGTTGTTGTAGGGGGCGGCTATTTATAGCCTAGGGAGCAGCCCGACATGATAACACATAAATGCCCTTCAATGATATGACCGTTAGGTGGGTAGATATATTGGGACAGCTAGCGCGTAGCACAACAACAGTCGGAAATTTGACTATCAATTTCCTCAGGGCTATCATGTTCCTCACTTGTAGGTAATCTGCACTGGCGAATTCCTAACTCCTCAGTCAGAACAAATTCCTCAGAGACCAGAAGAACTTCATCTCCGTCACTGAAGAATTGACTGAACTGTATGAGATTTCCAATGGCTTCACTCGAAGGTATTGGTAGGTGTAGGATTTTGAGATGAGCATCACTTGGAAACTTTTCCTTAGTTTTACCTCGACCCCCTTTAACAGTATGGTGTTTCCTATGACTCAAGAAAGAGAAAGTGAAACTACAAAAACAAAAGTCTTCACGCTTCATGTTCCTCGTATAAATAACAAGTCTTCACGGTCACACCAATTTCTTCACTTTCAAAGTCTTCAGTTGAAGACATTCATTTTTAGGGGTCAACTTTCTCTGTAAATATCAAACTCCTCATAGACTTATAGACCTGTGTACACTCACAAACGCATTAGTCCCTTAACCTATAAGTCTTCAATACACCAAAATCACTAAGGGGCACTAGATGCACTTACAATCTCCCCCTTTTTGGTGATTGATGACAATATAGGTTAAGTTTTCAACGGGGATAAACATATGAAGTGTAAATACTGATATTGAGGAATTTGATTGTAAGATATAGAAGAACTCCCCCTGAAGATGTGCATGGTGAGGAATTTGCTTTTGAAGCAATGCACACTTGAAGAGTAGAATCATGGTGATCTCCCCCTATATCTTGTAATTCATACACGCATTTAACATATGATATGAAGAATTTGAAATGCATGATGAAATATGGTGACTGATGTGATTCAGCATGTGTGGATTAACATATGAGGAAATAGCATGCAGGAGAACATAGCAAAAGTGTCAGACCACCATCTGGTTTAAGTTTACAACTCGATCCAATAAAACTTCAGAAGAACGAGAGTTGTAACTTAGAAAAAAATGCCCATATAAAGAGACACGCTTGAAGACTAAATCAAATTTCTCCCCCTTTGTAATCGAATGACCAAAAGGGACAAAAGTGAGGACTAACGCCCCTAAAGAATATCATCACTGAGTCAATGAAGGAGCACCTGCATTGTTGGGGTCAGTTGTTGAGATAGGGCTTGCCGCCGTGTCGTCCAAATCTTCATGCTCATCAGTCTCACGCGATGAAGAATATGAACTGGCTACCAAGGAAGGAACTTTGGTCTTCTTGAATTTCTTCACTGGTGGTTGAGACCATTCAAAGTCCTACTTGAAACCCATTTGCTTCAGATCTTCTTCACCATAGAGATGAGACAGAATAGCCCAGGTACGATTGAATACTTCATGGAGGTAGAAGTGGTTTTTCTTCACTGCATTGTATGTAGCAGTCATGTTCTGAAGAATAGAGCCAAACTAACGCTTAACCCATTTGTGGTTGCGATCGACCTTCTAGTGAAGACTGAGGAGAAGCTCACGATCAGTCATCACCCTTGGAGCTGTGCCTTGAGGTTTTTTGTTTGAGGCATTGGCGGCAGAGTCATGAGAGCAGAGTCATCATTGGTGGAATAAGATGCAGCTTTGCGGAACTGACCATCCAATGGACGAATGCCTTCATCAATAATAGCAGTATCCTTGCCCTTTTCATCAGCTGAGGAAAATGTCCGCTTGAGGACTTCTATTGGGGGCAAGTAACTGACGTGATTCTGCAAATCAGCCTTGTAATTGATTGAATACCTTGATCTGAGGAATCTCATAATCCAGGGAGTGTAAGGCTTCAATTCAAAAGGAGACAATGCAACATTGGCCAGAGTCCTCATGTAGAAATCATGGTAGTTGACAGGGATGCCATGAATGATGTTGAATAGCAGATTCTTCATGATACCAACGACCTCTTCTTCATTAGAGTCGTGGTCCTTGATAGGACTCAGAGTCTTGGACAAGATGCAATATACAGTCCGTGGTACATACAACAATTCCTTCATGAGGAATTTGGTCCTTAAGGCTTGATCGGGCTTCAACGGCTTCATTAACACTTACATATAATGGTCAGTAAGTTCAGGTTTATGATATATACAATGTGCACCTTCAAGGGGAGAACTGACGGGTAGGGCATGAATCAATTCAGAGGCTGGTGCTTTGAAGTGAGTATTCTTTGTCATCCAGTCCAATACCCAAGAATTCACATCTTCAGCATTTCCTGTGATGTGCAGCGTTGCATAGAACTGAAGAATTAGTTCTTCATTCCAATCACATATATCAGTGCAGAAGTTGAGCAGTCCAGCATCGTGAAGAACACTGAGGACTGGCGCGAAGCAAGGTAGTGATTCCATGTCCACATGAGGAATATTTGCATGGTTCAAAACTTTTTACTTATCGAAAAGTAGTGAAGAATAGAAGTTTTCTTGGCTGGTAGTCCAGAAACGCTTCCTTCTAAGACGAGAAGAGTCATATGGGTTGTAATCTGTGAAGAATATGTGCTCATGGAAGAAGTCAGAATCCTTGAATTTTTGCTTCTTGGAGAAGGGATTCTTCGGCTTGAGATGAGGAGTGTCAGTCAAGGTCATCATAGCCTCAGGAATCGCGTTCTTAGGAACCACATGCTGAGGAATTATAGTTTTAGTTTCAGTTGCAGCCTGGTTCTTATTTTCTTCAGCTGCCTGCCTTCTCAGGCTTCCATTTTTCTTCGCCTATGAAGGCAGTCAGCATGTGACTTTGGCCATAAGTCAGCTTGAAGTCTGGCATAGTGGTGTTGGGGTCCTTGTGCCAGAGATCAATGTATTCAAGGATCAACTTTGGATCCAGTAGGAGAGGAACTTCACTTCCTTTGGCTCTAGTGGCCCTCTACTGTCTATCTCTGATGATTTCTTCAAGTTCTTCATCATCAGCTTCGTCATCACTGGACGGCACATGAAAGACGACTTGCTTCTTGTGAGGACTTGGTCTAGTGCCTCGTCCCGTAGTGGCCTTTGTCTTCAGCAGAGTGGGGCCTGTTGAGGAATTCGAAGGAGCTGAAGAACTTCCAGAGACTCCTGAGGCAATGGATTTTCCTGTGGTCCTTTGGCACAAGGCGAGATGCACTGGTGATGAGGACTTTGCCGGAGGATCTAAGGGTTTTGGAACTTGAGGAACTCGGGCAGCTTGAGGAATTTGCCGTGAGGGCTTAGCAGAAGAGCTTGGCCGTCAGGGCATTGAAGAAGAAGTGCCTGGCTTATGTGCGGGCTTATTAGGCATGACCTTCTTAGGCTTGCTAGCAGAGGCCTCAACAGTGGCTGCAGCAGAGTCTTCATTGAATTTCCTCACTGCTTCTTTAGCCATTTTGGCTAGTTTTGCTTGGCGCTTGGCCCACTCATCAGGATAGTCCTCACCGCGCTTGAGGCTGGTGGGATCAGCTTCTTGGCCAGGTGCCAGTGGAGGTCTTGGGCAAGGAGGGTGTAGAGCGAATTTCTTCATGTACTTTGGAGTTACACACCTGTACTCCCTCCATTCGCGTGCCCATCTCCTCTCTATCCTTTGTATGCGCACCTTGCGCTGATTTTTATCCGCCTTTCCATGTGTGGCCTCATTAGGAGTGCAATAATCCTTGTAAATGTCATCAGGGATCTCAAAAGTTGTGTTGACTTCCAGCTTCTTTCCTCCCTTCTGAGGTTTCTTTCCATCAGCCATTTTCTTCAGCTAAAGATTTTGAACAGTTGAATTCTCTGAAGAGGTATGCAGTTTTTCTTTGAGGAACACTGCAAATGAGTTAAGTTGATGAGAACCTAGTGATTCAACAGCAGACATGTGTACCTGTGAGCAGAGTATAGGTGCGAAGAATTTGGAGAGGTCATATGTGTTCTCAGAAGTTTTTGAAAAAAGAACAAGTTTGAGGAATTTGACCAGATGTGTCTTGAGGAATTTCAATAAGCGTTCTTTGACTTAGGTTCCAGAGTTGTGTAGATTGAAAATCCAACAATTGAGGAATCTTGAAGAAAAAAACATGGCTTAGGAAACAGATCAAGAACAGATGTTTATGTGGGGTGTTTAGAGTGTGAAGATTGAAGAATAAACACCTTTTGAAGATTTTGACGAAATCGGTGGAATCAATAAAGGGCAGTAAAAGTACCTTTTAATTACCCTTGACAAAGAACACGACGAACTAGGAATGTAGATTGGAAGTTCATCAGTGTAGATCTTCCACGCCCTAACTTGGCAGAGGAAGACGGCTACGGCGGCGGCGGAGTGAAGAAATCCGCGGCCGACGTGAGTACGACGGCGACGAGGTCGAGACATCGAAGCTCTTCCTCACCGGTGACGATGAAGTAGCGGCGACGCTAGGTTTTGAGAGCTCGAGCGGGGGAGTGAGGTCGAGCGGAGTAAAAACAAACCGAGGAAGGGAAGCGGTATTTATAGCCACGGTGAAAAACTGCTCGTCCGAGGAAAATGGACAAACGTGCCCCTGACCTTTCTCATCCGTGTGACATGTTTCACCCACGTACTGTGAGGTGGAGATCGTGTGAGATCGTGGGTGAATGGATAAGTATTATTGTGGAATGTGGAACGGTTTGTGCGGCAAAAGCCAAAAATCCAGATATGAAATTTTTCAATGTTCCGTTCGCAAATTCTTCAGTTGACAAGGACATAGTGAAGATTTTGAACGGGTTTCAAATAGAACGCACATGAAGAATTTGTGAACAGACTGGGTTGAGTTTAACATAGAGGGGGAAGGGTCCGATCACATTCACTTAGCAGAAGAAGCAACTTGAAGAAATAGCAATAAGTGAATGTTGTAGAGGACATAAACTCATATATGTATATAGCCAATGAAGAAAAACGACGGAAACAGTGAAGACTTGCAAAGTTGAAGAATTTGAACAACTGAGGAATTTCAAAAAGAAGAAAAACTCAAATTGAAGATTTTGAACTTTCGTTGGTGGCATGACCCACCGTATAAGAATGATGATTTCAGACGCTGCGTACAATTGTCGTAGGGCTCTGAGAATCAAATTCTTTGTTAATTTCTTCACACTTAGAGGGTTAGTCTTCATTGATTGAAGAAAAACATTACTTCGTGTGTTGCACATCTAAGTCATCAATTTTGCATAAGTGTTAGGATGTGTGTCCTTTTCAAAGGACATTCAAAGATTCTAAGATATTTAGCTCACACCGCAACTTGCTAAATCTCTTTTCATCCAAGGGCTTTGTGAAGATATCGGCTAGCTGTTCTTCAGTCTTCACGTGCTCGATGGAGATGTTGCCCTTCAACACATGATCATGAAGAAAATGATGACGGATCTGAATGTGCTTTGTCTTCGAGTACTGAACTGGGTTATGAGCAATTATAAGTGCATCTAGTGCCCCTTAGTGATTTTGCTGTATTGAAGACTTATAGGTTAAGGGACTAATGCGTTTGTGAGTGTACACAAGTCTATAAGTCAATGAGGAGTTTGATATTTACAGAGAAAGTCGACCCCTAAAAATGAAGTTCTTTGACTGAAGACTTTGAATTTCTGAAGACTTTGAAAGTGAAGAAATTGGTGTGGCCTTGAAGACTTGGTATTCATTCGAGGAACATGAAGCGTGAAGACTTTTGTTTTCGTAGTTTCATTATCTCTTTCTTGAGTCATAGGAAACACCGTACTGTTAAACGGGGTCGAGGAAATACTAAGGAAAAATTTCCATGTGATGCTCAACTCAAAATCCTACACCTACCAATTCCTTCGAGTGAAGCCATTGGAAATCTCATACAGTTCAGTCAATTTCTTCAGTGATCGAGATGAAGTTCTTCTGGTCTATAAGGAATTTGTCCTGACTGAGGAGTTAGGAATTCGCCAGTGCGGATTGCCTACACAGTGAGGAACATGATAGACCTGAGGATTTTCCTACTCAAAATTCCGACCGTTGTTGTGCTATGCGCCAGCTGTCCCAAAATATCTATCCACCTAACGGTCATATCGTTGAAGGGCATTTATGTCTTATCATGTCGGGCTGCTCCCTAGGCTATAAATAGCCGCCCCCTACAACCACTAGTTGGTTGGCTACTCCGAGAGAAACTGACACTTGTCATTTGAGAGCAACCCATCCTCTGAGGACTTTGAGCGAAAATCATCAAGTGAGGAAAAACCCAAAACCCAAACACCTACAAACCCCAAGTGATTGAGCATCACTGAAGATATTGATGCTGCGTGGATCTGACGCTTGTTACCTTTGAAGACTGTGCTTCTTCCAGACAGTTAGGCGTCACGGTCTAGAGCATCCAAGAGGAATTGTGGACCGCCGAGTGACCAAGTTTGTGAAGGTTTGGTAGTCACCTGAAGACTTACCACGAGTGATTGGACGAGGTCTGTGTGACCTTAGTTCAAGGAGAATACGGTGAGGATTGGGTGTCCTGAGCTACGTGTTCAGGACTGGGTGTCCGAGGCTATGTGTCCTCGACTTTAAATACTCAGCCGCTCCAACCAGACGTACAACTGAGATAGCAGTTGGAACTGGTCTACCAAATCATTGTCTTCACCAATCTTACTGGTTCCATTTCCTCAACTCTTTCATTTCCTCATAATTGAGTTGTGTACTTGTTCATATCTGTGTTTGAAGACTTTGACTGAAGACTTTCTCAATTTCCTCAGTTCAATTTCTTCAGTCTGTTTGTCTTCATCATGTGTTATCCTGTGCTTACGCTTCCTGTACTCTGTGCCTGTCTTCATTTCATCATGATGACTATGCTTGTATTCTGTTATGTTTACTTTTGAGTACTTATTCCGCTGCTAGTGGTTCTTCGCTAAGGAATTTCCTCACCGGCAAATTCCTCACTGAAGAATTTCATAAAAATCGCCTATTCACCCCCCCTCTAGTCGATATAACACACTTTCAATTGGTATCGGAGCAAGGTACTCCCCTGTTCTGTGTGATTTTGGTTTAACCGCCTGGAGTTTTAGTTATGTCGACCGCAGGTATGACCAAGGTCTCTGATGGGTGTCCTACCTTCGATGGGACGGACTAGCCCTACTGGAAGAATAAGATGCGAATGCATCTTGAAGCAATTGATAATGATCTCTGGTTTGTTGTGGAAAATGGTGTTCCCTCAGTCACACCTTCTCTGAATGCTGCTGATGTGAAGAGATTCAAGCAACTTGACTCTCAAGCGAAGAATATCATATGTGGCCATCTAAGGAAAGGACAGTATGGCAGGGTGAGTGCTTTGGAGATAGCGAAGCTTATCTGGGACAGGTTGTCCAAAGTGAATGAAGGAGTCTCAACTCAGCGTCACTCTCGAGTTGATGTTCTTCGCAATCTCTTCAACCGCTTCAAAAGACTCGACAATGAAAATGTTCAACAAACCTTCGATCGCCTCACTAACATCTCAAATGAGCTTCAAGCACTTGGTGCCACTGACATCACCGACCATGAGGTGGTGAAGAAATTGCTGAGATCGCTTGATTCCTCATTTGACACTCTGGCATTGATGATACAAGAACGTGTTGATTACAAGTCACTTGATCCTGCTGATATTCTTGAAAGGCTAAATACTCATGAGTTCCAACTTGCTGAAAAGAGAGATCTCTATGGTTCAAGCTATGGCAGAACACGTGCACTGAAGGCCAAGGCAGTATCTGAGTCCGAAGATGAAGACTCTGGTAGCAGCCTTGGTGATCCTGAAGAACTAAGCCATGATCTGGCTCTGCTTGTGAAGAAGTTCCAAAAGTTCTCAAGACGTGGCCGCCTTGGAAGACCCTCAAGGAGCAGTGATTCCTCATCCAGTGACTACAAGAGGAGGCTCTGCCACAAATGCAAGAAGCCTGGACATTACATTCAAGATTGTCCTCAATGGGAAAAGGAATCAAAGAAGAAGAAATACAAGGATTACAGTTCTGATGATGCGAAGAAAAAGAAGAAATCCACAAAATCCTCATAATAAAAATCCTCAAGGCCTTCATATCACAAGAAGAGCAGCTCCAAGAAGGCCAGGGCATTCATTGGCAAGGAAATGGACTCTGAGGCTGAATCTGAAGAAAATGAGGAACAGGAGTCATCTGAGAAGTCCGAATCCGGAGTGGCGAGCCTAGCTCTCGCGACTGCATTCGTCAGCAAGTCTATCTTCAACACTGAAGAAAATGACCTCACCAACAAAGCTGATGAAGGGGATGAAGACTACGCTCCCACCTATTGCTTCATGGCAAAGGGTGCCAAGGTACTCAAATATACCTCATCTGAATCAAGTGAGAATGAATCTGATGAAAACCTTAAGCCCAGCTATTCTAAACTTGCTAAGATTGCTTTAAAACAACAAAGGGCTTTAGAAAAGGTTCAAAACATGCTAGACAAAAGTGATGATATGTTGGGTGAAGAAATGGATCGCATTAAAGCCTTGACTGATAATCTTCAGAGATTTCAGACTAGGTTTGACAATCTTCAAAGTCATCATAACACTCTCTTATCCGATCATGAGAAGCTTTCTTATGAATTTTTTCAAAGAAAGCAAGATCTTGAAAAGCTAAGAGTGAGTTATGAAGATCTTCAGAAGGAGCGCGATTCATTACTTGCTCAACAAATCAGCGCATCTCAGGAAGAATTTGTTCCTCCTTGTTTGAAATGCATTGAACGTGAATCTGCTAATTCTTCACCTAAATGTTCAAATGTTGATAGTGTTTCAAACTCTTCACATGCCTCTGCTATCACTAATTCCTCATCTAAGGACATTGCTAGTATCACTGATGATGCAGGGCTGAAGGAATTGTACATGACAGGCATGTACAAAATCCTCAAAGGGCATCAGACTCTTTGTGATGTGCTTAAAAAGCAGATCCTCAACAGGAACCCTAGGAAAGAGGGTATTGCCTTTGAGAGGAAACTCAACGCTGATGGTACATATTGGAAGCCTGAGCAGTACCCCAAAACTACATGGGTTGCTGCAAAGGGACCTCCAGTTGATCCATCTAACCTATCTGGATATGCATGTGAATCTCCTCATTCTGATGATGAGTCATTTGACTCCAACTACAAAGTATTCAAAAATCAGAATGGTGAAGTATTTGCTAGATATGTTGGCACTAACTACAGGAACGGTTCCCCTATGAAGAAAATCTGGGTTCCCAAAAGATGCCTTGAAAATCTTCAGGTGAATGTCATCATGACGTCACCTGTGAAGAATAGGAACCCCAGATCAAATTCTTCATATGGACCAAATTCTTCATATGGATCAAAGTCCTCATATGAACATCATCGTGTTAACCCGTCTGTTTCGCAGGGAAGATCTAAGGATTATGGATATGTGCATTATTCTTCAAATCATTATGTCCATAAGTCCTCGAAGAATTTCTCTGCTTACTCTTATGCTTATTCTAACCCCTCTTATGTGAAACGAAATGGACAGGCTTCTATGCCATCCTTCTCGTATGGAGCTCGCAGAATGATGAACTCTTTGCCACCCCTTCAGATGTGGGTGGTGAAGAAAAAGAATTAATCTCTTCAGCAAGGCCAGGTCTCCAGACGTATGTAATCGTCTGAAGAATTTGCTGGAGACCTTAGTATGCCTGATAGGATGCAGGCTAATCATGAAGAAATGAACTCTCATTTCTCACGTCCTCACACTGCTTTATCTGTTCTGTTGTTTGATGAAATTGATCTGATGAATTGATGTCATATTCTTCACTGATGAAGTATATGAGTTTGTAAGCTGCACTAATTCATCTGCAAGATGATCAACCCAAAGCCACTGAGTGGGTCCTCGATAGTGGATGTACAAATCACATGACTGGTGACAAGAATCTATTGATGGATGCTCCATTATCTCCGTCGCATCTGAAGCATATCATCTTTGCTGACAAAGGCAAAAGTCAGGTATTGGGTCTAGGTAAGGTTGCGATCACAAAGGATCGACACATGGACAAAGTCATGGTTGTTGAGTCCTTAGGATACAACCTTATGTCTGTCTCAATGCTTTGTGATCTTGATATGGTTGTTGTCTTTGGCAAGTACCGTTGTGTTGTGGTTATGGAAGCTGACAATTCCAAAGTCTTCGAAGGCTTTAGGAGAGGAGACCTGTATATTGTTGATTTCTCTACAGGACCACAACCAGCCGTGTGTCTACTTGCAAAAGCTTCAGAAGGCTAGCTCTGGCATCGACGACTTGGTCATGCAGGCATGAGGAATTTGCACACGCTTGCGAAGAAGAAGCATGTCATTGGCATCGAGAATGTCAAATTCCTCAAGGATCACTTATGCGGAGCCTGTGAAGCTAGAAAGATGACCAAGACCAAGCATCCAGCGAAGACTATCATGACCACTACTCGACCATTTGAATTGCTTCATATGGATCTCTTCGGTCCTAATCATTATTCTGCTATTTCAAATGAAGCATCTCAATATGGCATTGTTATTGTTGATGACTACTCTCGTTATACATGGGTACACCTTGTTACTTACAAACATGAAGTGCAGGAGGTCTTCAAACGATTTTCCTCGAGGGCTTCAACCAACTTTGGTGTGAAGATCAAGCACATCAGAAGTGACAATGGCACCGAGTTCAAGAATTCTGGTCTCGATGACTATCTTGATGAACTTGGTATTACTCATGAGTTATCTGCTCCCTACACTCCTCAGCAGAATGGCGTCGTGGAGCGCAAGAACAGGAATCTTGCTGAGATGGCTCACACTATGCTTGATGAATACAAAATGCCTCATCGTTTCTAGACTGAGGCAATTGATACTGCGTGCCATATCATCAACAGAGTATATCTCTACAAATTCTTCAAGAAGACTGCCTATGAACTCCTCACTGATAAGAAACCCAATGTAAGTTATTTCAAAGTCTTCAGTGCTAAATGTTGGATTAGAGATCCTCATCACAACTCAAAATTTGCACCGAAAGCACATGAAGGTTTTATGCTTGGTTACGGTAAGGACTCGCACACCTACAGAGTCTTCAACAACGTTCTTCACAAGGTTGTTGAAACTGTAGATGTGCGGTTCGATGAAACTAATGGCTCGCAAAGAGAGCACCTACCTACTGTGATAGATGAACCAGCACCTGAGGAAACTATCAAGTTCAAGGCTACTGAGGATGTCATTCCTACTGAAGAATCTCCTGAAGAATTCATTCCAGAACATGAAGAACGTCGAGCTAATGCACCTGAAGAAAATGCTAAAGAAAATGGTGCTGAAGAAAATGCGGATCAAATTCTTCAACGACAACCAGCTCATCCTCGCATTGCAAAAGAAGTGCAAGTTGAAAAGATCATCAATGACATCAAAGCGCTAGGTCCTCTCACACGCTCAAAAGCTTCACATTTATCTAACTTTTGTGGGCACTATGCTTTTGTCTCTATTACAAAGCCCACTAAGGTAGATGAAGCATTTCTAGAGCCTGAGTGGATTCAGGCCATGCAAGAAGAATTACATCAGTTCGAGCTCAACACTGTCTAGGAACTGGTCAAACGTCTAGATCCTCGCAAGCACAATATCATCGGCACAAAGTGGATCTACCGCAACAAGCAAGATGAAAATGGCCTTGTGGTGAGGAATAAGGCACGACTTGTAGCTCAAGGCTGCACACAGGTTGAAGGAATTGATTTCGATGAAACTTTTGCACCTGTTGCTAGACTTGAGGCCATTCGCATATTACTTGCTTATGCTAACCATCATGATATCACTTTATACCAAATGGATGTAAAAAGTGCATTCCTCAATGGTAAGCTTGAGGAAGAAGTATATGTTGCTCAACCCCCAGGTTTTGAAGATCCAAAGAATCTTGACAAAGTCTTCAGACTCAACAAGGCCCTCTATGGCCTCAAGCAGGCCCCACAGGCGTGGTATGATACTTTGAAGGAATTCCTCATGGCGAAAGGCTTCAAACCCGGTTCACTCGACCCTACTCTTTTCACTAAATCTTATGATGGTGAATTGTTTGTCTGCCAAATATATGTTGATGATATTATCTTTGGCTGTACTGACCAACGTTATAGTGATGAATTTGCCTATATGATGAGTGAAGAATATCAAATGTCTATGATGGGAGAGCTGAATTTCTTCTTAGGACTTCAAATTCGTCAATAACGCAATGGCATATTCATATCTCAGGAGACATACCTCAAGGATGTATTGAGGAAATTCGGCATGCAAGATTGCAAAGGCGTCAAAATTCCTATGCCCATAAATGGCCATCTGTGCACTGATGAAAATGGTATTGACTTCGATCATAAGGTATACCGCTCCATGATTGGATCTTTATTGTACTTATGTGCATCTAGGCCAGATATAATGCTTAGTGTTTGCATGTGTGCCCGATTTCAAGCTACACCGAAGGAATCACACCATAAGGCTATGAAGTATATTCTTCGATATCTAGCTCACACACCAACACTTGGATTATGGTACCCCAAGGGCTCGGCTTTTGATCTCATTGGATATTCAGACTCTGACTATGCTGGTGATCGTGTGGACCGCAAGTCAACATCTGGTACATGTCATTTCCTCGGACGATCTTTGGTCTGTTGGTCCTCGAAGAAACAGAACTGCATATCACTATCTACTGCTGAAGCTGAGTATATTGTCGCTGGTTCTTGCTGTGCCCAATTGCTATGGATGAAGCAAACTCTCAAGGACTACGGCGTCAACATGAAGAATGTGCCTCTCTACTATGACAATGAGAGTGCCATCAAGATTGCTCACAACCCGGTTCAGCACTCGAAGACAAAGCACATTCAGATTCGTCATCATTTTCTTCGTGATCATGTGTTGAAGGGCGGCATTTCTATTGAGCATGTGAAGACTGAAGAACAGCTAGCCGATATCTTCACAAAGCCCTTGGATGAGAAGAGATTTAGCAAGTTGCGGTGTGAGCTAAATATTCTAAAATCTTCGAATGTTCTTTGAAAAGGACACTCATCCTAACACTTATGCAAAATTGATGACTTAGATGTGCAACACATGAAGAAACGTTTTTCTTCAATTCAATGAAGAACAACACTCTTAGTGTGAAGAAATTAACGAAGAATTTGATTCTCAGAACCCTACGATAATTGTACGCGGTGTCTGAAATCATCATTCTTATACGGTGGGTCACCCCACCACCAAAAGTTGAAATTCCTCAATTATTCATATTCTTCAACTTTGCATTGTCTTCACTGATTCCGTCGTTTTTCTTCATTGACTACATATATATATATATATATATATATATATATATATATATATATAAGTTTATGTCCTCTACAGCATTCACTTATTGCTAATTCTTCAAGTTGGTTTTTCTACTAAGTGAATGTGATCGGACCCTTCCTCCTCTATGCTATACTCAACCCAATCTATTCACAAATTCTTCATGTGCGTTCTATTTGAAACTCGTTCAAAAACTTCACTGTGTCCTTGTCAGCTGAAGAAATTGCGAACAGAACTTTAAAACCTATCTTATCTAAATTTTCGGCTTTACCGCTCAAACCGTTCTGCATCCCACGTTACACTTATCCACTCACCCACAATCTAGCACGATCTCCACCTCTCACTATGTGGGTGACACATGTCATGCGAATGGGAAGGGTCAGGGGCACGTTCGTCCAATTTCTTCGGGCGAGCAGTTTTTCACCGCGGCTATAAATACCCCTCCTTCCCTTCCTCACTTCTTTTACTCCGCTCGACCTCTCTCTCCAGCTGGAGCTTCTCAAACCCTAGCGCCGCCGCTACTTCATCGTCGTCGGTGAGGAAGAGCTTCACTGCCTCGACCTCGTCGCCGATGTACTCGCGCCGACCGCGGAAATCTTCACTCCGCCGCCGTCGTAGCCGTCTTCCCCCGCCGAGTTAGGGCGTGGAAGATCTACACAGACGAACTTCACCTCTCCACTTCATTGTTCGTCGTGTTCTTCATCCAGGGTAATTAAAAGTTACTTTTACTGCCCTCGTTGATTCGAATGATTATCTACAAAATCTTCAAAAGTGTTTTTCTTTATATCTTCACACATTGAACACCTCACAAGTCATCATTTTTCTTCAAGATTCCTCAATTGTGTGGATCTTCGATCTATACAACTCTGGAACCTAAGACAAAGAACGCTTAGTGAAAATCTTCAAGACTCATCTGGTCAAATTCCTCAAACTTGTTCTTTTTGAAAAACCTTCTGAGAACGCATATGACCTCTCCAAATTCCTCGCAACTATACTCTGTTCACAGGTACTCATGTCAGCTGCTGAATCACTAGGTTCTCACCAACTTAACTCATTTGCAGCGTTCCTCGAAGAAAAGTTGCATACTTCTTCAGAGAATTCAATTGTTCATATTCCTCAACTAAAGAAAATGGTTGATGGTAAAAGGCCACAGAAAGGAGGAAAGAAGCCTGAGGTCATGACTGCCTTTGAGATCCCTGAGGAGATATACAAAGATTACTGCACTCCTGATGAGGCCAAGTTTGGAAAAGAGGACAAAAATCAGCGCAAGGTGCGCATACAGAGGATAAAAAGGAGATGGGCAAGAGAATGGAGGGAGTACAAGTATGTAACTCCAAAGTACATGAAGAAATTCGCACTCAATCCTCCATGCCCAAGAGCTGCATTGGCACCTGGCCAAATAGCAGATCCCACCAGCCTCAAGCGCGGTGAGGACTATCCTGATGAATGGGCCAAGCGCCAAGCCAAGTTGGCTAAGCAAGCCAGAGAAGCGGTGAGGAAATTCAATGAAGACTCTGCTGCTGCCTCTGTTGAGGCCTCTGCTGTCAAGTCAAAGAAGGCTATGCCAAAGAAGCCTGCGCGCAAGCCAAGTGCTTCACCAACAATGCCCTCACGGGCAGAGTCCTCAAAGCCCTCACGGCAAATTCCTCATACTGCTCCTGCTCCTCCAAAGTCGTCAGCTCCTCCGCCAAAGTCCTCAGCTGTTCCAACAAAGTCCTCAGCACCTGTGCATCTTGCCTCGTGCCAAAGGACTGCATGCATGTCCATTGCCTCAGGAGCTTCAGCTAGTTCCTCAGCTGCACCAACTTCCTCAACGGGACCCTCTCTACTGAAGACTAAGGCCACTGCTGGACGAGGTCCTCGCCCTATTCCTCAAAAGAATCAAGTCGCCTTCCAAGTGCCGTCTGATGAAGATGAAGCTGATGATGATGAACTTGCAGAAATCATCAAGGATAGGCAAGTCAGGGCCGCTAGAGCCAAGGGAACAGATGTGCCACTGCTTTTGGATCCCAAGTTGATCCTCGAATACATTGATGTTTGGCACAAGGACCCCAACACTCCCATGCCTGATTTCAAGCTGACTCCTAGTCAAAGTCACATGCTGACTCACTTCATACAAGAAGAGAAGTGGAAATTTGAACAGGGGAGGAGAGTGAAGAAAACGCAGTACAAGAAAGAGCACTTTCTGAAGCAAAACATTCTGAAGCTTTCACCTGAAGAACATGTTGCTCTCCAATCAGAAATCAAGAAACTGAGTGATAAATTTGATCGCTATTATGCTGACTAGCTTGGAGCCAAAGTCAGATTTGTAAAGATAACAGAACAGTTCACCTCCAATGTTGCAGCCCCAACGCAACAAGAAATTCCTCAGGCTGAAGCATCTGCTCAGCCTACTGAAGAAAATGCTAGCACCGCTGATGACAATCAGGCTGCTGAAGAAAACGTGAGTTCCAGGGCTGATGACTGCATTCCAGCCGCTGAAGAAATTGCTAGGGCACCCACTAGTGGTGCGCCTGAAGAAAATGAAGAAAATCAACCAGATTCCTCTGCTCCTCCTGCGCCTACACCAACTCCAATCCTTCCATCTGCATCAGATGTGAAGAAGACCAAGGTGGCGGAGCGCGCAGCAGTGAAGAAAAGGAAAGCATCGGCTGCTTCAGATTCTTCAGCTCCGAAGAAGATGAAGCCTATGACAAGTTCATTTGCTAATCCCATTGATGTTGTTCCCATCTGTAGGATCTAGAAGTAGATGTGTCTAGAGGGGGGATTAGACACTTAATGCTAAAGTTGCAATTTTTAAGCTTTTTCCGTTTAAGTGGAGTTTAGGCACAATTTCAACACACACAATACATATCAAGCAAGCATGCAAAGAGTATATGAGCAGCGGAATGTAAAGCATGCAACTTGCAAGAATGTAAAGGGAAGGGTTTGGAGAAATCAAACGCAATGGGAGACACGGATGTTTTTCCCGTGGTTCGGATAGGTGGTGCTATCCTACATCCACGTTGATGGAGACTTCAACCCACAAAGGGTACGGTTGCGAGAGTCCACGAAGGGCTACACCCACAAAGGGTAACGGTTGCGCGAGTCCACACAGGGCTCCACCCACGAAGGGTCCACGAAGAGGCAACTACCCACAAAGGGTCCACGAAGAAGCAACCTTGTCTATCCCACCATGGCCATCGCCCACACAGGACTTGCCTCACTAGCGGTAGATCTTCACGAAGTAGGCGATCTCCTTGCCCTTACAAACTCCTTGGTTCAACTCCACAATCTTGTCGGAGGCTCCCAAGTGACACCTAGCCAATCTAGGAGACACCACTCTCCAAGAAGTAACAAATGGTGTGTAGGTAATGAACTCCTTGCTCTTGTGCTTCAAATGATAGTATCCCCAACACTCAACTCTCTCTCATAGGATTTGGATTTGGTGGAAAGAAGATTTGAGTGGAAAGCAACTTGGGAAGGCTAGAGATCAAGATTCATATGGTAGGAATGGAATATCTTGGTCTCAACACATGAGTAGGTGGTTCTCTCTCAGAACATACGAGTTGGAATGGTGTATGTGTTCTGATGGCTCTCTCTCTCCGAATGAAGAGGAGGTGGAGGGGTATATATAGCCTCCACACAAAATCCAACCGTTACACATAGTTTTCCAATCTCGGTGGGACCGAATCAACAAACTCGGTCGGACCGAAAAGGTAAACCTAGTGACCGTTAGAGATTTCGGTGGGACTGACTGGATCAACTCGGTGGGACCGATGTGCTAGGGTTAGGGTAAATCCAAAACTCGGTTTGACCGATTACTCAAACTCGGTGGGACCGATTTGGGTAATAAGTGAAACTGAGATTTGGCCAAGCAAACTCGGTGGAACCGATTGCATATCTCGGTGGGACCGAGAATATTGCAATGGGTAACAGAGAGTTTGCAAGCCCATCTCGGTGAGACCGAGATCCCATCGGTGAGACCGAACTGATTAGGGTTTGGCAGTGGCTTATGACAAGTGAAACTCGGTGGCGCCGGATAGGAAGAATCGGTAGGACCGAGTTTGGCTTAGGGTTTAGGTAATAAGTGGAAGTGGGAAAGTAGCTGAGGGTTTTGGAGCATATCACTAAGCACATGAAGCAAGAGGCTCATTAAGCAACACCTCATCCCTCCTTGATAGTATTGGCTTTTCCTAAAGACTCAATGTGATCTTGGATCACTAAAATGTAAAATGAGGAGTCTTGAGCTTGAAGCTTTAGCCAATCCTTTGTCCTTAGCATCTTGAAGGAGTTCCCACAACCTTTAGTCCATGCCACTCCATTGTTGAACTTATCTGAAACATGCTAGATCGAAATGTTAGTCCAACAAGAGATATGTTGTCATCAATTATCAAAACCACCTAGGGAGCACTTGTGCTTTCAATCTCCCTCTTTTTGGTAATTGATGGCAACATACATCAAAGCTTTAGATAAAGATATAAAGAGCAGCAAGTAAAGCTTTGGAAGGACATGTAACAAGCATAGGCTCCCCCTACATGTATGCACTCATGTAAATATGAAATATAGAGGCATGTGAGAGCATAACCATGACAGAGTAGGCAATGTGTTACATGCATCTTGGCCATATGTATCAGAGCAAAAGATTAACAAGGAAAATACCTTCATGCTCATGAGTCCTTCTTGCAAACAGTATGTACATAAGCAAGAACTCCTCATACTCATGATTTTGATGCATATACTTACCTTGTGGTCTTGAGTTGGCTTAGGATGGAATGAACCTGCACAAACAAGGTTAGATAACACAGGTACGTCCACTAGCCAGAGCAAACAAAAGAAATCACAAGAATACCAAGACTGGGATGACATGTAGAGTGTGAGTACAAGGTACCACATGAATTCAACATGTCCCCAAGAATAAAGATATGAATTTGACTGATTTCTTTCCCTTAGGTGTCTTGCTCCCCCTGAATCTTACATGGGATATTGGGAGAAGATAGGAAACAGAAAATCAGGGCTGAAAGATATGAATAGAACTTAATTCAAATGAGTTCATATGAACATGTCTTTCCCCCAAAAAGACATGTGGCATCTCTCCTCTTGAACATCAAGCATCTGGGATCCTTGAGTATTCTCTCCCCCTTGGAGATTTCTTTCTCCCCCTTAATATATGGGATCCTTGAGTATTCTCTCCCCCTTAGTACTTTCTCTCCCCCTTAGTACTTTCTCCTTTGTAGGTGATAAGCTTTTGATGTGATCTCTCTCTCCCTGATGATAAGCTTTGATGTGATCTCTCTCTCCCCCTTTGACATCAATTTCCAAGAAGGTTTTTCCTGGAATCCGTCGAATAGGTTTGGTCCTTGAGATTCATTACAAAGCAGGGAATAAAACTGTGATGCTTGTAGAGGACAAGATTCATTGAGTAGAGCTGGATCAGAAGAAATATAGAATATGTGGCAAACTGTTTTTCCTGTTGCGAAATCAGTGGCACCGAGTGGCATGTTTCGGTAGTGCCGAAGGGATTCGGTTGGACCGAAAATTACAAGTCGGTGAAACCGAGTTCACACAGAGAAAAACACTTGTCACCTCAGCTCACTAGACATGTAGGATCTCACAAATATTTGCAATGAATTACCTGAAGGATTTGCAAGGAATTAAATGCAGAAAATGCAGAACATAAACAAAGAGAAGAAACTGAAAGATCTAGATGAAGTTTTTTTGAAAAATAGAAAGAAAATAAACATGCATGAGACAAATGCAATAACACAAAAAAGAACACATGAGAACTTCATCTAGAGTTGGGCGGTGACATAGTCACCTATGTTAGAGTATATTGACTTAGGAGTCAAGTGAGAACACTTGATCATAGGTCATACTCATCGTTTAAGCTCAAAATGGGGTTACCATTTTTCGTTTAAGCATCTTGATGTATTCACATCTTGTTGAGTTGCTTTGACTCATGTCTTGGAGTAAAGCTTCTCTAAGATGGAATAACATACCTTGGGTGGTGGTGTGGTTCTTGCTCATGTAGTTGAACTTGTGTGGGTGCTCAAGGTTGATGTAGCTCATCAAGAGTTGGGAGCACCACTTGGAGTTTGAGTTCATCTACCTACATGGGTTAGTTCTCGCAAGGAAGAGCACTTGCGTATCCAAAAATGACAATCATGAGGCTTAACATAGAATTTGTCAAAGGATATGTTTGAATGGTTTTGTGCTTCCTTGTCTTCAACCACTATTGTGTAGAGTCTTGGTCTTGTAGAGATTGCTCAAGATGTGAGTGAGTCGCAATCTCATGGAATTAGATTCAACCAAGCACCTACATGGGTTAGACAACATGCAAGGTGCAAATATATCCAAGACATAAGATAGTTATCATAAGAGATATATCATGGATTAGTCATAAGCTCATGTCTTGCATGTATCCAATGGAGTTTCTACTCCAAGTTCGAAGCATCAATGATGTTCAATTCTCCTCTCAACCTGCAAAACACTTTCTCATCAAGTGGTTTAGTGAATATATCCGCTAATTGCTTATCGGTGCGAACATGCTTAAGATTGATGTCACCCTTAGCAACATGATCTCGAATGAAATGATGACGAACTTCAATATGCTTAGTTCGAGAATGTTGTACAGGATTATGACCAATTTTGATAGCACTTTCATTGTCACAAAGCAGTGGAACATGTTTCACATAAATCCCATAATCTTTAAGAGTTTGGGTCATCCAAAGTAATTGAGCACAACATGAACCAGCGGCAATGTATTCCGCTTCGGCGGTGGATAAGGATACCGAGTTTTGTTTCTTGGAAGACCAAGACACAAGAGATCTACCAAGAAATTGACAAGTACCCGAAGTAGATTGTCTATCAACCTTGTCTCCGGCATAATCCGAGTTAGAATAGCCAACAAGATCAAAAGAAGACCTCTTAGGATACCAAATGCCAAAATTTGGTGTATGGATTAAATATCTCACTATCCTTTTCACAGCCTTAAGATGACAATCTTTAGGAGCAGCTTGATATCGTGCACACATGCACACACTTAGCATAATATCGGGACGTGAAGCACATAGGTATAACAATGAACCAATCATAGAGCGATAAACCTTTTGATCAACCGGTTCACCATCTTTGGTTAAATCATTATGTCCACTAGTAGGCATGGGTGTAGACATACCTTTGCATTCTTGCATATTGAACTTCTTGAATAAGTCCTTGGTGTACTTTGTTTGAGAGACAAATGTACCTTCCTTAGTTTGCTTGATTTGCAACCCGAGAAAGAATTTGAGTTCACTCATCATAGACATCTCAAACTTCTCTGACATTAGCTTTCCAAACTTTTCACTAAAGAGAGGGTTAGTTGAACCAAATATGATATCATCAACATAAATTTGGCATACAAATAGTTCTCCATTAACCCTTTTAGTAAAAAGAGTAGAATCAATTTTACCAATTTCAAAACCACTTGTAGTAAGGAACTTGGTCAAGCATTTATACCATGCTCTAGGAGATTGTTTAAGACCATAAAGAGCTTTGTGAAATTTGTAAACATGATTTGGTTTCTTAGGGTTGATAAAGCCGGGAGGTTGTTTGACATAAACTTCCTCCTCTATTTCACCATTTAGAAAGGCACTTTTAATGTCCATTTGGTACAAGGTGATATTATGGTGATTAGCATAGGCAAGTAAGATGTGAATGGACTCAAGTCTAGCAACGGGAGAATATGTCTCACCATAGTCCATACCTTCGACTTGTGTGTACCCTTGGGCGACAAGACGTGCTTTGTTGCGAACCACTTGTCCATCTTCATCTTGCTTGTTGCGAAACACCCATTTGGTACCAATTATGTTGTGGTTGTTGTCGGGCTTCTCGACCAATGTCCAAACTTGATTTCTCTCAAAATTATGTAGCTCTTCATGCATGGCGTTTATCCAATCCGGATCTTCCAATGCTTCTTCAACCTTCATAGGTTCAATGCTAGAGATGAATGAATAGTTTTCACAAAAGCTAGCTAAACGAGTTTTTGAGCGAGTGATTCTCCCGGTTTGTATATCATTGAGGATTTGCTCGACGGGATGATCTTTGGCAATTCTTGCTCGAACTCGTGAGAGCTTTTGCTTGGGTCTTCGTTGAACATCTTCTTCATCTTGTTCTTCTTCTTGGCCTTCTTCATTGTTGACGTCGTCGTTCTCTTGTCGTGGTGGAGAAGGAGGTTGTTGATGTTCGTCTTGACGTATTTCCTCGTTTTCTTCATCTTGGTGTGTCCCACTTGTGGATGCTTCCGTGTCGATTCTTGGTTCACCTTGTCGTGAAGTAGAAGCTTCCACTTGGACGGATGAAGTACTCTCCTTCACCTCCGTTGGACGAATTTTGCCAATGGACAAGTCTTGAATTGCTTCTGAAGGGTCTTTGTCTCCTACATCAATTGGCAATTGCTCTACTTGCGAGCCATTAGATTCATCAAACTTCACATCTACCGTCTCTTCAACCTTTCGGGTGAAATTGTTGTAGACACGGTAAGTGTGAGAGTTTGAGCCATAACCAAGTAGAAAACCTTCATGAGATTTAGGAGCAAACTTTGAACGACGATGCTTATCAAGAATGTAGCACTTTGAGCCGAATACTCGAAAGTATCCAACTTGGGGTTTGTTACCGGTGAGAAGCTCGTATGCCGTCTTGCCGAGTAGCTTGTGAAGATATAAGCGATTTGTTGCGTGACAAGCTGTCTCAACCGCTTCTGCCCAAAAGTGCTTTGGCGTCTTGTATTCATCAAGCATCATTCTTGCCATTTCGATGAGCGTCCGGTTCTTCCTCTCAACAACTCCATTTTGTTGAGGTGTGTACGTAGCCGAGAACTCGTGTGAAATCCCTTCTTCGTCAAGAAAGGTGTCCACATTTGCGTTCTTGAACTCCGTTCCATTGTCACTTCCGAACCTTCTTGATCTTCACATCAAACTGATTTTGGGCCTTCCTAGCAAAGTTTCTGAAGATCTTCTGGACCTGCGACTTGTCATTAAGAAAGAACACCCACGTAAATCTTGAAAAATCATCAACTATAACTAGACCAAAAGAATTTCCACCGAGACTCTTGTAGGCGTTGGGACCAAAAAGATCCATGTGAAGTAGCTCGAGTGGCCTCCTTGTGGTCATGATGTTCTTCACGGGATGTCTTCCTCCAACCTGTTTACCTGCTTGACAAGCACTGCAAAGTCTATCCTTATCAAATATGACATCGTTGACTCCAAGGATATGATTTCCTTTAATAAGCTTGTCAAGGTTTCTCATGCCAACGTGACCTAGTCGTCTATGCCACAACCATCCTTTTGAGGATTTAGCAACAAAGCAAGTTTTAGGTTGTGCCTTTTTAGAGAAATCGACAATGTAAAGATCACCTCTACGCATACCGGTAAAGACCATTTTATGATTGTCTCGACGAAATACTTGGCAATCTACCTCAGTAAATAGGACATTCAAACCGAAATCAGCAAGTCTAGATACTGAAAGTAAGTTGTAGCCAAGAGATTCAACGAGCATGACATTTTGAATGGAACTATCATGTGAGATGGCCACCTTACCAAGGCCAACCACTTTACCCTTTGAATTATCACCAAAGGTGACATATTTTCGAGGGCCGTCATTTTCAGCAAGCTCACGAAACATCTCTTCATCTCCGGTCATATGATCAGTACATCCACTATCAAGAACCCATTCCTTTCCTCCTGATTCATATCCCCGAAGATTTGCCATAAGACCAAAATGTCTCATTGCATCATCAAGATCGAAGTCACTATCATCATCATCATAATATTCATGTTCATCATGATCTTGTGACTCATCATTTCCTAGAGAGGGTAATTCATTAGATAAATGATCATCAAAGTGGTCACTTTTATGAATTCTTATAGCTTTGAATATGATATCATTAATGATTCCAACATCTCCTTTAGCATGATTAAGATTGGTAAGTTCAAATAGACATTTACCAAAACTAGGATCACTAGGATTCATCTTACTCAAGGCAATAGATTTATGGAAAATTTCATCCAAAGTTTTCAAGGAATGATGGGGAAATCGTTCCTCAAGAAATTTCCATATAGTATAGGCACAACTTTGAGTAGGCAAACTAGCAATCAAGTTTTTGGGCAATCCTCTAGTGATGAGCTCAATAGTTCTAAGATTGCGAATCATGTCAATATCTTCATCTAGGGTAGGATGCAAAGGATCAATATGAAGTGCACAAGGGCTAGCAATATACTTGTTCAAATGATATTGATTGAAGATTACAAGCATCTCATTTTTCCACTCATGAAAATACTTTCCATCAAGAATAGGCACTCTATGTCTAAGACTCCCTAGAGTAGACACATCCATCTTCCTCCAATGGTGATTAAACCAAGGCAATGGAGACCAATGCTCTGATACCACTTGTAGGATCTAGAAGTAGATGTGTCTAGAGGGGGGATTAGACACTTAATGCTAAAGTTGCAATTTTTAAGCTTTTTCCGTTTAAGTGGAGTTTAGGCACAATTTCAACACACACAATACATATCAAGCAAGCATGCAAAGAGTATATGAGCAGCGGAATGTAAAGCATGCAACTTGCAAGAATGTAAAGGGAAGGGTTTGGAGAAATCAAACGCAATGGGAGACACGGATGTTTTTCCCGTGGTTCGGATAGGTGGTGCTATCCTACATCCACGTTGATGGAGACTTCAACCCACAAAGGGTAATGGTTGCGAGAGTCCACGAGGGGCTCCACCCACAAAGGGTAACGGTTGCGCGAGCCCACACAGGGCTCCAGCCATGAAGGGTCCACGAAGAAGCAACCACCCACAAAGGGTCCACGAAGAAGCAACCTTGTCTATCCCACCATGGCCATCGCCCACACAGGACTTGCCTCACTAGCGGTAGATCTTCACGAAGTAGGAGATCTCCTTGCCCTTACAAACTCCTTGGTTCAACTCCACAATCTTGTCGGAGGCTCCCAAGTGACACCTAGCCAATCTAGGAGACACCACTCTCCAAGAAGTAACAAATGGTGTGTAGGTAATGAACTCCTTGCTCTTGTGCTTCAAATGATAGTATCCCCAACACTCAACTCTCTCTCATAGGATTTGGATTTGGTGGAAAGAAGATTTGAGTGGAAAGCAACTTGGGAAGGCTAGAGATCAAGATTCATATGGTAGGAATGGAATATCCTGGTCTCAACACATGAGTAGGTGGTTCTCTCTCAGAACATACGAGTTGGAATGGTGTATGTGTTCTGATGGCTCTCTCTCCGAATGAAGAGGAGGTGGAGGGGTATATATAGCCTCCACACAAAATCCAACCGTTACACATAGTTTTCCAATCTCGGTGGGACCGAATCAACAAACTCGGTCGGACCGAAAAGGTAAACCTAGTGACCGTTAGAGATTTCGGTGGTACTGAGTGGATCAACTCGGTGGGACCGATGTGCTAGGGTTAGGGTAAATCCAAAACTCGGTTTGACCGATTACTCAAACTTGGTGGGACCGATTTGGGTAATAAGTGAAACTGAGATTTGGCCAAGCAAACTCGGTGGAACCGATTGCATATCTCGGTGGGACCGAGAATATTGCAATGGGTAACAAAGAGTTTGCAAGACCATCTCGGTGAGACCGAGATCCCATCGGTGAGACCGAACTGATTAGGGTTTGGCTATGGCTTATGACAAGTGAAACTCGGTGGCGCCGGATAGGAAGAATCGGTAGGACTGAGTTTGGCTTAGGGTTTAGGTCATAAGTGGAAGTGGGAAAGTAGCTGAGGGTTTTGGAGCATATCACTAAGCACATGAAGCAAGAGGCTCATTAAGCAACACCTCATCCCTCCTTGATAGTATTGGCTTTTCCTAAAGACTCAATGTGATCTTTGATCACTAAAATGTAAAATGAGGAGTCTTGAGCTTGAAGCTTTAGCCAATCCTTTGTCCTTAGCATCTTGAAGGGGTTCCCACAACCTTTAGTCCATGCCACTCCATTGTTGAACTTATCTGAAACATGCTAGATCGAAATGTTAGTCCAACAAGAGATATGTTGTCATCAATTATCAAAACCACCTAGGGAGCACTTGTGCTTTCACCATCTCAACCACGCCATCAAAGGACCTTGTTCCTTTTGGTGAAGAATATGAGATCCCTAGCGGATCTGATGAAGAAAATCATGCCGCTGCTTCGTCAGAGCAGATTGATGAAGAAATTGAAGTGGATACGATCCCTTCAACACCTGTCATCTCCTCGTCCATGCCTCAGTTCACAGCTGAAGAGGCTGGCGTTGAAGAAATGGAAGATGAAGATGTGGATGTTGGCTGCTCCTCACCCATAGTTAGTGATGAATTCTGGGAAAGTCAGCATCCAAACTCTCCAATGTTCACACCATTGCAGCAAATACCTTAGTCCCCCGCACAAACTGTTCAAATGGGCTCTAAAGAAACTCACCCCACTTCATCTGTACATGAGGAAATTCCAGCCACTAGTGCTAAAGAAACTGCTGCTGAACATCTGAAGACGCAGACTGCCACTGAAGAGGAACCAGAAATTCCTCAGCCTGAAGAACCTGAGATTGCGATTCCTGAGGTCATGATGCAACTCACTGACACTCCTCTGCCCAAGCCAAAGGATCCATTCTCACGCAAGCAAAAGTTCAAGGCTGATGATTTCTTCGGCGAGCATATATTCTTCGAAGACTACAACTCTTATAACTCTGCTCGCATTAGGAAGAGGCATTTCTGGACTGCTAGTTAAGCCAATTTCTATTCCTCAGTGTTGTTCAACAAGGAGAAAATCTTCTACCATGAGCATATTCCTCACATGGATATGGAATCTCTGTCATGCTTCGCACCAGTCCTCAGTGTTCTTCACGACGCTGGACCGCTAAACTTTTGTTCTGACATTTGCGATTGGAATGAAGAACTGATTCTTCAATTCTATGCAATGCTGCACATCACCGGAGATGCTGAAGATGTGAATTCATGGGTGCTAGACTGGATGTCTGAAAACACTCACTACACTGCACCAGCCTCTGAATTGCTTCGTGCTCTACCACTCAGTCCTCCCCTTGAAGAAGCTTGCTACATCTACAGTGAACCTGAGCTCACACATCATTACATGCAGGTGCTAATGAAACCTTTGAAGCCAGGTCAAGCACCCAGAACCAAATTCCTCGTGAAGGAATTGCTGTATGTGCCCAAAACTGTCTATCATATTCTTACGAGGACAATCGGTCCTATCAAAGGCCACGACTCATCTGATGAGGAAATTGTTGGCATCATGAAGAATCTGGTATTCAACATTGTTCATGGCATTTCTGTCAATTATCATGATTTCTTCATGAGGACTATGGCAAATGTTGCACTGTCTCCGTTTGAGCTGAAGCCTTATGCTCCTTGGATTATGAGATTCCTCAGGACAAGGTCTTCACTCAACTACAAAGCTGATTTCCAGAATCACCTCAGCTATGTAACGCCCCGAGATCGATGTGCCAGGTGTCCTCCAGTTATTCGCTGTTGTTGCCTTGTCATTGCTTGCGTGTCATGCATTTCATATCATGTCATCATGTGCATTTCATTTGCATACATGTTCGTCTCATGCATCCGAGCATTTTTCCCGTTGTTCGTTTTGCAATCTGGCGCTCCTATGTCACCCGGTGTCCCTTTCTACCTCTTTTTCATGTGCATGTGTTAAACATTTCTGGATTGGACCGAGACTTGCCATGCGGCCTTGGTTTACTACCGGTAGACCGCCTGTCAAGTTTCGTACCATTTGGACTTCATTTGATGCTCCAACGGTTAACCAAGGGACCGAAAAGGCCTCGTGTGTGTTGTAGCCCAACACCCCCATTTTGGCCCAAAACCCACCAAAACCCTCTCCATCATCTAGAGCGTTCGTTCACGATCGCGTGGCTGAAAACCGCACCTCATTTGGACTCTCCTAGCTCTCTCTACCTATAAATAGGTGGCCTCCCCCGAAAATTTCGTGGTACAAACCCTAGTCTCCCCCTTCCTCGCATCGCCGGACACGTCCACCGTGTGCCGGACATATCCGCCACCGTCCCTCGTCCAATCCGGCGCCGCCACGTCACCCCACCGCCGTCTCCACCGCGCTCCACCGCGCCGGCCCTCCTGGCCCAGATCGGGGCCCGCCCGAGCCCATCGGGGCCCGGACGAGCCTGCGCGCGCCACCAACCGCACCGGACCTTGCCGGTCGTCCCCGTCGTCATCTCGTGCCATCTCACCAGACCTCGTCGTTAGCGCCGCCGCCTCGCGCTCCACCGCGCGCTGCTCGCTGCCAGGTCGCCGGCCCCGTCGCACCCTCTCCTTCCCCCTCTGCCTGCCTCACCTCTCTCTCCCTCTCCCGCAGGGGTCCCTGCCATGGTCGTCCCGCCCTCGCTGTTGCCAGATCCCGCCTCCATGGACGTCGTCGTCATCCACTGCGGCCAGATCCGGGATCCACGTGCTTGGATCTGCCCATTTCTGGCACCTCCCGCGCGTCCCCGACCTTCGCAGTCTCGCCGGAGTTCCCATGCGTCGTCGTGTCTCTGCCATGGACGTCGTTCTTCTGTTCGGGCGGAAGGAAGAGGACGAGCGCCCTCTCGGGCCCCGCTCGTTCTCTCGTGGGCCGCAACTCCTTCTGGCCCAGCAGCGTCGGCCTGCCAGGGCTGCCCGTCCTTCCCCGTCCTGGGCCGAGCCCATTGGGTGAGCGCCCGCTATATCCCGCGCGTGCGCGTTTTAACTATTCGACGCTCATTGAAATTTTACTAAGTCCCTGAGATTTCTAGATTCAAATACCCATGTTCATCATGTCATAACTTTGCATCTGTAGCTCCATTTTGGGCATATAGCATATCAAAATGTTCATCTCAGAGAGTACATCATTTCAACTCATTGCATCATTTTCATTTGAGTTCATCTTGATGCCCGAAATGCTGTTGGAAGAATGCTATTTGAGATAATTGTCAGATCTGCTGCTCCAATTAGATATTTGTCATTTTTTCCATGATTATTGTGTGCATGATATGCCCCTGAGTTCTACATATGTTTTGTTATATATTTTGCCATCTTTCCATAGGTGCAACCCATATATTTTTGTGATGGGTGTGGTGACTAGCACAAGCTTGCAAAGTGGTGCATTCGTTAATGCTGATTTCAGGGACTTAGCAATTCCACTAAGCCCTTGATCTGTTTATCTCAATATGCCATATGTTCATCTCGTTTCCTAGTGATCCGTGCCTCTTTTGAGGTTAATCAGTAAGGATGTTTTGTTAATCTTGTAGTGCTCTATCCATCCATGTCTTTGTTTGCAATTATGGAGCACCCTAGCTTGAGTCAATCGAGCTTTACTTTTGCTATTTCGTGAATCTGGGCAGATTGTCTACTTGTTAGCGATTTTGCCGAGGATGTCTAGTTGATCCGTGCATGCTATGTTATTATTCTTGCCATGTCTAGCTTGTATAATGTGTATTCTTGATGGGTGTATGCTTAGATTGTCATGACTTGCTCTGTAGTGAGTGCATCGAGCTCGTAAACATGCCTACTTGATATCTGTTCTGCATGCTCCAGTTTTCACTAAGTCTGAAAACTGATTATGTTTTTGCCATGTTCACATGCTTGCAAATGTATTTTCTGATCCCTTTTGGCTCAAGGTCACTAAGCGACTTTTGTTAAGCGCTTTGAGTAGCTCCATGACATGCTTTACTTTGCCATGTTCAGGTCCTGTAGCATATAGTTTTCATGCTCCAAAGTGTGCTACCTGATCTGAGATTCCAGACAAGTGTTAATTTCACTAAGTCTGAAATCTGTTTACCAAATGCATTTTTGCCATGCTTGTTTGAACCTGTTAATGGATGAATTGGCCGTAGCCCAGTGTTCATCTTTTGTTAAGCATCATGAATGGATCCCTGCCATGTATTTTGTTGCCATGTTTGAGTGCGGTAGCATGTTCATCTTGTTGCATTTAGATGGCTACTTGCTGGATATCGCAGATCGGTGCCATATTTGAATTGCTTGCCATTTCCAAACCGTGACTCCGATTCTGGTGATCTTTATATCGTTTTCAAGCGATTTCATCTCACCTTTCCAGTGCACACTTGGATTTCCAAGTTGAGGCCAGGTTCATTCATTCCTTGTCAAATCTTGCATATGCATCGCATATCGCATCCCACATAGCATACCATGTTTGCATCATATTGTTTGAACTTTGCACGTGGTTGATTGTGTTCCGTTTGCTTGTTTTGTCTTGTTTGGGTAGATCCGAGAGACGAGTTCGCTAACAGGGAGCCCGTTGAGTTTGCTTTCGAGGATCCAGTCAACTCTGACAACTTTGCAGGCAAGATGATCATACCCTCGAAATCACTACTATCTTTGCTTTGCTAGATGCTCGCTCTTTTGCTATGCCTATGCTACGATGCCTACCACTTGCTTATCATGCCTCCCAAATTGCCATGTCAAACCTCTAACCCACCATGTCCTAGCAAACCGTTGAATGGCTATGTTACCGCTTTGCTCAGCGCCTCTTATAGCGTTGCTAGTTGCAGGTGAAGATTGGAGGTCGTTCCTTGTTGGAACATTATTTACTTGTTGGGATATCATTATATTATCTTGTTATCTTAAAGCATCTATATACTTGGTAAAGGGTGGAAGGCTCGGCCTTATGCCTGGTGTTTTGTTCCACTCTTGTCGCCCTAGTTTCCGTCATATCGGTGTTATGTTCCCGGATTTTGCGTTCCTTACGCGGTTGGGTTATAATGGGAACCCCTTGACAGTTCGCCTTGAATAAAACTCCTCCAGCAATGCCCAACATTGGTTTTACCATTTTCCACCTAGCCTTTTCTTTCCCTTGGGTTCTGCAGACTCAAGGGTCATCATTATTTCAACCCCCCCCCCCTCGGGCCAGCGCTCCTCTGAGTGTTGGTCCAAACTAGAGCCCCTTGCAGCGCCACCTCGAGGAAACTCGAGGGCTGGTTTTAGTTGTACGGACTGCTCATCTGAGTGTGCCCTGAGAACGAGATATGTGCAGCTCCTATCGGGATTTGTCGGCACATTCGGGCGGTGTTGCTGGATTTGTTTTAACTTGTTGAAGTGTCTTGTAGAACCGGGATACCGAGTCTGATCGGAACATCTCGGGAGGAGGTCTATTCCTTCGTTGACCGTGAGAGCTTGTCATGGGCTAAGTTGGGACTCCCCTGTAGGGATTTGAACTTTCGAAAGTCGTGCCCACGGTTATGGGCAGATGGGAATTTGTTAATGTCCAGTTGTAGATAACTTGAACCTTAACTTAATTAAAATGAATCAACCGTGTGAGTTACCGTGATGGTCTCTTTCCGGCAGAGTCCGGGAAGTGAACACAGTGTTGGAGTCATGCTTGACGTAGGTTGTTCTAGGATCACTTCTTGATCATAGTTTCTCGATCGTGCTTTGCCTTCTCTTCTCGCTCTCATTTGCGTATGTTAACCACCATATGTGCTAGTCTCTTGCTGCAGCTCCACCTCATACCTTTACCTTACCCATAAGCTTAAATAGTCTTGATCGCGAGGGTGCGAGATTGCTGAGTCCCCGTGACTCACAGATACTTCCAGAACCAGTTTGCAGGTGCCGATGAGTCCGTGCAGTTGACGCAACTAAGCTCAAGGAGGAGCTCGATGAAGATCTTGTCATTTGTGTTGTTTCGTTCTAGTTGATCAGTAGTGGAGCCCAGTTGGGGTCTATCGGGGACCTTGTCGCATTTGGGGGTTCTTCTTTTATTTTGGTTCCGTAGTCGGACCTTGATTGTATTTGGATGTTGTAATGCTTTATTCATGTATTGTGTGAAGTGGCGATTGTAAGCCAACTATGTATCTCTTTCCCTTATGTATTACATGGGTTGTGTGAAGATTACCTCACTTGCGACATTGCTTTCAATGCGGTTATGCCTCTAAGTCATGCTTCGACATGTGGGAGATATAGCCGCATCGAGGGCGTTACAAGCTACTTGCCCCCAATTGAAGTCCTCAAGCAGACATATTCCTCCGTTGATGGAAAGGGCAAGGCACCAGCTATTATTGATGAAGGCATTCGTCCATTGGATGGTCAGTTTCGCAAAGCTGCATCTTATTCCACCAATGATGACTCTACCACACATGACTCTGCCAATGCACCCAAGTCCACTCCTCAAGCCACTGCTCCGCGCGTGATGACTGACCATGAACTTCTGCTTAGTCTTCACCAGAAGGTGGATCAAAATCACAAATGGGTTAAGCGTCAGTTTGATTCTCTTCTTCACAACATGACTGCTACACACAATGCAGTGAAGAAAAACCACTACTACCTCCATCAAGTCTTCGGTCGCACCTGGGCAATCCTGTCACATCTGTATGGTGAAGAAGATCTGAAGAAAATGGGTCTCAAAGAAGATTTTGACTGGTCTGCACCTCCACCGAAGAAATTCAAGAAGTTCAAGGTTCCTTCTCTGGTGGCCAGCTCATATTCTTCATCGCGCGACACTGATGAACATGAAGACTTGGACAACACTGTGACAGGCCCTACTACAACAAACGACCCCAACAACGCTGGCGCTCCTTCATCAACTTGATATTCTTTAGGGGTGTTAGTCCTCATATTCGATCCTTTTGGTCATTTGATGACAAAGGGGGAGAATTTTGAGTTAGTCTTCAAGCGGGTCTTTCTATATGGGCATTTTTTTGTTAAGTTACAACTCTCGTTCTTCTGAGACTTTATTGGATCGAGTTGTAATCTTAAACCCGATGGTGCTCTGATACTTTTGAGACGTTTTTCTGCATACTTATTCCTCGTTAAATATTATTGCACGCATGGTGAACTACATCAGTCACCATATTTCATCATGCATTTCAAATTCTTCATTGTTATATGTAAATGCGTGTATGAATTACAAGATATAGGGGGAGATCTCCATGATTCAACTCTTCAAGTGTTCATTGCTTCAAAAGCAAATTCCTCGCTATGCCCATCTTCAGGGGGAGTTCTTCTATATCTTGCAATCAAATTCCTCAATATCACTAGTTACACTTCATATGTTTATCCCCATTGAAAACTTAACCTATATTGTCATCAATCACCAAAAAGGGGGAGATTGTACGTGCATCTAGTGCCCCTTAGTGATTTTGATGTATTGAAGACTTATAGGTTAAGGGACTAATGTGTTTGTGAGTGTACACAGGTTTATAAGTCAATGAGGAGTTTGATATTTACAGAGAAAGTCGACCCCTAAAAATGAAGTTCTTCGACTGAAGACTTTGAATTTCTGAAGACTTTGAAAGTGAAGAAATTGGTGTGGCCTTAAAGACTTGGTATTCATTCGAGGAACATGAAGCGTGAAGACTTTTGTTTTCGTAGTTTCATTTTCTCTTTCTTGAGTCATAGGAAACACCGTACTGTTAAAGGGGGTCGAGGAAATACTAAGGAAAAAATTCCATGTGATGCTCAACTCAAAATCCTACACCTATCAATTCCTTCGAGTGAAGCCATTGGAAATCTCATACAGTTCAGTCAATTTCTTCAGTGACCGAGACGAAGTTCTTCTGGTCTCTGAGGAATTTGTCCTGACTGAGGAGTTAGGAATTCGCCAGTGCGGATTGCCTACACAGTGAGGAACATGATAGACCTGAGGATTTTGCTACTCAAAATTCCAACCGTTGTTGTGCTATGCGCCAGCTGTCCCAAAATATATATCCACCTAACGGTCATATCATTGAAGGGCATTTATGTCTTATCATGTCGGGCTGCTCCCTAGGCTATAAATAGCCGCCCCCTACAACCACTAGTTGGTTGGCTGCTCCAAGAGAAACTGACACTTGTCATTTGAGAGCAACCCATCCTCTGAGGACTTTGAGCGAAAATCATCAAGTGAGGAAAAACCCAAAACCCAAACACCTACAAACCCCAAGTGATTGAGCATCACTGAAGAGATTGATCCTGCGTGGATCCGACGCTTGTTACCTTTGAAGACTGTGCTTCTTCCAGACGGTTAGGCGTCATGGTCTAGAGCATCCAAGAGGAATTGTGGATCGCCGAGTGACCAAGTTTGTGAAGGTTTGGAAGTCACCTGAAGACTTACCACGAGTGATTGGACGAGGTTTGTGTGACCTTAGTTCAAGGAGAATATGGTGAGGATTGGGTGTCCTGAGCTGCGTGTTCAGGACTGGGTGTCCGGGACTGTGTGTCCTCAAGTTTAAATACTCAGCCGCTCCAACCAGACATACAACTGAGACAGCAGTTGGAACTGGTCTACCAAATCATTGTTTTCACCAAGCTTATTGGTTCCATTTCCTCAACTCTTTCATTTCCTCATAATTGAGTTGTGTACTTGTTCATATCTGTGTTTGAAGACTTTGACTGAAGACTTTCTCAATTTCCTCAGTTCAATTTCTTCAGTCTGTTTGTCTTCATCCTGTGTTATCATGTGCTTACGCTTCCTGTACTCTGTGCTTGTCTTCATTTCATCATGATGACTATGCTTGTATTCTGTTGTGTTTACTTTTGAGTACTTATTCCGCTGCTAGTAGTTCTTCGCTAAGGAATTTTCTCACCGGCAAATTCCTCAGTGAAGAATTTCATAAAAATCGCCTATTCACCCCCCCCCCTCTAGTCGATATAACGCACTTTTAGCAATCTTGATGGCACTCTCATTATCACAATAGAGTGACACATTCTTCACATTGATGTCGTAGTCCTTGAGAGTTTGCTTCATCCATAGCAATTGAGCACAACACGATCCAACAGCGATGTACGCAGCTTCAGCGGTAGAAAGTGATACGCAGTTCTGTTTCTTCGAATACCAACAGACCAAGGATCATCCGAGGAAATGGCATGTGCCTGATGTTGACTTGCGGTCCACACGATCACCAGCATAGTCAGAGTCTGAATATCCAATGAGATCAAAAGCCGAGCCCTTGGGATACCATAATCCAAGTGTTGGAGTGTGAGCTAGATATCGAAGAATATGCTTCGCAGCCTTATGGTGTGATTCCTTCGGTGTAGCTTGAGAGCGGGCACACATGCAAACACTAAGCATAATATGTGGCCTAGATGCACATAAATACAATAAAGAACCAATCATGGAGCGGTATACCTTTTGATCAGAGTCAATACCGTTTTCATCAGTGCATAGATGGCCATTTGTGGGCATAGGGATTTTGACGCCTTTGCAATCTTGCATGCCGAATTTCCTCAATACATCCTTGAGGTATTTTTCCTGAGATATGAATATGCCATTGCACTATTGACGGATCTGAAGACCTAAGAAGAATTTCAATTCTCCCATCATAGACATTTGATATTCTTCACTCATCATGTAGGCAAATTCACCACTGTAACATTGGTCGGTACAGCCAAAGATGATATCATCAACATATATTTGGCACACAAATAATTCATCATCATAAGCTTTGGTGAAAAGAGTTGGGTCAAGTGAACTGGGTTTGAAGCCTTTCTACATGAGGAATTCCTTCAAAGTGGCATACCACGCCCGAGGGGCCTGCTTGAGGCCATAGATGGCCTTATTGAGTCTGAAGACTTTGTCGGGATGCTTTGGATTCTCAAAACCTGGGGGTTGAGCAACATATACTTCTTCCTCAAGCTTACCATTGAGGAATGCACTTTCAACATCCATTTGATATAAGATGATATTATGATGGTTAGCATAAGCAAGTAATATGCGAATAGCTTCAAGTCTAGCAACAAGTGCAAAAGTTTCATCGAAATCAATTCCTTCAACCTATGTGTAGCCTTGAGCTACAAGTCGTGCCTTATTCCTCACCACAAGGCCATTTTCATCTTGCTTGTTGTGATAGATCCATTTTGTGCTGATGATATTGTGCTTGCGAGGGTCTGGTCGCTTGACAAGTTCCCAGTCGTTGTTGAGCTTGAACTGATGTAATTCCTCTTGCATAGCTTGAATCCACTCGGGCTCCAGAAATGCCTCATCTACCTTAGTGGGCTCTGTGATAGAGACAAAAGCAAAGTGCCCACAAAAGTTAGATAAATGTGAAGCTTTTGAGCGTGTGAGAGGACCTGGTGCATTGATGTTGCTGGTGATTTTCTCAATCTGCACTTCATTAGCGACGCGAGGATGAGCTGGTTGACAATGAGGAATTTGCTCAGCATTTTCTTCAGAGCCATTTTCTTCAGGTGCACCAACATGATGTTCTTCATGTTCTGGAATGGCTTCTTCGGCAGATTCTTCGGTAGGAATGACATCCTCAGTAGCCTTGAACTTAATGGATTCCTCAGGAGGTATTTCATCTATCACAGGAGGTAGGTGCTCTCTTTGCGAGCCATTAGTCTCACCGAACCGCACATCTGTAGTTTCAACAACCTTGTGGTGATAGGTGTTGAAGACTCTGTAGGTGTGCGAGTCCTTACCATAACCAAGCATAAAACCTTCATGTGCTTTCGGTGCAAATTTAGAACTGTGATGAGGATCTCTAATCCAGCATTTGGCACCGAAGACTTTGAAATAACTCACATTGGGTTTCTTGTCAGTGAGGAGTTCATATGCAGTCTTCTTGAAGAATTTGTGAAGATATACTCTGTTGATGATGTGGCACGCAATATCAATTGCCTCAGACCAGAAGCGAGGAGGCGTCTTGTACTCATCAAGCATAGTGCGGGCCATCTCAACAAGAGTCATGTTCTTGCGCTCCACGATGCCATTTTGCTGAGGAGTATAGGGAGCAGATAACTCATGAGTAATACCAAGTTCATCAAGATAGTCATCGAGATCGGTGTTCTTGAACTCAGTTCCATTGTCACTTCTGATGTGCCTGATCTTCACACCAAAGTTGGTTGAAGCCCTCGAGGAAAATCTTTTGAAGACTTCCTGCACTTCAGTTTTGTAAGTGATGATATGCACCCATGTATATCGAGAATAATCATCAACAATGACAAAGCCATATAAAGATGCAGCATTAGTAAATGTGGCATAGTGAGTAGGGCCAAAAAGATCCATGTGAAGCAATTCAAATGGACGAGTGATAGTCATGATGGTATTTGAGGGATGTTTGGCCTTGGTCATCTTTCAAGCTTCACAAGCTCCACACGAATGGTCCTTGAGGAATTTGACACCCTCGATGCCAATGACATGCTTTTTCTTCGCGAGCGTGTGCAAGTTCCTCATCCCAGCATGACAAGTCGTTGATGCCATAGCCAGCCTTCTGAAGCTTTTGCAAGTAGACATGTAGCAGGTTGTGGTCCTGTAGAGAAATCAACAATATACAAATCTGCTCTCCTAAAGCCTTCGAAGACTTTGGAATTGTCAGCTTCCATGATCACAACACAACGATACTTGCCAACGACGACAACCATATCAAGATCACAAAGCATTGAGACATACATGAGGTTGAACCCCAAGGACTCGACAAGCATGACTTTGTCCATGTGCCGATCCTTTGAGATTGCAACCTTACCTAGACCCAATACCTTGCTTTTGCCTTTGTCGGCGTATGTGATATGCTTCAGATGCGATGGATATAAGGGAGCATCCATCAATAGATTCTTGTCACCAGTCATGTGATTTATGCATCCACTATCGAGGACCCACTCAGTGGCTTTGGGTTGATCATCCTGCAGATGAATTAGTGCAACTTACGAACTCATATACTTCATTAGTGAAGAATATGTCATCAACTCATCAGATCAATTTCATCAAGAAATAGAACAGATATAGCAATGTGAGGACGTGAGAAATGAAAATTCATTTCTTCATGATTAGCTTGCGTCCTTTCAAGCATATCCAGGTCTCCAACAAATTCTTCAGACGTTTAAGTTCGTCTGGAGACCTGACCCTGCATAAGAGATTAGTTCTTTTTCTTTACCACCCACATCTGAAGGGGTGGCAAAGAGTTCATCATTCTGCGAGCTCCATAAGAGAAAGGTGGCATAGATGCCATTCCACTTCATTTTGCATAAGAGGGGTTAGGGTAAGCATATGAGTAAGCAGAGAAATTCTTTGAGGATTTATGAACATAATGATTTGAAGAATAGTGCACATATCCATAGTCCTTAGCCTTTCCCTGCAAAACAGACGTGTTAGCACAATGATGTTCATGTGAGGACTTTGATCCTTTTGAGGAATTTGGTCTGTATGAGGACTTGGATCCATATGAAGAATTTGGTCCATGTGAAGAGTTTGATCTGGGGTTCCTATTCTTCACAGGTGGTGTCATGATGACGTTCACTTGAAGACTTTTAAGGCACCTTTTGGGAACCCGGATTTTCTTCATAGGAGGGTCGTTCCTGCAGTTAGTGCCAACATATCTAGCAAATACTTCACCATCCTGGTTTTTGAACAGTTTGTAATTGGAGTCAAATGATTCATCAGAAGAATATGAAGATTCACATGTAAAGCCAGATAAAGTAGATGGATCCACTGAAGGTCCCTTTGTGGCAACCCATGAGGTTTTGGGATACTGCTTAGGTTTCCAGTAGGTCCCATCAGCATTGAGTTTCCTCTCAAAGGCAATACCATCTTTCCTAGGGTTCCTGTTGAGGATCTGCTTCTTAAGCACATCACAAAGAGCCTGATGCCCTTTGAGGCTTTTGTACATGTCTGTCACATACAATTCCTTCAGCCCTGCATGGTCAGTGATACTAGTAGCATCCTCAAATGAGGAATTAGTGATAGCAGAGACAGGTGAAGAATTTTTAGCAATAGAAGCAGTTGAACATTCAGGTGAAGAATTAGCAAATTCACGTTCAATGCACTTCAAACATGGAGGATTAAACTCTTCTTGAGCAGTGCTGATTTGTTGAGCAAGTAATGAATCACGCTCCTTCTGAAGATCTTCATAACTCACTCTTAACTGCTCAAGATCTTGCTTTCTTTGAAGAAATTCATAAGAAAGATTCTCATGATCAGATAAGAGAGTGTTATGATGACTCTGAAGGTTATCAAACTTGGACTGGAGTCCCTAAAGACTTTTAGCCAAAGCTTTAGAATGATCCATTTCTTCACCCAACATATCATTGCTCTCATCTAGCATGTTTTGAACTTTTTCCAAAGCTCTTTGTTGTTTAGTGGCAAGGGAAGCAAGTTTGACATAGCTGGGTCCAAATTCATCACCAGATTCATCATCACTGGACTCAGATAAGTAGCATACGGTTACCTTGGCACCTTTTACCATAAGGCATGGTGCAGAGGATGATGATTCTGGATTGAAAGTCATAGCCTTGCGCGATTTCATGAAATCCTCAAACCAGGGTTCATGGTGAGATCGATGGCCTTCATAGACCTTAGAGAGTCGGTCCCAGATGAGCTTCGCATGGCAGAGATGCATAACGTTCCTGAACTGATTTTGTGACATGCTGGAGCAGATGATGTCCTTCGCCGTGAGGTTGAGTAGCGTGTACTTGCGAATATCATCAGCCTCCGCCTTCTTGCATAGGTCAGTAAGACCAATCTCAGTGACGGTCCAGAGTTTGCTGTTCATCGCCATGAGGCGCTTCTTCATCATGGCCTTCCACTTGTGATAATCATGACCGTCAAAGATGGGGCATGTCACAGTCTTCATTCCCACGGTAGACATAACTAAAAATCCAGGCGGTTAAACCAAAATCACACAAAACAAGGGAGTACCTTGCTCTGATACCAATTGAAACTGCGTTAAGTCGACTAGAGGGGGTGAATAGGCGATTTTTGTAAATTCTTCACTGAGGAATTTCAGGGTGAGGAAATTCCTGAGTGAAGAACTACTTGCGGTGGAATAAGTACTTAGATGCACACATGACATAACATAAGCATGGACATCATGATGAATTGAAAACAAGATACTGAGCAGAAAGCGTAAGCACAGGATAAAACAGGATGAAGACAAACAAACTGAAGAAATTGAACTGAGGAAATTGAGAAAGTCTTCAGTCAAAGCCTTCAAACAGATATGAACAAGCACACAACACAGTAATGAGGAAATGAAGGGGTTGAGGAATTAGAACTAGTAAGCTTGGTGAAGACAATGATTTGGCAGACCAGCTCCAACTGCTGTGACAGTTGTACGTCTGGTTAGAGCGGCTAGGTATTTAAACCTGAGGACGCACAGTCCCGGACACACAGTCCTCACCGTATTCTCCTTGAACTATGGTCACACAGACCTCGTCCAATCACTCGTGGTAAGTCTTCAGGTGACTTCCAACCTTCACAAACTTGGTCACCCGGCGATCCACAATTTTCTCTTGGATGCTCTAGACCATGACGCCTAACCGTCTGGAGGATGCACAGTCCTCAAAGGTAACAAGCGTCAGTTCCACACAGGAACAATCTCTCCAGTGATGCTCAATCACTTTGGTTTGTAGGTGTTTGTTTTGGGGTTTTGGGTTTTTCCTTACTTGATGATTTTCGCTCAAAGTCCTCGGAGGATGGGATGCTCTCAATGACAAGTGTTAGTTTCTCGCAGAGCAGCCAACCAGCTAATGGTTGTAGGGGGCGGCTATTTATAGCCTAGGGAGCAGCCTAACATGATAAGACATAAATGCCCTTCAATGATATGAACGTTGGTGGGTAGATATTTTGGGACAGCTGGCGTGTAGCATAGCAACGGTCGGAAATTTGACTATCAAATTCCTTAGGGCTATCATGTTCCTCACTTGTAGGTAATCCGCACTGGCGAATTCCTAACCCCTCAGTCAGAACAAATTCCTCAGAGACCAGAAGAACTTCATCTCTATCACTGAAGAATTGACTGAACTATATGAGATTTCCAATGGCTTCACTCGAAGGGATTGGTAGGTGTAGGATTTTGAGATGAGCATCACTTGGAAACTTTTCCTTAGTTTTACCTCGACCCCCTTTAATAGTATGGTGTTTCCTATGACTCAAGAAAGATAAAGTGAAACTACAAAAACAAAAGTCTTCACGCTTCATGTTCCTCGTATAAATAACAAGTCTTCACAGTCACACCAATTTCTTCACTTTCAAAGTCTTCAGAAAGTCTTCAGAAATCCAAAGTCTTCAGTTGAAGACATTCATTTTTAGGGGTCAACTTTCTCTGTAAATATCAAACTCCTTATAGACTTATAGACCTTTGTACACTCACAAACGCATTAGTCCTTAACCTATAAGTCTTCAATACACCAAAATCACTAAGGGGCACTAGATGCACTTGCAATGGTGCCTCATTTGGTCTTCTCCCGAAGCTTCTAGTGTCTCTTTTGTCCAGAAAAAAATCTCCAAAAAGTTTCATGGCATTCGGACTTCGTTTGGTACTGATATTCGAATTTTTTTCAAAACTGTGATAGATTTTATAGCATTTTCGGAAACTATATGACGTAATGCAAAAAAACCACAACTAGTAGCCCGTCGGCCATCCTCTGGCCGAAGTAGGTCTTTTCGGCCAAAGCTAGGCCGAAGTAGGGCTTTTCGGCCAAAGCTAGGCCGAAGTAGGTGATTTCGGCCATCATTAGGCCGAAGTAGGTAGTTTCGGCCATCATTAGGCCGAAGTGGAGCATTTCGGCCAAAGCTAGGCCGAAATAGACTTTTTGGTCTAGTCTAGGCCGAAAAGTACTACTTCGGTCTCATGTAGGCCGAAGTTGCATGGCTCGTGCTGAAATGTTCCCGCCACCCCTTCCCGCCACCCGTTTCCCGCCAACCCCTTCCCGCCACCCGTTTCCCGCCAACCCTTCCCGCCATATGTTCCCGCCACCCGTTTCCCGCCAACCCCTTCCCGCCACCCGTTTCCCGCCAACTCTTTCCCGCCTTATTTTCTCCTCTGTATCTATAAAACCCCCTTCAGGCGAAGGTGGATAAGCATTCCAGTGTAGTGTAGTCGAGATGTCCCATTATCCATTCGATCGTAGTTTTCACCCTGGGATGAGCACCACTCTTCTGAGTCTAGTTACCGATTTCAGGATGGACAATAGGATAGTTCCATGGGAAGAACTCACCGGTAGTGACACCATAATGAATGAGTTGGCTCACCAATTACGTAGGTCTGGGTGGCCTGAAAGGACCTATGAGGAGGTACGTCAAGAACTTCTTAGGTTGCATGAAAGGTGGAAGAAGGTAGTGGAGCCGAAGAGTGAAACTTTCAGAAGGACTGCAGCAAAGAATACATTTTTATGGACTGAGGAGAGCGAGGACGACGAAGATGTCTTCATGCCGCCGCTTCCGGGTTCTGCATCGTCGAAGGGCAAGAGTTCTGCATCGTCCAAAGGCAAGACTTCTGCATCCTCGAAGGGCAAGAGTTCTGCATCCAGCAAGGGCAAGAGTTCTGCATCCAGCAAGGGCAAGAGTTCTGCATCGACGGAGGGCAAGAGGACCGCATCGTCGAAGGGCAAGAGGGCTGCATCAACAGAGGATGACGATGATGACTTCATGTAGTATGTAAGATGTATTCCAGTTTGTATTGTATTATTGTAGGGCATTATGTTCTATCTGAATTTCATTTTGTAGTATGTAAGATGTATTGCACAAGTTCAGCCGCACCGTTTAATTCAGATGTACTTGTATCTTAATTATCGGTTGTAATCTATTTGGAAATGTAACTGGAATAAGAATGCGAATTAATAGTAATATGTCTCTCGCATACATAATATATGTCTCCTGATCAGATAGAAGGAAGTGCGATAGTAACTTGATCCTCGTGCAAACTATCAAACTGCGCCGTGAAGGACGGGTAGCATCCCCTAACCTGACTATGCGCAAATTGTCTCTGTGCATGACAACAAATAAGCATTAGTAATACTAATGAATGGCAAAAAATAATTAAATTAATTGTTACTTAATATAAATGTACCTCTCGCCGTGCCCAAACAGAACCCATAGTAGGTAAGTCGCCGATAGCAGGCACATAAGCCCCAGCTAAGTCCTCCAAACCAAAAGGTTTATCAATGTAGACATAGGGTCGTCCAATAGGGAATCTCTCGTATGACCAGAGCTGCAACAATAATGGACATCCAACAACACCAGATTTTCTAGACTTCAACAAGCAAGCTTTGCACAGGCCTCTGTACGTAGCCGCTAACACAGCAGAACCAAAACTCCTCTGTAGAATATCCGCGGGGCAACGTGCGTCAGCTATCTCTCGTGCAATACCGATGAGTCGTGCATCGACAGTGGTCACGTGGTTCTCCGTAAACATCGTCTTGCCGAACAGCCAAAGAATATATGCCTCTAAGGACCGGTCAATCTGTGCCTCCGACAACTCAACATTGGGATGTCCTAACGAGACAATCTACATAGAAACGTAATAATTGTATGAAAATCGGGCAACTAAAAAACAACATTTGTTTATGTGGCCGTGATGGTTACCTGAAACTGGCTCAACCATCTAAAAAGAGGTCCATGAGGATCGTTGTCTATGGCCCTAGCAGTCGGGACCGCAGCCAAAAAACGGGTCTGCATCGCTGTTTGCCACCCTGATTCTGCCTCTAAGGGACCTATGGCAGCACCGGCCAGAGGTAATCCCAACAAGTACGACACATCCTGTAAAGTAGGCGCCATCTCTCCCCATGGGAAGTGAAACGTATGTGTCTCTGGCCTCCATCTATCTACTAAGCAGGTAAGGAGTGACTTGTCGTAAGAGAAACGTCTCACTTGCCTCTTGTGTAACTGCACTGGTTCACCTGCCTCATCTAAGTCCGGACCATCAATCCACTCATCCAATGTACCCTGAACCAGCCGTGCCAAGGGTAGAAGTCCAGCCCAACTTAACCTACAAAATAAAAATATTGTTAGCGGCTATAAAAAGTATGTAAAACATAGTAAGTCATTATATGGACTCCATTATATGCACACATACCTATCAACCCATGAATCGTGTATCAGCCAGTTAGTCTTTGGGGTACGAGTGACCAACACGTCCAAGTTGTTGCCCGCTTCCAATAGGGCGCCCCGGTGCTTTCTATCGATGTTGCCATTAAGCAACGGATACAAAGACATATCTGCAATTCAAACAACAAATCTCAGGCGCAAATAAAAACATAGATCTGACATATTACAAATTAAAACATAGTCCTGACATAGTACGAATTAAAACATAGTCCATGAGGATTTACATATTAAAACAAAGTCCTGACATATTACAAATTAAAACATAGTCCTGACATATTACAAATTAAAACATAGTCCTGACATATTACAAATTAAAACAAAGTCCTGACATATTACAAATTAAAACATAGTCCTGACATATTACAAATTAAAACATAGTCCTGACATATTACTTCTTCCTCGTCCGCCCCTTCGGCCTCGACTGCCACGACCACGTCCGCCTCTTCCTCTTGTTGTCGCAGCCGTCGATGTGGAAGCACTCGTCGATGCGGAAGCACCATCTTTGTTCAGGTCGGGACAATATTTCATCCTATGCCCATAAGCCGCGCATAACAAACATTGCCTGGTTGCTCCACCAGCTTCAGACTGGTCCATATCGTTCCGGATGCGACGGGCCTTCCGTCTGCCCCTACTTGTTCGCCGAAGGTCTGGATGCGGGATATATACTCTCTCACCTTCGTTTACCTTGTTGAAATTGCCGACGACTCTAAACCCTGTCATCTCGCCTGTCCAGGTGTTGAGCACTGCCTCTTTTAAATAGTATGGGGACACGAAGGAGATAGCATCCAACTCAATCTGCCCACAGGCAGCCAACACATGAGAGCAAGGTAGGTGCAACAACTTCGGTTTGTTGCATGTACACTCACACGTTGGATAAAATTCCGTTCCAATTTTTACCTCGTGTGTCTTCACCTCATTTCCAGAACCAAAACCATCGGTAGGAAGCTGAACCTCATACCTCCTTTCTTGATTCCCTATAAGTCTGACAGTGTGCTTCTTTGCTTTCTCTATCTTCTTTGCCATGTATTCCATGACACGGCTACAATAAGGTGTGTTCTGATTATCTTCAATATGCTTCTGTGCTAACTCGTGCCTTTCTCTGAAATATCTCAAAGTGCCATGGAATACAGCCTCCACAATAGCTGTGAGTGGCAATGCTCTGTTCCCTCTCAGCACAAAGTTATACACCTCTGCAAGATTGGTTGTCATGTGGCCATACCTAGCTCCATGTGTGTCATGCAGCAAAGACCAATTCACTGGAGGCTCTTTCTCTATCCACTCAGAAAAATTCTTTATTGCCCTTCCCTTCTTTCTCGTAGTATTAGGAGGGTCAATTCCTGGCAAGTCACAAAGACCTACTGGCTCCTCTAGCTCCGCGATGAGTGCTGCTAATTTAACTTGATCTTCTTCCATTTTCTTCCTCGCACGGACCTGCTTCTTAGTAAACTCATCTAGTTTTGACCAAATAAATTCGTATTTGCGCTGCTGGCTCTGCTTGCATAATTTTTTGAACAAGTTCATCAACCGCTTGTTCTTGAACTGTGAGAAAAAATTAGCCCCAAGATGGCGCATGCACCACCGGCTCTGCAAGTCCCTCCAAGGTGTTCGTTCGTCATCTGTTGGATTACGAAGTGTCTTCACGGCCTTCAATATACCAGCATGTCTGTCATGAATGACACACACGTTTGGTCGGTCCTTCACAATGGCAATTTTCACTTGGCGGAAGAACCATACCCAGCTGAGAAAGTTCTCACCCTCCACAAATGCCATGGCAAGTGGGATGATTTGATTGTTCCCGTCCACACCAATAGCAGTCAGGATTTGCCCTCTATACTGACCGGTCAGGAATGTACCATCCACAAACAGAACAGGAGGACAATGCCGGAAAGCTTCGATGCACATACCAAAAGAGAAGAACACTCGTTTCAACACCTTGAAATCTGGTATACTCAGCAACCTCATGTGTTGTACGTTCACATAAGTGCCGGGATTCCTCTCCTTCAGTATGCCCAGGAGACGGACAACATTATCATATGAGTCGAAGAACGTCCCAAACCTTTCCTCCATAGCCTTCTGCTTAGCCCTCCAAGCCTTCCCATAAGGAATGACATACTTCCATCTGACCTTCACTGCTGTCTGGATGTGTTTTGCTTCCATATCTTTCTTCTCTACTATCTCAGTATACATGAGTTGCGCAATGAGACTTGAAGTCAGGTTCGGATGCTTCACCAGCAGGTTCTTCCTCACACAATTATGTGGGATGACAATGGTGACAACCCAGTGGATGTCGTACTTCGGCACGTGCCCGTGCACCTTCCCTGGACAACCTTTTTCAACACATTTCACGGTATAGTTTGTTGGACTTGATATGTGTGTCTTAAAAACCCTCTGCGTAGACATAGCCCACTTTATCACCGCATACTTCAATTTTTTCTTTGTATCAAACATAGCCCCTATTTGTACTTGGTTCAGATTATACTGCCATGGAGTCTCATGGCCATCGTTCACCGTAAGGCCGGTGGATATGTCCTGCTCCCATGCAGAAGGAATCGGTACCTCAACTTCATCCTCAGAATTTTCAGAATCCAGTTCCTCCACCAATCCATCCTCGTCCTCTTCCTCCATCACCCTCTGCATTTCATCCCCTTCCTCATCCCCATCAGCAAAACCTGAACCAGCTAATATTATCGACTGGCTGCTCTGCCCAGTATCAGGACCACAAACATTGTGTGGCACGTAGTCTGACTCTTTCTCGGGTTGGCTAGCATCCACATCTTGTGGCTGTGACCCGGATAAAACAATCTCGTTAGCCACTTCACTGCCTTGGCCGGGTTCATACCCCCTGTGGAGTTCTACGGTATTCTCCTCCTTCGGCACAGGTTGCACAAGTGCATATGGGTGGATTCTTCGGTCTCGACAGCGTCTTAACAGGGACAACCAATGCTGGCTCCTATCTACCGGCATCAACTCCCACTTGACATTTTTACAGGATTTGGTCCACAATGCATGAATACTGACAGAACATACTTCAGGATCCAGACCGAAACTAGTTGTCAACCAGTACTTCAACTGTCTAATGTCCAGTCTGTCCGGGTCAGCTAGTGTCATGACGCCATTTTTAAACTCGCTAAGATCAACCCCCAACTCATTATATCGAACATTACCAGCGCCGTAGTAAACATTCAGATTTACTGATTCAGACATTTTCACCTGTCAGACATTGCCATCTTCTCATTAATCACAATATACACTAATATTATCCGCTAGACGGACTATGCGCTAAAATGCCTCCAAAAATATATTAACACTAAAATTCACAATATACACTAATATTATCCGCTACACGAACTATGCGCTAAAATGCCTCCAAAATTATATTAACACTAAAATTCACAACGAACACTAATATTATCCGCTACACGAACTATGCGCTAAAATGCCTCCAAAAATTTATTGACACTAAAATTCACAATATGACTTATATACACTAACTAAACTATACAATTTACATAATATTTGTGACGCCGTGATTATACCTTCGAAGTGTGTGTACGCTTCTTGCACCACCGGAGAACGACAACGCCGCCCCCGACGACCGGAGGTTCAACTCCGGTCAGCCCCTAACCTGCTCCTCCTCCTCACCACCTCCTCCTCTGCTTCTACTAGTCACCACCACCTACTACCCGTCCTCCTCTCCACCATGGCTCCTCCTCCCCACCATGGCTGCTCCTCCCCAAACACATCAAAAACTATCCCATAGCAAAAAATAACACCATAGGCCGGTGGAGATTGCGATGATCTACCGATTCTGTGGGTTGGATTTGCAAATGAGTGGCAAATGGAGGAGATCGGCGCGGGGGGGCGTTTCTACAGAGAAGAACTGAGAGAGAGAAAGGGAAACGAAGAAGAACAGAGCGCTCGCGTCGGCGACCGGTGCTTATCTGCACCTTTTCGGCCGCAGCCTGGCCGAAAAGCTCCACTTCGGTCACCGGTGGGCCGAAAACGGCCCAGTTCGGCCTCTCAGCAGCCGAAGCTACTATTTTCGGTCGGGCCCCAGCCGACAGCGTGTTTTCGGCCCAAGCGCAGCCGAAAAGCCTACTTCGGCCATGCCCTGGCCGAAAACCCCCTTTTCGGCCCACCCCTGGCCGACGGGCTACTAGTTTTGCGTTTTTTTCATTCTACACTAGTTTCCGAAATTGCTACAAAAAACATGATAGTTTTGAAAAAAATTCCTGATATTCTGCGAAACCAAAAACAAGCAAAAAACAGCAACTGACACTAGGCACTAAGTTAATAGGTTAGTCCCAAAAATGATATATAATTGCTTGAAGGTGTCTATAAAACATCCAAGATTGATAATATGATAGCATGGAACAATCAAAAATTATAGATACATTGGAGAAGTATCAACGCATTTTTGGATAATACATGAGTGTAGCATACATTGACAATGTGCACTCTTCCCTCTATAGCGCTGTCATGGACAATATTTGGTTCAATGAGGCTTTGATGCTAACTCTTAATTAGCCACCGCCCTGGAAAACATGGCTCAAAGTCTTGGGTTTGTTAGGATGTAAGTGCAGTACATGTCGCTATGGCTTAGGACCTGGCCGAGCAAGCACTACTATGTGTAGTGCAAGGGTCTCTGAGGTCGTGTCATGCATGATGATGATGTTTATTTTGTGGTAGCTAGGGCTTGAAAACTATTGATGGCATGTATATTTTGATGAACTGGTATATATTAACCTGTCAGATGGTGAACTTGCCGTGGTAGGATTACACCTTCCTTTTGATGTCATGGTAGGATGAACTTGTGATGCTTTTGGGTGTATGAATGCATGCTTATGTTGCAGATGTTCTTGTCATTTTGTGTTGTTTGCCTTGCTTGTTGAAATATTGTTCTTCTGTCTACGTAGATGAAGTGGTATTTGGTGTACTCAAGGATGGTTCTAGCAGTCAAAGTGAATAGTTATAAGAACTGCTATAGAGGGTTTGAGACCAAAGAGTAGACAAAGTATTGTTCCAAGTTCGTCAGCAAAGAGAAGCGCAATCGTGGAGTAACCAAGGTTGAGGAACTTCATAATGTTCGGAGAATTCATCACCATTGTTGTTTGCAGTTATTCTCTGAGTGTATGTAACATGCAACGGTAGCATCGGTTAGAGTGGTAGCCTGTAAGCTCACCACATTGGTGTGCAAGATAACGACATATGGCCATATGTGTAAACAAAACACATCTTCGTGCACCATTCTAACCCAAAATTCCTAAACACAGGCACCCAAACACTACAGGTTAATTGCCACCCTAATGCAGCCTAAGACTTTGTGGCCAATCAAATTGGTTGCGGAATATGAACCAGAGGGTGTATCACTCCAACCAAGCTGCACTGGGTCACTCATGCAAGGGCGTTAAAGTCTATGCAAGCAACTAAACACGTCCTTAGGGCAACTCCAATGCGCGCGCCCCAAATGGTCTGGCCGTGTCCATTTGGGGGTAAACAGACAGAACAGACGGGCCAATGTGCGGGAACAAATAGACCAATGTCTATTTTCGGTCCGCTTTCAACCCATTCCTGGCCCAACTTTGGGCCGCATTTGCGGCCAAACGAATGCGCGCGGACGGTCGGGACGCGTGCCATTGTCCTCCCCTGGCCCGCCCTTTGGTGGCACAGATGCCCTATTTCTCTTCCCCTGTCGTCCCTCCCCCTCCACCCCCCTCCCCCGCCATCGCTGTTGTCACCTTCCACCAAGGTCGTCCGAACCACGACCAGGCCATGGCATAGCCGCCCCATGCCCATGTTCCGGAAAGCTTTTTGTCGGTGTTTGTGGTTCCTTGTTGCCGGTGGGAGAGAAGCTAAGGCCGCCGACGTCGCCCATTGACCCCAACAACTTCCGGCAAGCGCTGCATTGCCGCAGGGCACGCACCACCACCACCACCGACCCCAACCTTGCTTTGTTGCCTGCGAGGGGAGCTGGACGTGCACTTTCCGGCCACATCTCAACCACGACCGCAAGGTGTTCGACGCTTTGCTCACAAGGTACAATGGATAGCGGGGATGAGTATTTCTTTCACAACTTCATTTGATCATCAGACGATTCGTCCTCGGATGATGAAGAGCTTGTGGTGGCTGCATTGGTCATCCATGACCACATTAGTAGGAAGCGGTCGCGGTTCAAGGATCAATCCCCGGCCATGCTCCAGCCTTGAACCACAATAGGGAGAAAGGCCACACCCTTCTCTATGTCATTTACTTTGAGAATGTCGCACTCTTCAAACCACATCAATTTCATTGCCGATTTCGAATGAGGAGACATGTATTCAATCGTATTCGGGAGGGAGTGGTACCTGCATGCTTGCATATGGAATTCCTGGTGATCTTGTGGATGAGTATGTGTGTATGAGTGAGTCCACATGTCTCCTCTCAATGTACAATTTCTGCAAGGCCGTGGTGGCAGCATTTGGCGCTGAGTACCTGAGAGAGCCAACTGCCGCTGCTACAGAGAGGTTGTTGGCGATCAATGTCGATAGGGGCTTTCCGGGAATGCTTGGTAGTATATATCGTATGCACTGAAAGTGGAAGAACTGTCCAATTGCTTGGTAGGGGCAGTACAAGGGGCATGTGAAAGGTGCCACTGTCATACTTTAAGCGATTGCTTCACAAGATCTGTGAATATGACATTATTTCTTCGGCATGGCTGGTTCTCACAATGATATCAACGTGCTTTAGCATCCTCCAGTGTTTGCAAGGATTGCAGAAGGCCACTTCCCAGAGGTCAACTTTGAGATCAATGGCCACCATTACGACAAGGGATATTACCTAGCTGATGATATCTATCCTCAGTGGTCAACTCTTGTGAAGACCGTACCCAATCCGCAAGGAGAAAAGAGACAGAGGTTTACCCAAATGCAGGAGAGTGCTAGGAAGGATGTGGATTGTGCTTTTGGTGTGCTTCAATCTCGATGGGGTATCATTCGAGACCCTGCATTAACATGGAGCACTCAGAAGCTTTGGGAGGTGATGACTTCTTGTGTGGTCATGCACAACATGATCGTGGAGGATGAACGTGGTGATAGCATCTGCGACCAATGGTTTGATTTCCAGGGTGAAAATGTTGAGCCTGAGCAGCTACCTCCTGCAACCTTTCAACAGTTTGTCCAATTTCATCATGAAATGCGTGATTGGCATACTCATGTGCGGCTTTAGGATGACTTGGTTGAGCACATATGGACTTACATTGGCAACCAGTAGATCTGTCGGTTTAATCTCTTTTCATGCAAACAAATTTCGATTGGGTTGTAAGACTATTTGATATTGTTTTTATTTCAATTGTGTTGTAAGACTATTTTAGATGTGGAACTATTTGCTATGTTTGATTTGAACTATTCGCTATGCTTGATTTTAATATAAATGACTTTCGGCGATCGAAATGCGGTCACACGTTGGGCGCACGGCTGGCGCATCCGTATATCCGTGCGGATACAGTTTCATTGCCACCTCAAACGAATAAAATCCGGCAAAACGAACGTCATCGTTTTGGGTCGTGCGTTGGAGCTGCCCTTAAAGATTTCGACATTTGGAGGACAGTGGCTTCCACTGACCTTAGATTTCGGCATTTGGAGGACAGTGACTTCCACTAAGCTTTGAGTGGAAACAAGCAGCAACATTTGCATGCATGCTTCGACCCGCAATGATGGAGGCATCTCCTGATACTGATAGCACCTTTGAATGGTTAATCTGGTCCCAGGTAGTACCTGCTAACCAACTTCTCCTCCGTGTTCTGTAGGTATTTGCCGAAATCGCACGCAGCTGCTGGCTTGCTTGGCACAAACCTGCAAAATGCTTATCATTGGAGCCACACTAATATAGGAAACGCGCAAAACTTTTCGACACCTTTATGGATAATCTTTGCACGGAGAAAGCTGTGCTGAGATCAACAAAGATTGTCAAGACACCAAAAGGACCTGGGAATGCATTGTGCTGGTAGGTACTACGTACTATAATTGCAGTGCCACATTTTGTAGCATTTTAATCTTCGATTGCTTTTTTCTAGGCTCATAATTTATACAGTACTTGCACTACTACTGCATGGTCGTTCATATCTTATCGATCTAATGATTCCCGTGACAAATTAAGAATTCGACGCGGCACCGGTTTAGGAGTGCATATCTCCTCCCGCTGGATCCTTCGTGACTGCAATCTAACAGCCATATCGCCTAGAGGATACCCTGCTCCCCAGGACCACTCCACTTGCACTGAGAAGAGGTAGGTCAACGGGTGTCTTGCCTCGCCCGCCTCCGGTGTCGCCGCCGGCCTGCACCACACAACCGCCGGCGTCGATCCCCAGACATGGAGGGAGGTCTGTGTATGTGGTGGTCCCTTCCCCTCCGTGGCAACACGAGGGAGCATACTGTCACTGGGAGTAAGAAGCAGCAAGTTGGTGGAGGGCTTCATGGGTACAGTACTAAGTTAGAACAATGTACACAGAAATAAATGCTCGCAGTGCGCCCCTTAGCATTTGTAGGGACCTGAAACACATCAAAATGCGAGCGGATTAGAGAGAATCCAAAGGTGGGTTGTACGCATGTGGATGTGATTGTACAAGCAAGAGTATATGCAGTTGGCAACTAGGAAGATATAAAATACTAGTGTGGAACATTTTCAATAAGACAATAACTATGCAGTTGTAGTTGCATACCCAGTGTACAGACATATGGTCAAGGAGATGAGCACCCAATGTCAAGTAGACAAGATGCGTTTACATCTGTCATAAGATACTCAAGTATTTATACAAGCAAGTTTTTGGATGTATCATTTATCTTGGCATTATACTTTTTGTTCACCCCTTTAATAAGAGGTAAAAAAGTAGTGTCAGAAGTTATGTGACATTTTCTACAAACAAAAGCAAACACCAAACTACTTCACTCAGTATTTTCCAAAAGAAACTGGGATTGGCCTGTTGACTTTGCCCTTCCTTTAGACAAAGCCACTTTTCTAGTTGCTGTGGAAAGAATGTTGAGCAAATGAGTTTAAGGGGTGGTTTTCTGTTTACTTTTTTTCAGCCCCGAGGTCTTAATAGTGAGTATGAATCATAGTTCCATTTTTCTGAAGGGCGAGGACCTGCAACGACGTAACGTTTGAAAGAAAAGTAACCAGCATACCCAGCAAAAAAGGTGATCAATGTTGTTACCCTCTCGTGGCATTCCTCGTGGATTTGAATGGTTTATTTTAATCTTTATAGATCTAAGTATAATAGATTCTACCTCAAGGGAACACATTTCAATGGGATTTCAACTTAAGGGTTCTAGAGACATAGATCCACATGTCAGCAACATCGATGCCATGCATAAACAAATGTACCCAACTCAATCATATGAGGTTCAGGTTTAGCAACACAATGCATAGAAATGTACAGCTGGATGTAAAAAGAGCTTTGGAAGGAAAGGGAAAGATCAACAATTGCTCCTCCCCTCTCTTCCACAGCCTTTTTGCAGTTTTTAAGATCAGTGGAGCTACAAATTTCAAGGGGCAGAGAAAAGAGAAGGCAGGACAAAAAACACAAGGCCCGATACCGGAAATTTCCCATGGTTCTAGGCAGCATCTCTTGATTTCTTTTTTACTTTTATTGGGAACTTAAAATTATCATTTCGAGTTGTCCCTGTTAGAGGAGCCCACAAAAGGAAAGTGCCAACGTTGGTGCTGGGCCCGATATGCATACAGGTCTGCGTGTAAAAGTTTGTTTCGTTGCGTTTGCCATTCTGAACGTGCTAACGGCGTCAGATTTCCTTCTGCATGCCACAATAGTGTAGCCCCCCTCTCTCTCTAGTTACTTGCCAGAGCCTTTTGCGCGCTCAAATAAATGCTGTAAGAGCAACTTCAACGCGCCGACCCAACCGGAGGCATACCCATTTTTGCCAACTTGACCGGCACTGACTTAATTAAGCACAATTATACATAAATGACCTGTCAAACGCCGGCCAAAATCCACTTAAACATGACTACAAATTAAAAAAAAACTCGAATAAACGCCTGCACGCTGCCCTAGTAGACCGCCTTGCCTTTGCCGTCGTTGTCGTCGCCGGTGAGGTCGATGAAGACGGAAGGCGGCCCAGCCCAACCGAACGTGGCTTGATAGGCCACCAGGACAACCTCCTTTGGCGTCTGCTGCAGCGGCGGCACTGTGGCAAGGCGGGCGCGCTCCTCCTCGTGGCGCAGATGCTGCTCGGCGTCGGCCCCCTCCTTCGCGATCCAATGCGCCTTCCAGCGCTCAAGGTGGGCCGCCTCCTCTTCCGGCGTGAAGGCGAAGTAGGAGGGAGGCGCGCTCACCCACTCGTGGAGCTGGCCGGTCCATGAATAGGACTCCTCGGGCCAAGTGGGTGGCGGCGGTGACCGCTTCCGCGTGGCGTTGGCTCGCGCTCCGGCTCCGGCTCAGCCTTGGGCTCGACGAGGGGCGGCGGCGGTGGCGGCACGAACAGGGGTGCGTGGATGGAGTCCCCCACCGCGGACAAAGCAATCGCTTGCTCTAGCCCATCCCAATGGGCGTCCTCCTCGAGCCGGCTCGTCTCCAGCGCGTGCTGCAGGGCCTCCTTGAGGGCGGCTTGGTACTCCGCCTCCGACTGCTCTTCCTCCGGCTTTACCCACAAGGGCTGCGGCGGAACGTCGTGGTCGATGTGGGCGCCGAGGCGGCACTCCTCCTCGTGCTCTAGTGCAAACCAGCGCTCCCAGTTGAGAGAGTCTGGCGCGTAGGCACGCATGGCGCGCTGCTCCGGCGTAAGGAGCTTGCGCCGCTAGGAAACCTCTTCTGCGTCCGCTCGCGCGGACCGCAGCGCCGCCGGGATGGTGATGCGCTGCGGGTCCAGATGCCAGCTATGCGGCAAGTTCACATCTGGATACAGCAGGGGCTGGCGGTACTCCGAGTGTCACCGTGCCTGGTGGACTGGGATGTATAGCCTCTCTCGCTCCCGCGGTGGCGTGCCGCATCTAGCCGGCGGCGGTGGAGGAAGGAGCCCGCAGGAAGAGCTTGCTCCGGCGCTGAACCTCCGCTTCCTCCCTCCCTTCCCGCTGAAGATGCCCATGGCTTTGCTAGGGTTTGGGGCTGGCTGGCTAGCTAGGGTTTTCTGATCGCCAGCGAGGGAGCAAACGTGGCCAGATGTGGACGAGGGGAGTGGATGAGGCCGGCCCCGCCGCACGCGTCCATTAAACAGGAAGGGCACGCGGCCCTTCCACACACTGCCAAGCGGGCCGTCGGTAGGTGGCCGCGTTAATTATGACCGCTTGGGTTGTTGGCCGGCCGCCATGTGGGGCCGCGGCGGACACCGAGGGGACGCGCGGCGCATCCGCTTCGCGTCTGCACCGACGCATTTCAGGCGCAAATTTGGGGCAGAAATGGGTCCGCGCGAACGCGAAGCGGACGGATTATGGGAATGGATCGGCGCGTTGGGCCATCGTTTTTGTCCGCAGCGACCCAAACGGACGTGGGCGGACGAAATGGGTCGCCTGGTTGGAGTTGCTCTAAGGATGGCTAATCTATTATATAGGCTAGTTAGACACTTTGAAAAGCAGTAACACTTAAATAAACAAAAGAAACCAATATACACTGTGTCTATTCAAAAAAAATATTGATACATGGCTTAATATAACATTTGGTAAAAGTAATCAGAATATGCCCCATGAAAAGGGTGATTTCACCTTACAAAATGTTCAGAATATAAATTTAAATAGATATACTACTACTACCCATCATTATCACCGCTGATAATTGCAAACTACATGTATACTATTTCAAATATAGAATAACTATGGTGAACCAGTCTCCAGGACAGGAGGCATTACTCACATTTCTTCATTCTTGTCAGCAATGTAGGATCTCCAATTTTTAGCAGGACATTTATTCACAGCAGGACATGAATAACACATATGTATCGAATGAAATCAGGTGTCTAGTGCCTAAATTGCTCTTGAACTGACCATAAAAACGAATTCCATATTGGGTATAAGTCTATATGAAATAATAGACAGTTGAAGTGATTACCTGTAATACCACTATGTGATCTCTTGATAAGATTGGTCAATGCATGGTCCACTTTGCAGTTTTCCCCTCTCTGTTGTAGGAGTATTTCCAGAGTTAACTCACAATGCGAGCATGCATTTGTCAACTTGAACTTGGTTCTTCAATTAGGCTCTGCCCTGGTGCCTTTTGCACACTCATCCTCCTCATCAGTTTCCTCACATCACCTGCCTCCTCCCAACGTTGTGTTTCTGCATAAAGATTGGCCAACAGCATATAGTTCCCTGAATTCCAAGGTTCCAGACTAATAAGCTCTTTGAGAGCCACCTCGGCAATGCCGAGCCCAGCATGGGCACGGCAGGCGCTTAGAAGTGATCCCCATATTGCAGAATTAGGGCTCATTGGCATCCCTTGAATCAGCGCATGTGCCTCTTCGAGAAGGCCGGACCTTCCAAGTAAATCTACCATACATCCATAATGTTCAATTCCCGGCTCAATCCCATGCTCTGACTGCATAATCTGGAAGATCACCTGCCCAGTATCTACTGCCCCGGCATGGGCACAGCAACCAAGCACCCCCAGGAAAGTCACTGAATTAGGCTCCCCTCCGGGCCTCACCATCTGCCGGAACAGCTCAATCCCCTTAATCCCTTGCCCATTCAATGAAAATCCAGAGATCATTGTGTTCCAGCTCACCACAGTCCGCTGTTGCATCCCTTCGAACACCTCTCTTGCGCTGCTCACATCGCCACACTTGCAATACATATCTACCACCGCATTAGCAACATGCACCGAGCTGTCTAAGATACCCATCTTGCATGCATACTCGTGCGCCCACCTCCCGGCAGCAGCATTCCCCGTCCTCCCACAAGCAGGCAGCACCACGGCAAGGGTCCCATCATCTGGCGCCACCTTGCCCTCCCTCACCATGTCTTGGAAATACCGCACTGCCATGTCGTCCCTCCCACACCAAGTACACCCTGCGATCATAGCATTCCAGGAAACCATGCTTCTCCTGGAGCGCTTGAACCGCTGCATTTCATCAAACAGATGGCGTGCGGTGAAAATATCCTTGGCTTTCACATAAGCAGTGATGATTGTGTTGTAGGCGATGGTGCACTTTCTCTGCTGGGGCATTTCGTCGAACAGGATTCGTGCGTGGGGCAGAGGATAGGGCCCGAGGAGCCCGAGGGAGATGGCGTGGTGGGAGAGGAAGCCGAGGCGGAGGAGGAGGCCATGGAGGGCTGAGAGGAGCGGCAACGAGGAGGTGGACCCGAGCAGCGGGAGAAAGGACAGGCCATCGGGGGCATGAAGGCAGCGAAGGGAGGATAGGAGGCGGAACGCGAGGGGCGGAGAGGGGGCGGACAGCGACTTGAGGGCGGCGTTGAGGAGTGCGAGGGGAGGCGGTGGTTCAGGAGGGAGGAGGCTCAGGAGAGAGAGAGCCGGCGGCGGAGGGGAGGAGAGGAGGAGGAGCGCGGCCAGGAAGTGGTGGTGCGGGGAGGACGGGGAGGAATGCAGGCAATGGCGGACGGCAAGGCGAGGAGCTCGAGCGGGCGTCGCCGGGCGCGGGAGGAGTGATGCAGGAGATGGAGCAGGCGGCGCTCCGCTGTGCGGGGGTGCCACCCGTCGGGGGTGGTCACGGCGTGGGGCAACGACGGGGAGGGCTCGCCGGCGGCGGCGGTGGACGGCATCGGCAAGAGCGCGAGACAATTCGGCTTCGGTTGCATCTTTTGGTTTGTTTTTTATGAGAATGGCTTCGATTGGATTTGAGAATGCGCGGGGTGATATGAAATGGGCCGTGCGCGCAAGCTAAATCAGGCAGGCTCTTCGGCCAACTCCCATATTTGGCCTGTACGTCGCACAAGCTTGCATGCAGGATTAGAAAATGCAGGGAATTGGAAAATTGACTTCTGTTAGGGTGTGCTATCTGCTGAAGCTACTGCATTGAAATATGGCTTTTGCCTAGCACAAACAATCGGTTGCAACTAGATTACTGTCAATTCAGATAATAGTTCATCAGTACGATGAATGAAGGAGAACAATTTGTAGGTCTAGGGACTGCAATCTTTGACGATTGCTATCATATCGCGTGGAAGGTTGTGAGGTTGTGGACCCGCATCAAGTAGGGTATAGTTCTATCCTGATTTGCACCCCGCTCCGCTCCGCTCGCGCCGGTGGCCACTCCGGCCACCAAGAAATTGCACGACCACCCTCTCCGGTCAGTGATCAACGTCCACACCATGTCTCTTGCCAACCTTAAGTTCGACCAATGCCAAGTTTTTGAAGAAGAGATCTGGAATAAGTGGGGTGTCCGTACCAACTTCACAGATGAAAAAGGCCAAGAGGAATTCCTACTGGTGGTGGAGTTCACCAGATCCAAGATCCAGCTCACGGAAGAAGCGGTGGGTACAATTCTCCTCTCATGTTTTGGAGGCAGGGCTTCACTCTATCGAGTGCAATAGCTACTCAACTGGTCGTTCAAGTTTTCGATCTCCTCCAAAGAGGTTGGATATTCTATCATCAAAGGAGGTAACATCTCGGTTCCTGAATTCAATCTCAATTTCCTTCTTTGGGGAAGTCGTGGCCCCAATTCCAGTTATGAACTAGATCTTTACCTCAAAGAGAAAGAAGATCAATGGACTCGCATCTTCCACAAACACCCTAGGAAACCCTATGCTCAAGCACTTACCACACTTGCTATTTTCCATGATCATCAGATAGCTTCTGCAACTAGTCCGAATCGTCGTCCGATTATGGATAATTCAAACTCTGCTCATACTGTGGGACGTAACGGTCGCCCTAATCACGCACATGGAGTTACTACTCAGTTTAATTCCATGTCTCACGCCCCCAGCAATCACGTCAACTCACGTCAACAGGCCATGCAACCGAAAACTACTCCTGCCCCATACTGCGTTCGTTGCCTCTCTCTCGGCACTTCAGACCGAACCGCACCAATCGGATCAAATTCAAAAATTGCAAACATTGGGGTAATATTGCCCGGAACTTCTTTTCGGCCTCCCAGCCCTCTAGCTTAGAGGCCACACACCGGCCCACCATGACGAGGACGGCCCCTGTTCCTTCCTTTGAACAGTGGACGACTGGCTCGATTCCCGGGACTAAAAAGGCAGGCCCCACAATCAGCGCCACTAATCAAGGCAATCTAGTGAGTCTTACCAATTCTTCCTCTTGACTGGTTGGTGTTGGGAAACGTAGCATGCAATTTCAAAAAAATTCCTACGCTCACGCAAGATATATCTAGGAGATGCATAGCAACGAGGGGGAGAGTGTGTCCACGTACCCTCGTAGACCGAAAGCGGAAGCGTTTGACAACGCGGTTGATGTAGTCGAACTTCTTCTAGCTCCGACCGATCAAGCACCGAATGTACGACACCTCCGACTTCTACACACATTCAGCTCGATGATGTCCCTCGCCTTCTTGATCCAACAAGGTGTCGAGGTAGTAGATGAGTTCTGTCAGCTCGATGGCATGGTGACGGTGATGGTGAGGTGATCCACGCAGGGCTTCGCCTAAGCACCGCGAGAATATGACCGGGGGTGTAAACTTTGGAGGGGGCGCCGCACACGGCTAACAATTGATATTGTTGTAAGTGCATCTAGTGCCCCTTAGTGATTTTGGTGTATTGAAGACTTATAGGTTAAGGGACTAATGCGTTTGTGAGTGTACACAGGTCTATAAGTCTATGAGGAGTTTGATATTTACAGGAAAAGTCGACCCCTAAAAATGAATATCTTCGACTGAAGATTTTGGTATTTCTGAAGACTTTCATGAAGACTTTGAAAATGAAGAAATTGGTGTGTCTGTGAAGACTTGATATTCATGCGAGGAATATGAAGTGTGAAGACTTTCATTTTCATAGTTTTGTTTTTCTCTTTCTTGAGTCATAGGAAACACCATACTATTAAAGGGGGTCAGGGAAATACTGAGGAAAAATTTCCATGTGATGCTCAACTCAAAATCCTACACCTACCAATCCCTTTGAGTGAAGCCATTGGAAATCTCATACAGTTCAGTCAATTTCTTCAGTGACAGAGACGAAGTTCTTCTGGTCTCTGAGGAATTTGTCCTGACTGGGGAGTTAGGAATTCGCCAGTGCGGATTGCCTACACAGTGAGGAACATGATGTTGGGAAACGTAGTAATTTCAAAAAAATTCCTACGCACACGCAAGATCATGTGATGCATAGCAACGAGAGGGGGGAGTGTGATCTACATACCTAGTAGATCGACAACGGAAGCGTTTGGTTGATGTAGTCGTACGTCTTCACGGCCCGACCGATCAAGCACCGAAACTACGGCACCTCCGAGTTTTAGCACACGTTCTGCTCGATGACGATCCCCAGACTCCGATCCAGCAAAGTGTCGGGGAAGAGTTCTGTCAGCACGACGGCGTGGTGACGATCTTGATGTACTACTGCAGCACGGCTTCACCTAAACTCCGCTACAATATTATCGAGGACTATGGTGGCTGGGGGCGCCGCACACGGCTAAGGAAAAGATCACGTGGATCAACTTGTGTGTCTCTGGGGTGCCCCTGCCTCCGTATATAAAGGACTAAAGGGGGGAGGCTGGCCGGCCAAGGAGGGCGCGCCAGGAGAGTCCTACTCCCTCTGGGAGTAGGATTCCCCCCCCCCCAATCCTAGTTGGAATAGGATTCGCGGAGGGGGGAAAAGAGAGAGAGGGGCCGGCCCCTCTCCTTGTCCTATTCGGACCAAGGGAGGGGAGGGGCGCGCGGCCCATGAGGGGCTGCCTCTTCTCTTTTCCACCAAGGCCCATCATGGCCCATATAGCTCCCGGGGGGTTCCGGTAACCTCCCGGTACTCCGGTAAAATCCCGATTTCACCCGGAACACTTCCGATATCCAAACATAGGCTTCCAATATATCAATCTTTATGTCTCGACCATTTCGAGACTCCTCGTCATGTCCGTGATCACATCCGGACTCCGAACAACCTTCGGTACATCAAAATGTATAAACTCATAATATAACTGTCATCGTAACCTTAAGCGTGCGGACCCTACGGGTTCGAGAACAATGTAGACATGACCGAGACACGTCTCCGGTCAATAACCAATAGCGGGACCTGGATGCCCATATTGGCTCCTACATATTCTACGAAGATCTTTATCGGTCAGACCGCATAACAACATACGTCGTTCCCTTTGTCATCGGTATGTTACTTGCCCGAGATTCGATCGTCGGTATTCCAATACCTAGTTCAATCTCGTTGCCGGCAAGTCTCTTTACTCGTTCTGTAATACATCATCCCGCAACTAACTTATTAGTTGCAATGCTTAAGTGATGTGCATTACCGAGAGGGCCCAGAGATACCTCTCCGACAATCGGAGTGACAAAACCTAATCTCGAAATACGCCAACCCAACATGTACCTTTGGAGACACCTGTAGTACTCCTTTATAATCACCTAGTTACGTTGTGACGTTTGGTAGCACCCAAAGTGTTCCTCCGGTAAACGGGAGTTGCATAATCTCATAGTTATAGGAACATGTATAAGTCATGAAGAAAGCAATAGCAACATACTAAACGATCGGGTGCTAAGCTAATGGAATGGGTCATGTCAATCAGATCATTCACTTAATGATGTGATCCCGTTAATCAAATAACAACTCATTGTTCATGGTTAGGAAACATAATCATCTTTGATTAATGAGCTAGTCAAGTAGAGGCATACTAGTGACACTTTGTTCTATGTATTCACACATGTATTATGTTTCCGGTTAATACAATTTAGCATGAATAATAAACATTTATCATGATATAAGGAAATAAATAATAACTTTATTATTGCCTCTAGGGCATATTTCCTTCAGTCTCCCACTTGCACTAGAGTCAATAATCTAGATTACACAGTAATGATTCTCACACCCATGGAGCCTTGGTGCTGATCATGTTTTGCTCGTGGAATAGGCTTAGTCAATGGGTCTGCAACATTCAGATCCGTATGTATATTGCAAATCTCTATGTCTCCCACCTAGACTAGATCCCGGATGGAATTGAAGCGTCTCTTGATGTGCTTGGTTCTCTTGTGAAATCTGGATTCCTTTGCCAAGGCAATTGCACCAGTATTGTCACAAAAGATTTTCATTGGACCCGATGCACTAGGTATGACACCTAGATCGGATATGAACTCCTTCATCCAGACTCCTTCATTTGCTGCTTCCGAAGCAGCTATGTACTCCGCTTCACATGTAGATCCCGCTACAACGCTTTGTTTAGAACTGCACCAACTTACAGCCCCACCGTTTAATGTAAACACGTATCCGGTTTGCGATTTAGAATCGTCCGGATCAGTGTCAAAGCTTGCATCAACGTAACCTTTTACGATGAGCTCTTTGTCACCTCCATATACGAGAAGCATATCCTTAGTCCTTTTCAGGTATTTCAGGATGTTCTTGACCGCTGTCCAGTGATCCACTCCTGGATTACTTTGGTACCTCCCTGCTAGACTTATAGCAAGGCACACATCAGGTCTGGTACACAGCATTGCATACATGATAGATCCTATGGCTGATGCATAGGGAACATCTTTCATATTCTCTCTATCTTCTGCAGTGGTCGGGCATTGAGTCTTACTCAACTTCACACCTTGTAACACAGGCAAGAACCCTTTCTTTGCTTGATCCATTTTGAACTTCTTCAAAACTTTGTCAAGGTATGTGGTTTGTGAAAGTCCAATTAAGCGTCTTGATCTATCTCTATAGATCTTAATGCCTAATATGTAAGCAGCTTCACCGAGGTCTTTCATTGAAAAACTCTTATTCAAGTATCCCTTTATGCTATCCAGAAATTCTACATCATTTCCAATTAGTAATATGTCATCCACATATAATATCAGAAATGCTACAGAGCTCCCACTCACTTTCTTGTAAATACAGGCTTCTCCAAAAGTCTGTATAAAACCAAATGCTTTGATCACACTATCAAAACGTTTATTCCAACTCCGAGAGGCTTGCACCAGTCCATAAATGGATCGCTGGAGCTTGCACACTTTGTTAGCTCCCTTTGGATCGACAAAACCTTCTGGTTGCATCATATACAACTCTTCTTCCAGAAATCCATTCAGGAATGCAGTTTTGACATCCATCTGCCAAATTTCATAATCATAAAATGCGGCAATTGCTAACATGATTCGGACAGACTTAAGCATCGCTACGGGTGAGAAGGTCTCATCGTAGTCAATCCCTTGAACTTGCCGAAAACCTTTTGCGACAAGTCGAGCTTTGTAGACAGTAATATTACCGTCAGCGTCAGTCTTCTTCTTGAAGATCCATTTATTTTCAATTGCTCGCCGATCATCGGGCAAGTCAACCAAAGTCCATACTTTGTTCTCATACATGGATCCCATCTCAGATTTCATGGCTTCAAGCCACTTTGCGGAATCTGGGCTCACCATCGCTTCTTCATAGTTCGTAGGTTCATCATGATCTAGTAGCATGACTTCCAGAACGGGATTACCGTACCACTCTGGTGCGGATCTTACTCTGGTTGATCTACGAGGTTCAGTAGTATCTTGTTCTGAAGTTTCATGATCATCATCATTAGCTTCCTCACTAACTGGTGTAGGTGTCACAGAAACAGTTTTCTGTGATGTACTACTTTCCAATAAGGGAGTAGGTACAGTTACCTCGTCAAGTTCTACTTTCCTCCCACTCACTTCTTTCGAGAGAAACTCCTTCTCTAGAAAGTTTCCGAATTTAGCAACAAAAGTCTTGCCTTCGGATCTGTGATAGAAGGTGTATCCAATAGTCTCCTTTGGATATCCTATGAAGACACATTTCTCCGATTTGGGTTCGAGCTTATCAGGTTGAAGCTTTTTCACATAAGCATCGCAGCCCCAAACTTTCAGAAACGACAACTTTGGTTTCTTGCCAAACCACAGTTCATAAGGCGTCGTCTCAACGGATTTTGATGGTGCCCTATTTAACGTGAATGCGGCCGTCTCTAGAGCGTATCCCCAAAACGATAGCAGTAAATCAGTAAGAGACATCATAGATCGCACCATATCTAGTAAAGTACAATTACGACGTTCGGACACACCATTACGCTGTGGTGTTCCGGGTGGCGTGAGTTGCGAAACTATTCCACAATTTTTCAAATGTACACCAAACTCGTAACTCAAATATTATCCTCCACGATCAGATCGTAGAAACTTTATTTTCTTGTTACGATGATTTTCAACTTCACTCTGAAATTCCTTGAACTTTTCAAATGTTTCAGACTTATGTTTCATTAAGTAGATATACCCATATCTGCTTAAATCATCTGTGAAGGTGAGAAAATAACGATATCCGCCATGAGCCTCAATATTCATCGGACCACATACATCTGTATGTATGATTTCCAACAAATCTGTTGCTCTCTCCATAGTACCGGAGAACGGCGTTTTAGTCATCTTGCCCATGAGGCACGGTTCGCAAGTACCAAGTGATTCATAATCAAGTGGTTCCAAAAGTCCATCAGTATGGAGTTTCTTCATGCGCTTTACACCGATATGACCTAAACGGCAGTGCCACAAATAAGTTGCACTATCATTATCAACTCTGCATCTTTTGGCTTCAACATTATGAATATGTGTGTTACTACTATCGAGATTCAACAAGAATAGACCACTCTTCAAGGGTGCATGACCATAAAAGATATTACTCATATAAATAGAACAACCATTATTCTCTGATTTAAATGAATAACCGTCTCGCATCAAACAAGATCCAGAAATAATGTTCATGCTTAACGCTGGCACCAAATAACAATTATTTAGGTCTAATATTAATCCCGAAGGTAGATGTAGAGGTAGCGTGCCGACTGCGATCACATCGACTTTGGAACCGTTTCCCACGCGCATCGTCACCTCGTCCTTAGCCAATCTTCGCTTAATCCGTAGTCCCTGTTTCGAGTTGCAAATATTAGCAACAGAACCAGTATCAAATACCCAGGTGCTACTGCGAGCATTAGTAAGGTACACATCAATAACATGTATATCACATATACCTTTGTTCACCTTGCCATCCTTCTTATCCGCCAAATACTTGGGGCAGTTCCGCTTCCAGTGACCAGTCTGCTTGCAATAGAAGCACTCAGTTTCAGGCTTAGGTCCAGGTTTGGGTTTCTTCTCTTGAGTAGCAACTTGCTTGCCGTTCTTTTTGAAGTTCCCCTTCTTCTTTCCTTTGCCCTTTTTCTTGAAACTAGTGGTCTTGTTGACCATCAACACTTGATGCTCCTTCTTGATTTCTACCTCCGCAGCTTTCAGCATCGCGAAGAGCTCGGGAATAGTCTTATTCATCCCTTGCATATTATAGTTCATCACGAAGCTCTTGTAGCTTGGTGGCAGTGATTGGAGAATTCTGTCAATGACGCAATCATCTGGAAGATTAACTCCCAATTGAATCAAGTGATTATTATACCCAGACATTTTGAGTATATGCTCACTAACAGAACTGTTCTCCTCCATCTTGCAGCTATAGAACTTATTGGAGACTTCATATCTCTCAATCCGGGCATTTGCTTGAAATATTAACTTCAACTCCTGGAACATCTCATATGCTCCATGACGTTCAAAACGTCGTTGAAGTCCCGATTCTAAGCCGTAAAGCATGGCACACTGAACTATCGAGTAGTCATCAGCTTTGCTCTGCCAGACGTTCATAACATCCGGCGTTGCTCCTGCAGCAGGCCTGGCACCCAGCGGTGCTTCCAGGACGTAATTCTTCTGTGCAGCAATGAGGATAATCCTCAAGTTACGGACCCAGTCCGTGTAATTGCTACCATCATCTTTCAACTTTGCTTTCTCAAGGAACGCATTAAAATTCAACGGAACAACAGCACGAGCCATCTATCTACAAACAAGCATAAACAAGCAAGATACTTATCAGGTACTAAGTTTCATGATAAATTTAAGTTCAGTTAATTTACTTAAAGAACTCCCACTTAGATAGACATCCCTCTAATCCTCTAAGTGATTACGTGATCCAAATCAACTAAACCATGTCCGATCATCACGTGAGATGGAGTAGTTTCATTGGTGAACATCATTATGTTGATCATATCTACTATATGATTCACGCTCGACCTTTCGGTCTCCGTGTTCCGAGGCCATATCTGTATATGCTTGGCTCGTCAAGTATAACCTGAGTATTCCGCGTGTGCAACTGTTTTGCACCCGTTGTATTTGAACGTAGAACCTATCACACCCGATCATCACGTGGTGTCTCAGCACGAAGAACTTTCGCAACGGTGCATACTCAGGGAGAACACTTCTTGATAATTAGTGAGAGATCATCTTATAATGCTACCGTCAATCAAAGCAAGATAAGATGCATAAAAGATAAACATCACATGCAATCAATATAAGTGATATGATATGGCCATCATCATCTTGTGCTTGTGATCTCCATCTCCGAAGCATCGTCGTGATCACCATCGTCACCGGCGTGACACCTTGATCTCCATCGTAGCGTCGTTGTCGTCTCGCCAAGCTTGTGCTTCCACGACTATCGCTACCGTTTAGTGATAAAGTAAAGCATTACATCGCGATTGCATTGCATACAATAAAGCGACAACCATATGGCTCCTGCCAGTTGCCGATAACTCGGTTACAAAACATGATCATCTCATACAATAAAATCAGCATCATGTCTTGACCATATCACATCACAACATGCCCTGCAAAAACAAGTTAGACGTCCTCTACTTTGTTGTTGCAAGTTTTACGTGGCTGCTACGGGCTTAAGCAAGAACCAATCTTACCTACGCATCAAAACCACAACGATAGTTTGTCAAGTTGGTGCTGTTTTAACCTTCGCAAGGACCGGGCGTAGCCACACTCAGTTCAACTAAAGTTGGAGAAACTGTCACCCACAAGCCACCTCTGTGCAAAGCACGTCGGGAGAACCGGTCTCGCGTAAGCGTACGCGTAATGTCGGTCTGGGCCGCTTCATCCAACAATACCGCCGAACCAAAGTATGACATGCTGGTAAGCAGTATGACTTATATCGCCCACAACTCACTTGTGTTCTACTCGTGCATATAACATCAACATATAAAACCTAGGCTCGGATGCCACTGTTGGGGAACGTAGTAATTTCAAAAAAATTCCTACGCACACGCAAGATCATGTGATGCATAGCAACGAGAGGGGGGAGTGTGATCTACATACCTAGTAGATCGACAACGGAAGCGTTTGGTTGATGTAGTCGTACGTCTTCACGGCCCGACCGATCAAGCACCGAAACTACGGCACCTCCGAGTTTTAGCACACGTTCAGCTCGATGACGATCCCGGACTCCGATCCAGCAAAGTGTCGGGGAAGAGTTCCGTCAGCACGACGGCGTGGTGACGATCTTGATGTACTACTGCAGCAGGGCTTCGCCTAAACTCCGCTACAATATTATCGAGGACTATGGTGGCTGGGGGCGCCGCACACGGCTAAGGAAAAGATCACGTGGATCAACTTGTGTGTCTCTGGGGTGCCCCTGCCTCCGTATATAAAGGACTAAAGGGGGGAGGCTGGCCGGCCAAGGAGGGCGCGCCAGGAGAGTCCTACTCCCTCTGGGAGTAGGATTCCCCCCCCCCAATCCTAGTTGGAATAGGATTCGCGGAGGGGGGAAAAGAGAGAGAGGGGCCGGCCCCCTCTCCTTGTCCTATTCGGACCAAGGGAGGGGAGGGGCGCGCGGCCCATGAGGGGCTGCCTCTTCTCTTTTCCACTAAGGCCCATCATGGCCCATATAGCTCCCGGGGGGTTCCGGTAACCTCCCGGTACTCCGGTAAAATCCCGATTTCACCCGGAACACTTCCGATATCCAAACATAGGCTTCCAATATATCAATCTTTATGTCTCGACCATTTCGAGACTCCTCGTCATGTCCGTGATCACATCCGGGACTCCGAACAACCTTCGGTACATCAAAATGCATAAACTCATAATATAACTGTCATCGTAACCTTAAGCGTGCGGACCCTACGGGTTCGAGAACAATGTAGACATGACCGAGACACGTCTCCGGTCAATAACCAATAGCGGGACCTGGATGCCCATATTGGCTCCTACATATTCTACGAAGATCTTTATCGGTCAGACCGCATAACAACATACGTCGTTCCCTTTGTCATCGGTATGTTACTTGCCCGAGATTCGATCGTCGGTATTCCAATACCTAGTTCAATCTCGTTGCCGGCAAGTCTCTTTACTCGTTCTGTAATACATCATCCCGCAACTAACTCATTAGTTGCAATGCTTGCAAGGCTTAAGTGATGTGCATTACCGAGAGGGCCCAGAGATACCTCTCCGACAATCGGAGTGACAAAACCTAATCTCGAAATACGCCAACCCAACATGTACCTTTGGAGACACCTGTAGTACTCCTTTATAGTCACCCAGTTACGTTGTGACGTTTGGTAGCACCCAAAGTGTTCCTCCGGTAAACGGGAGTTGCATAATATCATAGTTATAGGAACATGTATAAGTCATGAAGAAAGCAATAGCAACATACTAAACGATCGGGTGCTAAGCTAATGGATTGGGTCATGTCAATCAGATCATTCACTTAATGATGTGATCCCGTTAATCAAATAACAACTCATTGTTCATGGTTAGGAAACATAACCATCTTTGATTAACGAGCTAGTCAAGTAGAGGCATACTAGTGACACTTTGTTTGTCTATGTATTCACACATGTATTATGTTTCCGGTTAATACAATTTAGCATGAATAATAAACATTTATCATGATATAAGGAAATAAATAATAACTTTATTATTGCCTCTAGGGCATATTTCCTTCACATGATAGCCCTAAGGATTTTACTACTCAAAATTCCGACCGTTGTTGTGCTATGCGCCAGCTGTCCTAAAATATCTATCCACCTAACGGTCATATCGTTGAAGGGCATTTATGTCTTATCATGTCGGGCTGCTCCCTAGGCTATAAATAGCCGCCCCCTACAACCACTAGCTGGTTGGCTGCTCCGAGAGAAATTGACACTTGTCATTTGAGAGCAACCCATCCTCTGAGGACTTTGAGCGAAAATCATCAAGTGAGGAAAAACCAAAAACCCAAAACCCAAACACCTACAAACCCCAAGTGATTGAGCATCACTGAAGAAATTGATCCTGCATGGATCTGACGCTTGTTACCTTTGAAGACTGTGCTTCTTCCAGACGGTTAGGCGTCATGGTCTAGAGCATCCAAGAGGAATTGTGGATCGTTGAGTGACCAAGTTTGTGAAGGTTTGGAAGTCGCCTGAAGACTTACCATGAGTGATTGGACAAGGTCTATGTGACCTTAGTTCAAGGAGAATATGGTGAGGATTGGGTGTCTTGAGCTGCATGTTCAGGACTGGGTGTCCGGGACTGTGTGTCCTCGAGTTTAAATACTCAGCCGCTCCAACCAGACGTACAACTGAGACAGCAGTTGGAACTGGTCTACCAAATCATCGTCTTCACCAAGCTTACTAGTTCTATTTCCTCAACTCCTTCATTTCCTCATAACTGTGTTGTGTGTTTGTTCATATCTGTGTTTGAAGACTTTGACTGAAGACTTTCTCAATTTCCTCGGTTTAATTTCTTCAATCTGTTTGTCTTCATCCTGTGTTATCCTGTGATTACGCTTCCTGTACTTTGTGCCTGTCTTCATTTCATCATGATGACTATGCTTGTATTCTATTATGTTTACTTTTGAGTACTTATTCCGCTGCTAGTAGTTCTTCGCTAAGAAATTTCCTCACCGGCAAATTCCTCAGTGAAGAATTTCATAAAAATCGCCTATTCACCCCCCCTCTAGTCGATATAACGCACTTTCAATTGGTATTAGAGCAAGGTACTCCCTTGTTCTGTGTGATTTTGGTTTAACCGCCTGGAGTTTTAGTTATGTCGACCGCAGGTATGACGAAAGTGACATGCCCCATCTTTGACGGTCACAAGTATCCCAAGTGGAAGGCCATGATGAAGAAACGCCTCGTGGCGATGAACAGCAAGCTGTGGACCGTCACTGAGATTGGTCTGACCGATCTGTGCAAGATGGCGGAAGCTGATGACATTCGCAAGTACACTCTTCTAAACCTCACAGCGAAGGATGTCATCTGCTCCAGTGTGTCACAAAATCAGTTCAGGAATATCATGCATCTTGATCATGCGAAACTCATCTGGGACCGTCTCTCTGAGGTCTATGAAGGTCATCGAACCTGTCATGATCCTTGGTTTGAGTACTTCAAGGAATCTCTCAAAACGATGACATTAACCAGAATCATCATCTTCTGCATCATGCCTTATGGCAAAAGATGCTGAGGTAACTGAATGCTACCTATCCGAGTCTGGTGATGATGAATCTGGTGATGAATTTGGACCCAGCTATGTCAAACTTGCTTCCCTTGCCACTAAACAACAAAGAGCTTTGGAAAAAGTTCACTATATGCTAAACAAGAGCGATGATATGTTGGGTGAAGAAACGAATCAGTCAAAAGCTTTGGTTGAAAGTCTTCAGAGACTTCATACTAAGTATGACACCCTTCAAGATCAACATAACACTCTCTTATCTGACCATGAGAAGCTTTCTTATGAATTTCTTCAAAGAAAGCAAGACCTTGAGAAGCTAAGAGTGAGTTATGAAGATCTTCAGAAGGAGCGCGATTCATTACTTGCTCAACAAATTAGCGCATCTCAGGAAGAATTTGTTCCTCCATGCTTGAAGTGCAGTGAACGTGAATCTGCTAATTCTTCACCTGAATGTTCAAATGCTGCTAATGTTTCAAATTCTTCACATGCCTCTGCTATCACTAATTCCTCATCTAAGGACATTGCTAGTATCACTGACGATGCAGGGCTGAAGGAATTGTATACGACAGGCATGTACAAAAGCCTCAAAGGGCATCAGGCTCTTTGTGATGTGATTAAAAAGCAGATCCTCAACAGGAACCCTAGGAAAGAGGGTATCGCCTTTGAGAGGAAATTCAATGCTGATGGTACATATTGGAAGCCTTAGCAGTACCCCAAAACTACATGGGTTGCTGCAAAGGGACCTCCAGTTGATCCATCTAACTTATCTAGATTTGCATGTGAATCTCCTCATTCTGATGATGAGTCAATTGACTCCAACTATAAACTGTTCAAAAATCAGAATGGTGAAGTATTTGCTAGATATGTTAGCACTAACTGCAGGAACGGCTCCCCTATGAAGAAAATCTGGGTTCCCAAAAGATGCCTTGAAAATCTTCAGGTGAATGTCATCATGACGCCACCTGTGAAGAATAGGAACCCCAGATCAAATTCTTCATATGGACCAAATTCTTCATATGGATTTAAGTCCACATACGGACCAAATTCCTCATATGGATCAAAGTCCTCATATGAACATCATCGTTCTAACCCGTCTGTTTCGCAGGGAAAATCTAAGGATTATGGATATATGCATTATTCTTCAAATCATTATGTCCATAAGTCCTCGAAGAATTTCTCTGCATACTCTTATGCTTACTCTAACCCCTCTTATGTGAAACGAAATGGACTGGCTTCTATGCCATCCTTCTCGTATGGAGCTTGCAGAATGATGAACTCTTTGCCACCCCTTCAGATGTGGGTGGTGAAGAAAAAGAACTAATCTCTTCTGCAGGGTCAGGTCTCCAAACGCACGTAATCGTCTGAAGAATTTGCTGGAGACCTGAGCATGCCTGATAGGATGCAGGCTAATCATGAAGAAATGAACTTTCATTTCTCACATCCTCATATTGCTTTATCAATTATTTTACTTGATGAAATTGATCTGATGAATTGATACCATATTCTTCACTGATGAAGTATATGAGTTTGTAAGCTGCACTAATTCGTCTGTAGGATGATCAACCTAAAGCCACTGAGTGGGTCCTCGATAGTGGATGTACAAACCACATGACTAGTGACAAGAATCTATTGATGGATGCTCCATTATCTCCATCGCATTTGAAGCATATCATCTTTGCTGACAAAGGCAAAAGTCAGGTATTGGATCTAGGTAAGGTTGCGATTACAAAGGATCGACACATGGACAAAGTCATGCTTGTTGAGTCCTTAGGATACAACCTTATGTCTGTCTCAATGCTTTGTGATCTTGATATGGTTGTTGTCTTTGGCAAGTACTGTTGTGTTGTGGTTATGGAAGCTGACAATTCCAAAGTCTTCGAAGGCTTTAGGAGAGGAGACCTCTATATTGTTGATTTCTCTAGGACCACAACCAGCCGTGTGCTTACTTGCAAAAGCTTCAGAAGGCTGGCTCTGGCATCGACGACTTGGTCATGCAGGCATGAGGAATTTGCCCACGCTTGCGAAGAAAAAGCATGTCATTGGCATCGAGAATGTCAAATTCCTCAAGGATCACATATGCGGAGCCTGTCAAGCTGGGAAGATGACGAAGGCCAAGCATCCAGCAAAGACTATCATGACCACCACTCGCCCGTTTGAATTGCTTCACATGGATCTCTTTGGTCCTAATCATTATTCTACTATTTCAAATGAAGCATCTCAATATGGCTTTGTTATTGTTGATGATTGTTCTTGCTATACATGGGTACACCTTGTTACTTTCAAACATGAAGTGCAGGAAGTCTTCAAACGATTTCCCTCGAGGGCTTCAACCAACTTTGGTGTGAAGATCAAGCACATCAGAAGTGACAATGGCACTGATTTCAAGAATTCTGGTCTCGATGACTATCTTGATGAACTTGGTATTACTCATGAGTTATCTGTTCCCTACACTCCTCAGCAGAATGGCGTTGTGGAGCGCAAGAACAGGACTCTTGCTGAGATGGCTCGCACTATACTTGATGAATACAAAACGCCTCATTGTTTCTCGACTGAGGCAATTGATACTGCGTGCCACATCATCAACAGAGTATATCTTCACAAATTCTTCAAAAAGACTACCTATGAACTCCTCACTGATAAGAAACCCAATGTAAGTTATTTCAAAGTCTTCGGTGCTAAATGTTGGATTAGAGATCCTCATCACAACTCAAAATTTGCACCGAAAGCACATGGAGGTTTTATGCTTGGTTACGGAAAGGACTCGCACACCTACAGAGTCTTCAACAACGTTCTTCACAAAGTTGTTGAAACTGTAGATGTGCGGTTCGATGAAACTAATGGCTCGCAAAGAGAGCACCTACCTACTGTGATAGATGAACCAGCACTTGAGGAAACTATCAAGTTCAAGGCTACTGAGGATGTCATTCCTACTGAAGAATTTGCTGAAGAATTCATTCCAGGACTTGAAGAACGTCGAGCTAATGCACCTGAAGAAAATGGTGCTGAAGAAAACGCTGATCAAATTCTTCAACGGCAACCAGCTCATCCTCGCATTGCAAAAGAAGTGCAAGTTGAAAAGATCATCAATGACATCAAAGCGCCAGGTCCTCTCACACGCTCAAAAGCTTCACATTTGTCTAACTTTTGTGGGCACTATGCTTTTGTCTCTATTACAGAGCCCACTAAGGTAGATGAAGCATTTCTGGAGCCTGAGTGGATTCAGGCCATGCAAGAAGAATTACATCAGTTCGAGCTCAACAATGTTTGGGAACTGGTCAAACGTCCAGATCCTCGCAAGCACAATATCATCGGCACAAAGTGGATCTACCTCAACAAGCAAGATGAAAATGGCCTTGTGGTGAGGAATAAGGCACGGCTTGTAGCTCAAGGCTACACACAGGTGGAAGGAATTGATTTCGATGAAACTTTTGCACCTGTTGCTAGACTTGAGGCTATTCGCATATTACTTGCTTATGCTAACCATCATGATATCACTTTATATCAAATGGATGTGAAAAGTGCATTCCTCAATGGTAAGCTTGAGGAAGAAGTATATGTTGCTCAACCCCCAGGTTTTGAAGATTCAAAGAATCCTGACAAAGTCTTCAGACTCAACAAGGCCCTCTATGGCCTCAAGTAGGCCCCACGGGCTTGGTATGATACCTTGAAGGAACTCCTCATGAAGAAAGGCTTCAAACCCGGTTCACTCGACCCTACTCTTTTCACTAAATCTTATGATGGTGAATTGTTTGTGTGCCAAATATATGTTGATGATATTATCTTTGGTTGTACTGACCAACGTTATAGTGATGAATTTGCCTATATGATGAGTGAAGAATATCAAATTTCTAGGATGGGAGAGTTGAAATTCTTCTTAGGTCTTCAAATTCGTCAACAACGCAATGTCATATTCATATCTCAGTAGAAATACCTCAAGGATGTACTGAGGAAATTTGGCATGCAAGATTGCAAAGGCGTCAAAATTCCTATGCCCACAAATGACCATCTGTGCACTGATGAAAATGGTATTGACTTCGATCATAAGGTATACCGCTCCATGATAGGTTCCTTATTGTACTTATGTGCATCTAGGCCAGATATAATGCTTAGTGTTTGCATGTGTGCCCGATTTCAAGCTACACCAAAGGAATCACACCATAAGGTTGTGAAGCATATTCTTCGATATCTAGCTCACACACCAACACTTGGATTATGGTACCCCAAGGGCTCGGCTTTTCATCTTGTTGGATATTCTGACTCTGACTATGCTGGTGATCGTGTGGATCACAAGTCAACATCTGGTACATGTCATTTCCTCGGACGATCTTTGGTCTGTTGGTCCTCGAAGAAACAGAACTGTGTATCACTATCTACTGCTGAAGCTGAGTACATTGTCGTTGGTTCTTGTTGTGCCCAATTGCTATGGATGAAACAAACTCTCAAGGACTACGGCGTCAACATGAAGAATGTGCCTCTCTTTTGTGACAATGAGAGTGCCATCAAGATTGCTCACAACCTAGTTCAGCACTTGAAGACAAAGCACATTCATATTCGTCATCATTTTCTTCGTGATCATGTGTTGAAGGGCGACATTTCTATTGAGCATGTGAAGACTGAAGAACAGCTAGCCGATATCTTCACAAAGTCCTTGGATGAGAAGAGATTTAGCAAGTTGCGGTGTGTGCTAAATATCCTAGAATCTTCGAATGTTCTTTGAAAAGGACACTCATCCTAACACTTATGAAAAATTGATGACTTAGATGTGCAACACATGAAGAAACGTTTTTCTTCAATCAATGAAGAATAACACTCTTAGTGTGAAGAAATTAATGAAGAATTTGATTCTCAGAACCCTACGATAATTGTACACGGTGTCTGAAATCATCATTCTTATATGGTGGGTCACGCCACCACCGAAAGTTGAAACTCCTCAAATTATTCATATTCTTCAACTTTGCATAGTCTTCACTGGTTCCGACGTTTTTCTTCATTGGCTATATATATAATATATATATATATGAGTTTATGTCCTCTATAGCATTCACTTATTGCTATTTCTTCAAGTTGGTTTTCTGCTAAGTGAATGTGATCGGACCCTTCCCCCTCTATGCTATACTCAACCCAATCTGTTCACAATTTTTTCATGTGCGTTCTATTTGAAACTCATTCAAAATCTTCACGGTGTCCTTGTCAGCTGAAGAAATTGCGAACGGAACTTTAAAACCTATCTAATCGAAATTTTCGGCTTTGCCGCTCAAACCGTTCCGCATCCCACTATACACTTATCCACTCACCCACGATCTCCACCTCTCACTACGTGGGTGACACATGTCATGCGAATGAGAAGGGTCAGGGGCACGTTCGTCCAATTTCTTCGGGCGAGCAGTTTTTCACCGTGGCTATAAGTACCCCTCTTTCCCTTCCTCACTTCTTTTACCCCTCTCGACCTCTCTCTCCAGCTCAAGCTTCTCAAACCCTAGCGCCGCCGCTACTTCATCGCCGCCAGTGACGAAGAGCTTCACTGCCTCGACCTCGTCACCGACGTACTCGCGCCGACCGCGGAAATCTTCACTCTGCCGCCGCCGTAGCCGTCTTCCTCCGCCGAGTTAGGGCGTGGAAGATCTGCACAGACGAACTTCACATCTCCTCACTCCAGTTCGTCGTGTTCTTCGTCTAGGGTAATTAACAGTTACTTTTACTGCCCTCGTTGATTCGAATGATTATCTACAAAATCTTCAGAAGTGTTTTTCTTCATATCTTCACACACTAAACACCTCACAAGTCATCTGTTCTTGATTCGTTTCTCTAAGCATCATTTTTCTTCAAGATTCCTCAATTGTGTGGATCTTCGATCTATACAACTCTGGAACCTAAGACAAAGAACGCTTAGTGAAAATCTTCAAGACTCGTCTAGTGAAATTCCTCAAACTTGTTCTTTTTGAAAAACCTTCTGAGAACGCATATGACCTCTCCAAATTCCTCGCAACTACACTCTGTTCACAGGTACACATGTCAGCTACTGAATCACTAGGTTCTCATCAACTTAACTCATTTGCAGCGTTCCTCAAAGAAAAGTTGCATACTTCTTCAGAGAATTCGATTTTTCAAATTCCTCAACTGAAGAAAATGGTTGATGGTAAAAGGCCACAAAAAGGAGGAAAGAGGCCTAAGGTAAATACAACATTTGAGATACCTGATGACATATATGCGGGGTACTGCACACCTACTGAGGAAACCAAGAATGAGCGCAAAGTGCGCAAACAGAGGATAGAGAGGAGATGGGCAAGAGAATGGAGGGAGTACAGATATGTCACTCCTAAGTACATGAAGAAATTCACACTCAATAGCAGATCCCACCAGCCTCAAGCGCGGTGAGGACTATCCTGATGAATGGGCCAAGCGCCAAACCAAGTTGGCTAAGCAAGCCAGAGAAGTAGTGAGGAAATTCAATGAAGACTCTGCTGCTGCTGCTGCCTCTGCTGAAGCCTCTGCTGTCAAGCCAAAGAAGGCTATGTCTAAGAAGCCTGCACGCAGGCCAAGTTCCTCAGCAATGCCCTCACGGCCAGAATCATCAAAGCCCTCACGGCCAATTCCTCATGCTGCTCCTGTTCCTCCCAAGTCCTCAGCTCCTCCGCCAAAGCCTTCAGCTGTTCTGCCTAAATCCTCAGCACCTGTGCATCTCGCCTCGTGCCAAAGGACTGTCGGCATCTCCATTGCCTCAGGTGTCTCAGCTAGTTCCTCAGCCGCACCAAGTTCCTCAGCTGGCCCCTCACTGCTGAAGACAAAGGCCACTGCTGGACGAGGTCCTCGCCCAAGTCCTCAAAAGAAGCAAGTCGCTTTCCAAGTGCCGTCTGATGAAAACGAAGCTGATGATGATGAACTTGCAGAAATCATCAGAGACAGGCAAGTCAGGGCCGCTAGAGCCAAGGGATCAGAGGTGCCACTGCTTTTGGATCCCAAGCTGATCCTTGACTACATTGATGATTGGCACAAGGACCCCAACACTCCCTTGCCTGACTTCAAGCTGACTCCTGGCCAGAGTCACATGCTGACCCACTTCATTCAAGAAGAAAAGTGGAAATTTGATAAGGCCAGGCAGATCAAGAAAGTGCAGTACAAGAAAGAGCGCTATCTAAAGAAAAACGTTGTCTCTATGACAACTGAAGAACTTGTCACTATTCAAACTGAGATTAAGAAACTCAGTGATGACTTTGACGCATATCGCTCCGATTGGCTTGGAGCCAAGGTTCGTTTTGTGAAACTTGCGAATAACTTCCCTTCCAATGTTGCAGCCCCAACGCAACAGGAAATTCCTCAGGCTGAAGCATCTGCTCAGCCTACTGAAGAAAATGCCAGCACCGCTGATGACAATCAGGCTGCTGAAGATAATGTGAGTTCCAGGGCTGATGACTGCATTCCAGCCGTTGAAGAAATTGCCAGGGCACCCACTAGTGGTGTGCCTGAAGAAACTGAAGAAATCAAGGCAACTGCATCAGTTGTGCCTGAAGAAAATCAACCAGATTCCTCAGCTGCTCCTGCACCAACTTCAACTCCAATCCTTCCATCTGCATCAGATGTGAAGAAGACCAAGGCTGCAGAGCGTGCTGTAGTGAAGAAAAGGAAAGCATCAACTGCTTCAGATTCTTCAGCTCCGAAGAAAATGAAGCCTATGACAAGTTCATTTGCAAATCCGATTGATGTTGTTCCCATCTCAACCAGGCCATCAAAGGTTCCTTTTGATGGAGAATATGTGATCCCCAGCGGATCTGATGAAGAAACTCCTTCTGCTGCTTCATCTGAACCGTTGGATGAAGAAATTGAAGTGGATGCGATCCCTTCAACACCTATCATCTCCTCGCCTATGCCTCAGTTCACAGCTGAAGAGGCTGGCATTGAAGAAATGGAAGATGAAGATGTGGACATTGGTTGCTCCACACCCGTAATCATTGATGAATTCTGGGAAAGTCAGCATCCAAACTCTCCAATGTTCACCCCTCTACAGCAAATTCCTCAGTCCCCCACACAAACTGTTCACATGGGCTCTGAAGAAACTCATCCCACTGCATCTGTCCATGAGGAAATTCCAGCCACTAGCGCTGAAGAAACTGCTGCTGCTGAACAACCAACAACGCAGACTGCCACTGAGGAGGAACCAGAAATTCCTCAGCCTAAAGAACCTGCGATTGAGATTCCTGAGGTCGTGATGCAACTCACTGACACTCCTCTGCCGAAGCCAAAGGATCCTTTCTCACGCAAGCAAAAGTTCAAGGCTGATGATTTCTTCGGCGAGCACGTATTCTTCGAAGATTACAACCCATATGACTCTTCTCGCATTAGGAAGAGGCGTTTCTGGACTGCCAGTCAAGCAAATTTCTATTCCTCAGTGCTGTTCAACAAGGAGAAAATCTTCTACCATGAGCATATTCCTCACATGGATATTGAAACCTCTGCCGTGCTTCGCACCAGTCCTCAGTGTTCTTCACGATACTGGACTGCTAAACTTTTGCTCTGACATCTGTGATTGGAATGAAGAACTGATTCTTCAATTCTATCCTATGTTGCACATCACCGGAGATGCTGAAGATGTAAATTCATGGGTGCTGGACTGGATGTCTGAAAACACTCACTGCACTACACCAGCATCTGAATTGCTTCGAGCTCTACCACTCAGTCCTCCCCTTGAAGAAGCTCATTGCATCTACAGTGAACCTGAGCTCACACATTATTACATGCAGGTGCTGATGAAACCTTTGAAGCCAGGTCAAGCACCAAGAACCAAATTCCTCATGAAGGAATTGTTGTACGTGCCCAGAACTGTCTATCATATTCTTACGAGGACAATCAGTCCCATCAAAGGCCACGACTCATCTGATGAGGAAATTGTTGGTATCATGAAGAATCTGGTATTCAACATCGTTCATGGCATTCCTGTCAATTATCATGATTTCTTCATGAGGACTATGGCAAATGTTGCACTGTCACCGTTTGAGCTGAAGCCTTATGCACCTTGGATTATGAGATTCCTCAGAACAAGGTCTTCACTCAACTACAAAGCTGATTTCCAGAATCATCTCAGCTACTTGCCCCCAATTGAAGTCCTCAAGCAGACATATTCCTCAGTTGATGGAAAGGGCAAAGCACCAGCTGTAATAGATGAAGGCATTCATCCATTGGATGGTCAGTTTCGCAAAGCTGCATCTTATTCCACCAATGATGACTCTGCCACACATGACTCTGCCAATGCACCTAAGTCCACTCCTTAAGCCACTGCTCCGCGCGTGATGATTGATCGTGAACTTCTGCTTAGTCTTCACCAGAAGGTGGATCGAAATCACAAGTGGGTTAAGCGTCAGTTTGGTTCACTTCTTCACAACAAGACTGCCACACACAATGCAATGAAGAAAAACCACTACTACCTCCATCAAGTCTTCGGTCGAACCTGGGCAATCCTGTCACATCTGTATGGTGAAGAAGATCTGAAGAACATGGGTCTCAAAGAAAATTTTGACTGGTCTGCACCTCCACCGAAGAAATTCAAGAAGGTCCAGGTTCCTTCTCTGGTGGCCAGCTCATATTCTTCATCACGCGACACTGATGAACATGAAGATTTGGACGACACTGCGGCAGGCCCTACAACAAACGACCCCAACAACGCTGGCGCTCCTTCATCAACATGATTATCTTCAGGGGCGTTAGTCCTCATTTTCGATCCTTTTGGTCATTCAATGACAAAGGGGGAGAAATATGAGTTAGTCTTCAAGCGGGTCTACTATATGGGCGTTTTTATTTGCTAAGTTACAACTCTCGTTCTTCTGAAACTTTATTGGATCGAGTTGTAATCTTAAACATGATGGTGCTCTGATACTTTTGATGCATTGTGCTCTGATACTTCTGATGCACTATTTTGCATGCTTATTCCTCGTTAATATTATTGCACACATGCTGAATTTCATCAGGCACCATATTTCATCATGCATTTCAAATTCTTCATATTATATGTTAAATGCGTGTATGAATTACAAGATATAGGGGGGGATCTCCATGATTCAACTCTTCAAGTGTGCATTGCTTCAAAGGCAAATTCTTCACTATGCACATCTTCAGGGGAGTTCTTCTATATCTTGTAATCAAATTCCTCAATATCAGTAGTTACACTTCATATGTTTATCCCCGTTGAAAACTTAACCTATATTGTCATCAATCACCAAAAAGGGGGAGATTGTAAGTGCATCTAGTGCCCCTTAGTGATTTTGGTGTATTGAAGACTTATAGGTTAAGGGACTAATGCGTTTGTGAGTGTACACAGTTCTATAAGTCTATGAGGAGTTTGATATTTACAGGAAAAGTCGTCCCCTAAAAATGAATATCTTCGACTGAAGATTTTGGTATTTCTGAAGACATTCATGAAGACTTTGACAGTGAAGAAATTGGTGTGTCCGTGAAGACTTGATATTCATGCGAGGAATATGAAGCGTGAAGACTTTCATTTTCATAGTTTTTTTTCTCTTTCTTGAATCATAGGAAACACCGTACTGTTAAAAGGGGTCGAGGAAATACTAAGGAAAATTTTCCATGTGATGCTCAACTCAAAATCCTACACCTACCAATCCCTTCGAGTGAAGCCATTGGAAATCTCATACAGTTCAGTCAATTTCTTCAGTGACAGAGACGAAGTTCTTCTGGTCTCTGAGGAATTTGTCCTGACTGAGGAGTTAGGAATTCGCCAGTGCGGATTGCCTACACAGTGAGGAACATGATAGCCCTGAGGATTTTACTACTCAAAATTCCGACCGTTGCTGTGCTATGCGCCCGCTGTCCCAAAATATCTATCCACCTAATGGTCATATCATTGAAGGGCATTTATGTCTTATCATGTCAGGCTGCTCCCTAGGCTATAAATAGCCGCCCCCTACAACCACTAGCTGGTTGGCTGCTCCGAGAGAAATTGACACTTGTCATTTGAGAGCAACCCATCCTCTGAGGACTTTGAGCGAAAATCATCAAGTGAGGAAAAACCAAAAACCCAAAACCCAAACACCTACAAACCCCAAGTGATTGAGCATCACTGAAGAGATTGATCCTGCGTGGATCCGACGCTTGTTACCTTTGAAGACTGTGTTTCTTCCAGATAGTTAGGCGTCATGGTCTAGAGCATCCAAGAGGAATTGTGGATCATCGAGTGACCAAGTTTGTGAAGGTTTGGAAGTCGCCTGAAGACTTACCACGAGTGATTGGACGAGGTCTGTGTGACCTTAGTTCAAGGAGAATACGGTGAGGACTGGGTGTCCTGAGCTGCGTGTTCAGGACTGGGTGTCCGGTACTGTGTGTCCTCGAGTTTAAATACTCAGCCGCTCCAACCAGACGTACAACTGAGACAGCAGTTGGAACTGGTCTACCAAATCATCGTCTTCACCAAGCTTACTGGTTCTATTTCCTCAACTCCTTCATTTCCTCATAACTGTGTTGTGTGTTTGTTCATATCTGTGTTTGAAGACTTTGACTGAAGACTTTCTCAATTTCCTTAGTTTAATTTCTTCAGTCTGTTTGTCTTCATCCTGTGTTATCCTGTGATTACGCTTCCTGTACTCTGTGCCTGTCTTCATTTCATCATGATGACTATGCTTGTATTCTGTTATGTTTACTTTTGAGTACTTATTACGCTGCTAGTAGTTCTTCGCTAAGGAATTTCCTCACCGGCAAATTCCTCAGTGAAGAATTTCATAAAAATCGCCTATTCACCCCCCTCTAGTCGATATAACGCACTTTCAATTGTATTGTGCTAGGAGCCCCCCTCCTCATATATATAGGTGGGAGGGAGAGGGGAGAGGCCAAGGGGCGCCCCAAGTGGGGCCGAATCCCACTTGGACTCCTGCCTTGGTTTGCCCCCCCCCCCCTCTTTGTATAGGCGCCAAGGGAAGGAAGGGGGAGGTGGCCTCCCCCCTTTCCTTTCTCCCTTGAGGAGGGGAAGGAAGGAGGGACTTGCCCCCTTCCTTTCCCTAGGGCTGGCCGGCCTGGTGGAGGGCTGGTCTATCCCTCCCTTGGCTCATCAAGCCCATATCTTTGCCGGGGGTGCCCGGAACCCCTTCCGATGACCCTATATGTACCCGATACCCTCCAGAACACTTCCGGTGTCCGAATACCATCGTCCTATATATCAATATTTAACTCTCGACCATTTCGAGACTCCTTGTAAAGTACGTGATTTCATCCGGGACTCCCAACAACATTCGGTCACCAAATCACATAACTCATATAATACTAAATCGTCATCGAACATTAAGCGTGCGGACCCTACGGGTTCGAGAACTATGTAGACATGACCGAGACACCTCTCCGGTCAATAACCAATAACATAACCTGGATGCTCATATTAGCTCCTACATATTCTAAGAAGATCTTTATTGGTCAAACCGTTATGATAACATACGTTATTCCCTTTGTCCATCGGTATGTTACTTGCCCGAGATTCGATCGCCGGAATCCACATACCTAGTTCAATCTCGTTACCGGCAAGACTCTTTACTCGTTCCGTAATACATCATCCTATAACCAACTCATTGGTCACTTTGCTTGCAAGATTTCTTATGATGTGCATTACCGAGAGGACCCAGAGATACCTCTCCGATACTCAGAGTGACAAATCCTAATCTTGATCTATGCTAATGTCTACTACGCAACTTTATTCTTGTAGACACGTGTTGGGCCTCCAAGCGCAAAGTTTTGTAGGACAGTAGCAATTTTCCCTCAAGTGGATGACCTAAGGTTTATCAATCCATGAGAGGTGTAGGATGAAGATGGTCTCTCTCAAATGACCCTACAACCAAATACAAGAAATCTCTTATGTCCCCAACACACCCAATACAATGGAAAATTGTATAGGTGCACTAGTTCGGCGAAGAGATGGTGATAAAAGTGTAATATGGATGGTAGAAATATTTTTTTATAATCTGAATAAATAAAAACAGCAAGGTAGAAAATAGTAAACGGGCACAAAAACGGTATTGCAATGCTCAAAAACAAGGCCTAGGGTCCGTACTTCCGCTAGTGCAATCTCTCAACAATGCTAACATAGTTGGATCATATGATTATCCCTCAAAGTATAGTGAAGAATCACTCCTGAGTTCCCATTAGAGGAGAAGAAAAGATATGAATTGTTTGTAGGGTACTAAACCACCTCAAAGCTATTATTTCCGTTCGATCATTCAAGAGTTTGTACTAAAATAACACAAAGCTATTTTTCCGTTCGATCTATCCTAGAGTCCGTACTAAGATAACACCAAAGCAAGTTCATATTCATAATACTCAATCCACACAAAGAACTATAAAGAGACCCTAAAGTTTCCGTCGGAGAAAAGATAATAAAAACATGCATCAACCCCTATGCATAGATTACCCCAATATCACCACGGAAATCCGCGAGTTGAATGCCATAACATATATCAAGTGAATCAATAAGATACCCCAATTGTCACCTCAAGTATTCATACCGCAAGACATATATCATGTGTTCTCAAATCTGAACATTCAATCCGACATGACCAAACTTTAAAGGGTAAAGATTCAATTCATCACAACAAGAGTATAGAGGGAGAAACATCATATGATCTGACTATATTAACAAAGCCCATGATATAGATCACGAGAGAGAGAGAGAGAGAGATTAAACACATAGCTACTGGTACAAACCCTCAGCCCCGAGGGTGGACTACTCCCTCCTCATCGTGGTGGCCGCCGGGATGATGAAGATGGCCACCGGAGATGATTCCCCCCTCCGACAGGGTGTCGGAATGGGTCTAGATTGGTTTTCGGTGGCTACGGAGCCCTGCGGCGACGGAACTTTTGATCTAGGTTAACTCCGAAGGGTTTCGGAATATTTGGGAATTTATAGTTCAAAGAGGGGGTGCGGGAGGCCACCGAGTTGGGCACAACCCACCTGGGCGCGCCAGGGGCGTTGGCGCGCCCTGGTGGGTTGTGCCCCCCTCGGGGCACCCCCCAGGTGCAGCTCTGGCCCATTGGGTTCCGTCTGGTCCAAAAAAAATCTCCGTAAAGTTTCATGGTATTTGGACTCCGTTTGATATTGATTTCTTGCAATGTAAAAAACAAGCAAAAAATAGCAATTGGCACTGGGCACTGGGTCAATAGGTTAGTCCAAAAAAATGATATAAAGTTGCTATAAAATGATTGTAAAACATCCAAGAATGATAATATATATTGGCATAAATACTTCATAAATTATAGATACGTTGGAGACGTATCATATGCCAACCCAAAAAACACCTTCGGAGATACCTGTAGAGCATCTTTATGGTCACCCAATTACGTTGTGACATTTGATAGCACACAAGGCATTCCTCCGATATCCAGGAGTTGCATAATCTCATAGTCGAAGGAATATGTATTTGACATGAAGAAAGCAATAGCAATAAAACTGAACGATCATTATGCTAAGCTAACGGATGAGTCTTGTCCATCACATCATTCTCCTAATGATGTGATCTAGTTATCAAATGACAACTCATGTCTATGGTTAGGAAACCTTAACCATCTTTGATCAACAAGCTAGTCAACTAGAGGCTCACTAGGGACACGGTATTTGTCTATGTCTTCACACATGTATTAAGATTGTCGATCAATACAATTCTATCATAAATAATAAACATTTATCATGAATAAGGAAATATAAAATAACAACGTTATTATTGTATTTAGGGCATATTTCCTTCAGTCTCCCACTTGCACTATAGTCAGTAATCTAGTTCACATCACCATTTGATTTAACACCCATAGTTCATATCGCTATGTGACCAACACCCAAAGAGTTTACTAGAGTCAATAATCTAGGTCACATCAATAAGTGATTAACACCCAAAGAGTACTAAGGTGTGATCATGTTTTTCTTGTGAGAGAGGTTTAGTCAACGGGTCTGTCACATTCAGATATGTATGTATTTTACAATTTTCTATGTCTACAATGCTCTGCATGGAGCTACTCTAACTAATTACTCACACTTTCAATATGTATCCAGATCGGGACTCAGAGTCATCCGGATCGGTGTCAAAGCTTGCATCGACGTAACTCTTTATGACGAACTCTCTATCACCTCCATAACCAAGAAACATTTCATTAGTCCTCTTTAGGTACCTAAGGATAATTTTCACCGTTGTCCAGTAATCTACTCCTGGATCACTATTGTACCCCCTTGCCAAACTCATGGCAAGGCACACAACAGGCCTGGTACACAACATAACATACTTTATAGAACCTATGACTGAGGCATAGGGAATGACTTTCATTCTCTCTCTATATTCTGCGGTGGTCAGTTTTTGAGTCTTACTCAACTTCACACCTTGTAACACAGGCAAGAACCCTTTATTTGACTTATCCTTTTTGAACTTCTTCAAAACTTTATCAAGGTATGTGCTTTGTGAAAGTCCTATCAAGCGTCTTGATCTATCTCTATAGGTTTTGATGCCTAATATATAAGCAGCTTCACCGAGGTCTTTCATTAAAAAAATTCTTATTCAAGTATCCTTTGTGCTATCGAGAAATTTTATATCATTTCCTATCAACAATATGTCATCCACATATAATATCAGAAATGGTACAGAGCTCCCACTCACTTTCTTGTAAATACAGGCTTCATCATAAGTCTGTATAAAACCATATGCTTTGATCACCTCATCAAAGCGTATATTCCAACTCCGAGATGCTTGCACCAGTCCATAGATGGGTCGCTGGAGTTTGCACACTTGGTTAGCACCTTTAGGATCGACAAAACCTTCTTGTTGCATCATATACAACTCTTCTTTAAGAAATCCGTTAAGGAATGCAATTTTGACGTCCATTTGCCAAATTTCATAATTATAAAATGCGGCAATTGCTAACATGATTCGGACTGACTTAAGCATCGCTACGGGTGAGAAGGTCTCATCGTAGTAAACCTCTTGAACTTGTCAAAAACCTTTCGCGACAAGTCGAGCTTTGTAGGTGGTGACATTACTGTCATCAGCTGTCTTCTTCTTGAGGATCCATTTATTCTCAATGGCTTGCCGATCATCGGGCAAGTCCACCAAAGTCCACACTTTGTTCTCATACATGGATCCATAGATTCTTCATAGTTCGTAGGTTCGTCATGGTCTAGTAACATGACTTCCAGAACAGGAATACCGTACCACTCTGGTGTGGAACATGCTCTGTTCGACCTACGAGGTACCGTAGTAACTTGATCTAAAGTTTCATGATCATTATCATTAGCTTCCTCTCTAGTTGGTGTAGGCATCACAGGAATGGATTTCTCCGATGAGCTACTTTCCAATTCGAGAGAAGGTACAATTACCTTATCAAGTTCTACTTTCCTCCCACTCACTTCTTTCTAGAGAAACTCCTTCTCTAGAAAGTTTCCATTCTTCACAACAAAGATCTTGCCTTCGGATTTGTGGTAGAAGGTGTACCCAATTGTTTCTTTAGGGTATCCTATGAAGACGCACTTCTCCGATTTGGGTTCGATCTTATTGATGACCAACAAGTATAGGGGATCTATTGTAGTCCTTTCAATAAGTAAGAGTGTCGAACCCAACGAGGAGCAGAAGGAAATGATAAGCAGTTTTCAGTAAGGTATTTCCTGCAAGCACTGAAATTATCGGTAAGAGATAGTTTTGTGATAAGGTAATTTGTAACGGGTAACAAGTAATAAAAGTAAATAAGGTGCAGCAAGATGGCCCAATCCTTTTTGTAGCAAAGGACAAGCCTGGACAAACTCTTATATAAAGGAAAGCGCTCCCGAGGACACATGGGAATTATCGTCAAGCTAGTTTTCATCACGCTCATATGATTCGTGTTCGTTACTTTGATAATTTGATATGTGGATGGACCGGTGCTTGGGTACTGCCCTTCCTTGGACAAGCATCCCACTTATGATTAACCCCTCTTGCAAGCATCCACAACTACAAAATAAGTATTAAGGTAAACCTAGCCATAGCATGAAACATATGGATCCAAAGCAGCCCCTTACGGAGCAACACATAAGCTAGGGTTTAAGCTTCTGTCACTCTAGCAACCCATCATCTACTTATTACTTCCCAATGCCTTCCTCTAGGCCCAAACAATGGTGAAGTGTCATGTAGTCGACGTTCACATAACACCACTAGAGGAAAGACAACATACATCTCATCAAAATATCGAACGAATACCAAATTCACATGATTACTTATAGCAAGACTCCTCCCATGTCCTCAGGAACAAACGTAAATACTCACAAATCATATTCATGTTCATAATCAGAGGGGTATTAATATGCATAAAGGATCTGAACATATGATCTTCCACCAAATAAACCAACTAGCATCAACTACAAGGAGTAATCAACACTACTAGCAACCCACATGTACCAATCTGAGGTTTTAAGACAAAGATTGGATACAAGAGATGAACTAGGGTTTGAGATGAGATGGTGCTGGTGAAGATGTTGATGGAGATTGATCCCCTCCCAATGAGAGGATCGATGGTGCTGACGATGGTGATGATTTCCCCCTCCCGGAGGGATGTTTCCCCGGTAGAACAGCTTCGCCAGAGCCCTAGATTAGTTCCGCCAAGGTTCTGCCTCGTGGCGGCGGTGTTTCGTCCTAAGGGCTTTGCTTATGATTTTTTTCCAGTGCGAAAGACTTCATATAGCCAAAGATGGGCACACGTGGATGGTGGGTGGCCCCCTCTGGTACTTTCTTCGCCCAATATTTTTTTTATTCTAAAACTGACTTCCGTGGAGTTTCAGGACTTTTGGAGTTGTACAGACTAGGTCTCTAATATTTGCTCATTTTCCAGCCCAGAAATCCAACTACCGGCATTCTCCCTCTTCTTGTAAACCTTGTAAAATAAGAGAGAATAGGCATAAGTATTGTGACATAATGTGTAATAACAGCCCATGATGCAATAACTATTAATATAAAAGCACGATGCAAAATGGATGTATCAACTCCCCCAAGCTTAGACCTCGCTTGTCCTCAAGCGGAAGCCGATATCGAAAAATATGTCCACATGTTTTAGAGATAGAGGTGTCGATAAAATAAAATACGGACATGAGGGAATCATGATTTCTTATGCTAAAGTAACAATTCATTCACAATTTCAAGTATGAATCAGAAACTTCATTGAAAACTAACAAACTATAATCTCAGTCATTGGAGCAATTGCAATATATCATAACATCAGAAAGAGTCAATATAAGAGCTTTTTAGCAAGTCCACATACTAAACTATCATTTAGTCTTTCACAATTTCTAACACTCCCGCAATAATTATGGGTAAGAAGTTTTAATCGGACACAGAGAAAGATAGGGGCTTATAGTTTTCCCTCACAACTTTTTACCTCGAGGGTAATGTCAACAATAATAGTTCATGAAAACTTACATCCAATTAGCTATATATATCAAGATCTTTCCAACACATTGTGCTTGCCAAAGGATAAAATGTAAAAAAGTAAAGGTGAAGATCACCATAACTCTTGTATGAAGTATAAGACAAGAATAAAAGATAGGCCCTTCGCAGAGGGAAGCAGAGGTTGTCATGTGTTTTTATGGTTGGATGCACGAAATCTTAATGCGAAAGAACGTCACTTTATATTGCCACTTGTGATATGGACCTTTATTATGCAGTCCATCGCTTTTATTTCTTCCACATCACAAGATCGTATAAAGCTCATTTTCTCCACACTAATAAATCATACATATTTAGAGAGCAATTTTTATTGCTTGCAACAATGATAACTTACTTGAAGGATCTTACTCAATCCATAGGTAGATATGGTGGACTCTCATGGCAAAACTGGGTTTAAGAATATTTGGAAGCACAAGTAGTATCTCTACTTGGTGCAAAGAATTCGGCTAGCATGAGGGGGAAAGGCAAGCTCAACATGTTGGATGTGTTGGAAATATGCCCTAGAGGCAATAATAAATTGATTATTATTATATTTCCTTGTTCATGATAATCGTTTATTATCCATGCTAGAATTGTATTGATAGGAAACTCAGATACATGTGTGGATACATAGACAACACCATGTCCCTAGTAAGCCTCTAGTTGACTAGCTCGTTGATCAATAGATGGTTATGGTTTCCTGACCATGGACATTGGATGTCGTTGATAACGGGATCACATCATTAGGATAATGATGTGATGGACAAAGACCCAATCCTAAGTCTAGCACAAGATCATGTAGTTCATATGCTAAAGCTTTTCTAATGTCAAGTATCATTTCCTTAGACCATGAGATTGTGCAACTCCCGGATACCGTAGAAGTGCTTTGGGTGTGCCAAACGTCACAACGTAACTGGGTGGCTATAAAGGTACACTACAGGTATCTCCGAAAGTGTCTGTTGGGTTGGCACGAATCAAGACTGAGATTTGTCACTCCGTGTGACGGAGAGGTATCTCTGGGCCCACTCGGTAGGACATCATCATAATGTGCACAATGTGATCAAGGAGTTGATCACGGGATGATGTGTTACGAAACGAGTAAAGAGACTTGCCGGTAACGAGATTGAACAAGGTATCGGGATACCGACGATCGAATCTCAGGCAAGTATCGTACCGCTAGACAAAGGGAATTGTATACGGGATTGATTAAGTCCTTGACATCGTGGTTCATTCGATGAGATCATCGTGGAACATGTGGGAGCCAACATGGGTATCCAGATCAGGCTGTTGGTTATTGACCGGAGAGTCATCTCGGTCATGTCTGCATGTCTCCCCGAACCCGTAGGGTCTACACACTTAAGGTTCGGTGACGCTAGGGTTATAGAGATATTAGTATGCGGTAACCCGAAAGTTGTTCGGAGTCGCTGATGAGATCCCGGACGTCACGAGGAGTTCCGGAATGGTCCGGAGGTAAAGAATTATATATAGGAAGTGCTATTTCGGCCATCGGGACAAGTTTCGGGGTCACCGGTATTGTACCGGGACCACCGGAAGGGTCCCGGGGGTCCACCGGGTGGGGCCACCTGCCCCGGGGGGGCACATGGGCTGTAGGGAGTGCGCCTTGGCCTATATGGGCCAAGGGCGCCAGCCCCAAGAGGCCCATGCGCCAAGAATCAAGGGAGAGGAAGAGTCCTAAAGGGGGAAGGCACCTCCGAGGTGCCTTGGGGAGGAGGGACTCCTCCCTTGGCCGCACCCTTCCTTGGAGGAAGGGCCAAGGCTGCCCCCCCCTCTCCCTTGGCCCTATATATAGTGGGGGAAAGGGAGGGCAATCTAACCTAAGCCCTGGCGCCTCCCTCTCCCTTCCATGACACATCTCCCTCCTCCCGCAGCGCTTGGCGAAGCCCTGTTGGAATCCCGCTACTTCCACCACCACGCCGTCGTGCTGCTGGATCTTCATCAACCTCTCCTTCCCCCTTACTGGATCAAGAAGGAGGAGACGTCGCTGCTCCTTACGTGTGTTGAACACGGAGGTGCCGTCCGTTCGGCGCTAGGATCATCGATGATTTGGATCACGACGAGTACGACTCCATCAACCCCGTTTTCTTGAACGCTTCCGCGCGCGATCTACAAGGATGTAGATCCACTCCTCCCTCGTTGCTAGATGACTCCATAGATAGATCTTGGTGACACGTAGGAAAATTTTGAATTTATGCTACGTTCCCCAACAAGATGATCCATGACAATATACTTTATTTCGGATATAAGAAAACATAACCCATTACGTTGTCTTCCTTGTCCAACATCAACTTTTTAGCATGTCATATTTTAATGAGTGCTCACAATCATAAAAGATGTCCAAGATAGTATATTTATATGTGAAAACCTCTCTTTCTTTATTACTTCCTATTAATTGCAACGATGACCAAAACTATATTTGTCAACTCTCAACAACTTTTATTCATCATACTCTTTATATGTGAAGTCATTACTCTCCATAAGATCAATATGATCTCTTTATTTCCTTTTATTCTTACTTTTATTCCCTCAAGATCATAGCAAGATAACCAAGCCCTTGACTCAAAACTAATCTTTATTATGGCCCACAAACTCGATTACATAGAAGAATCATAAAGCAAAACTCAAAACTAAATCATATTAAAACTTTATTCTACTAGATTAAGATATTACCAAAAGGACCGAACTAAGAAAAACCGTAAAGATAGAAGTGTGATGGTGATACGATACCGGGGCACTCCCCCAATCTTGGCAGTTGCCAAGGGGAGTGCCCATACCCATGTGTTTATGTCTCCTTCCTCGGAGGTAGTGATGATGGAGTTGTTGATGATGTAGGCTTGTCGTCCATCTTCCAAGGCATAGGCTCACCATCATAGAAGGATGATCGAGTCTTCAAGATCCTCGAATCTGCAGCCAAACTCATCCTCTTGAATCTATATTCATACTTACAGTTTTTGTTTTGCAGGCCATAGATCTGGGCTTGGAGTGCTCAATTTTCTCGTGAAGCTTGAAGATGGTCTCCCCGATGTTCCTGGCATCTACCTTGGTGTTGCTAGTGAACACCGTGATCATTATGTGGTTGGCGTCGAGTCCACGTTCCACCATCTCCTGGCACTTGAAAACTTGTTGCTCCATTGCTTCGACTCTTGTCTCCACACTTCCAGTCCTCCTTGGTCCCTCGACATCACGGATATGCAGCAACCCCTCACGCATCTCAATGGTTTGAGGGTGTTGCAGCACCTCCGCGAGGTAGGGGTTGATGAACTTCTTGAAGAACTTGTCCTTGGGGGCACTCAAAGACGTCATGGCGACCTAGATCTGTGAGAAAAACAGCTCGAAACAAAGACAGAAGATATTTGCCTGATACGATTGTCAAAACCTTTGAGAGATTATATAATGAATTTTTATCGACCAAAAGAAGTATCGCACAAGAAAACGGAGTCCGAAGAGCACACGAGGTGCCCATGAGGCAGGGGGCACGCCCTCCACCCGTGGATGCCTCGTGTCCTTCCCGGACAGCTTCTTATTTTCCTATTTTCTTAAATATTCCAAAACGGAGAAAATTTGCAATTAGAATGTTTTGGAGTCGGTTTACTTACCATACCACATACCTATTCCTTTTCGGAGTCCGAAACATTTTGGAAGGTGTCCCTTGTATACTCCTCCGGGGTTACGGTTTCAATAACATTAGTTTCAACATTTATAGGATTATCTAAGATATAATGTTTGATTCTTTGACCATTCATCACCCTCGGATTTGTGTCTTCGAAGTTGTTATTTTTTATGGCACCGTAACAATAAACCTCCTCGATAATGTAAAGACCTTCCCATTTAGAGAGGAGTTTTCCTGCAAAAAATCTTAAACGAGAGTTGTATAACAATACATAATCACCTACATTAAACTCACGTTTTTGTATCCTTTTGTCATGCCATCTTTTAACTTTTTCTTTAAACAGTTTGGCATTTTCATAGGCATGGGTTCTCCATTCATCAAGTGAGCTAATATCAAATAGTCTCTTCTCACCGGCAAGTTTGAAGTCATAATTGAGCTTTTTATGGCCCAATATGCCTTATGTTCTAGTTCGAGAGGTAAGTGCCATGCTTTTCCATAAACCATCTTATACAGAGACATACCCATAGGATTTTTATATGCGATTCTATAGGCCCATAATGCATCATCAAGTTTCTTGGACCAATTCTTTCTAGATCTATAAAGTCTTTTGCAAAATTAATTTAAGCTCTCTATTACTCAGTTCTACTTGATCACTAGATTGTGGATGATATGGAGATGCAATTCTATGATTAACATCATACTTAGCAAGCAGTTTACGAAAAACACCATGAATAATATGAGAACCACCATCAATCATTAAGTATCTAGGGACTCCAAACCTCGGAAAAATAACGTCTTTAAGCATCTTAATAGAGGTGTTATGATCAACACTACTAGTTGGAATAGCTTCTACCCACTTAGTAACGTAACCAACATCAACTAAAATATGTGTATAGCCATTAGAGGAAGGAAACAATCTCATATAATCAAAGCCACAAACATCAAATGGTTCAATAAGAAGTGAGTAATTCATAGGCATTTCTTGACGTCTACTAATATTACCAATTCTTTGACATTCATCACAAGATAAGATAAAATTACGGGCATCCTTAAAGAGAGTAGGCCAATAAAAACCGGATTGCAATACCTTATGTGCAGTTCTATCTCCAGCATGGTGTCCTCCATAAGTCTCGGAGTGACACTTGCGTAGGATCTGTTCATGTTCATGCTCAGGTACACAACGTCTAATAACACCATCTACTCCTTTATAAAGGTATGGGTCATCCCAGAAGTAATCTCTTAAATTATAGAATTTTTTTTTCTTTTGCTGGTATGTGAAACTAGGTGGTATAAATTTAGCAACAATGTAATGAGCATACCATGGAGCAATACGAGAAGCATTTATGACAGCTAATTGTTCATCAGGAAAGCTATCATCAATAGATAGTGAGTCATCAAGAACATTTTCTAACCTAAACAAGTTGTCTGCAACGGGGTTCTCAGCTCCCTTTCTATCAATAATATGCAAATCAAATTCTTGTAGCAAGAAAACCCATCTAATAAGTCTAGTTTTAGCATCCTTCTTTTCCATAAAATATTTAATACCAGCATGATCAGTGTAAACAGTTACTTTAGAATCAACAATATAAGGTCTGAACTTATCACAAACAAATACAACTGCTAAAAATTATTTTTCAATAGTAGCATAATTTATTTGGGCAATGTCTAGAGTTTTACTAGCATATTAGATAACATTTAATTTCTTATCAACTCTTTGTCATAGAACAGCCCCTACAACATAATCAGCAACATCACACATAATTCACTACAAGAAACTTGTTAATACATGATAGTCCTCGTTCGTCACAAATCAGCCAAATTTCTTTTAAGTTTTTTTAAAGAGCGAGTTACATGACTTAAAAGAAAATGCACTGCTAACATATTTTAATCTCCAACGACAACAACGATTGAAGGCAACTATCCGAAGCCAAGTAATTCCTGCTAAAAAACTTCAATCTCCAATAACATGGATTAACTACCAAACCTGTGTAGAATCAGAACACATTCAAAATTATAATATGTTATAAAAGCAAGCTCCCAAATGAATCCAAATAGTAATATTAGTTGATTTTCCAAGCAATCACCCGTGGGCACACCACTACTATACTAAGGTACCACGTAAATGCGGGCAACACACGTGAAAACAAGCATAACTACTCCAAAGAAAAGTGTGTCAAATGAAAGTATAATCAAGTTAGCCTACAAGTGACAAGTAACAAACACACATCACAGAACTAAAAGTGCAGCAGTTGGTTCACCCATTGGTTCTGGACCGAACAAACAGTAAGTGTGTGGGGATAACCAGGCTGGGAGCTGTCTATTTTCTGGCCTAGCAAACAAACATGAGATTTCTCAAAGAAGAAAGCAAACAAACATGATACAGACAAGTACTTAGTTTTCTTTGTGAGAGGAAGTTGTGTGCCTGTTCAGGTATGTAGTTTATCTGATAAACATTTTTGTACTCTAAAAGAAATGTGAACAAAAGTGAGAGAGACAAGCACTTAGTTTTTTTTTGTGAGAGGAAGTTGTGTGCCTGTACATGTATTTAGTTTATCTGGATCAAACATTTCTACACTCTAAAAGAAATGTGAACAAAAGCGAGAGAGACAAGCACTTAGTTTTTTTAGTGAGAGGAAGTTGTGCGTGCCTATACAAGTACTTGGTTTTTCTGGATTAAAATTTTCTATACAAGCGATCAGCTGAAAATTAGATACTGTACCACACCATTCCTTAACAAACAAGAATGTTAGTAAAGAAGTGACAGACTAACTTCAAGATAATTAACACAAACTGGGCATAAACATAGGCTTGTACAGAATATATTAACTCAATGTTTAAATCAGAATCAACACCGAAGGATTTTTCATCTAACTCGATGTTTATGCTGCAATTTCATCTCAAAGCACCAACAAATACAGTACTAAACAATACTTGCTTGCCAAGTGAACTTCAAATGGCATGCAAAATATTAACACAGAATATGATACAGTTTCACTGAGAGACCTCCCACACTAATAGTTTAATTGTGGAGTACTAAGCGTATTACTTGTTATTACATGCAAAATTCAAAATCTGTACTGGCAGACTCAGAACCAATGAACACCAAGAGATAGCAACTCTAGTGGAGTATCAATAAAATGCATAACATCAGGGAGATTGTACAATGCAGATTTTATGCACACAAAAATATCTGTACAGTTATAATTTTACTGGAGCCACACAACAGTCCACACCTTGAACAGCTCAAAATCTACAGCCTGAATAATTCGCATCAAGAATGGAACGGTATGAAGCTCACCCTGTTCTGCTCGAGGACTGTGGCATCGGCGTCGATCAGGTGGGAGATGTACTGACTATAAGTCAAAAACGTGAACTACCACACAGCTTGTCTTCTTCTGCGGACATATCTTTCACGCACACATGTGTTATTTCAGTGTTATTGAACCTTAAACAACAAATATAAGTCAAAAAATTGTACCAACAAGAAAACTCTTAACCAGATTCAGGACTTTCTCCAGTTGTTGGCTGCTTGTCTTGACTGCCGATGGCACTGCTTGTGCTGGCCAAGAGAAATGGTCGTGGTTGTTCACATGCCGATCTCCCCTGGGGATGGATGGATGTTGGGTACGTGTGTGCACCTGCAAAAGGAAGAAAATCAATCACACAAGCACACAACAAAGCACCCAGCAAGCACACACATAGTACAGCAGCAGCAAGCACACAAGTAGTATGGCAGCAGCAAGCACACATGTAGTATGGCAGTAGCAAGCAAGCGCCCAGCAGACAGGTCGACCACGACAAGCAACAGCACGAGAGCAGGGGTTGGGAATAAGTTACCTTGCTGACAAGTGACGATGGGCGGCTGTGGCGGCGGCAAGGCAGAAGCTGGCAGAAGCAGCGACTTTATGAACATTGTCTTGAGGAGACACAATCGATGGAACTTGTCAGTTAGTAATACCTTGCTTTCAACAACAACAAAAGATCCCTGTTTATATGATAACAATACATATCAGTAAAAACAAAAGAATGTCTATGAGCCAATTTTAGACGTGGTAACAGATTATCAGTACAAACTAAAACACGCCATAGATATACAATAATGTTTTCTCTAGAGGATATTTTTACATTGCCTTTTTAAAATCATAATTTTGCTTATTTATCAGATGCATAGTGCGCCTTGGCAAATTATTTATGTGCTCCGCTTTTACAAATCAACGGGGATGGGAAAAATATTACTATTGAGTTTAGACGTATGCAGTCACAAAAAATGTCTGGTTTAGATGTATAGATCGGGTAGATGAATCAGTGGGCTATGGAAAATGTATCCCTTAAGTGTACTGTTTGGTTGTTTCCAGATTAGTATTATTTTGTTACAAAAAATTATCAGGAAAAGCACAAATAAGAATGCACTCGCCAATGTCCACCCTAAGTTTTCAGAGTTTCAGCTGACTTGCTCTAAGAATATGAAACACAAAGAATTCTCCTCTGTTTGTCTAAGCTAGCTGACTTGGCTATTTCTCCTCTGCTTTAGCCTCTAAATCAGATGTTTTAAAAGCAATCTCTGAATGAACTTTATTTTACTAGCTACACTACATCACAATATTACCTTCGGTGAAATATTACCTCCACAGCATTGCCTTGAGGAGACGCGCGCCACGGATGGAGAAGACGTCCGCGATGATGAGGGGACTAACGTCGGCGTGGCTGGCGGACAATTGGACCCGGCCACAAGGGCCGTCCATCTACTCTGGATCCGGGGCGCTATAGCCACCTCCTGTAACTCGCCTTCGCTCGCCGCCGGATGGAGATGGATCCGTTCCCGCCGCCGGCAACCTAAGGGACTTCCAAATCCAGCACTCCCGTAGCCGGTGACCTCGGGGACTTACAAATCCGGCACTTTGTCCAGCCGCCGCCACTGCCGCCATGGCTCAGGGGTAGGACCGGGCCGCCGTAGCTCAAGGGGGTGGTCTGAATGGGGAGGGGCATGGCGTGGGGTAGTAGGGCAGGGCTCCGATGCGGGGTGGTTCAGCGCTGGCGCCGCCGGCGACGACATGGAGAAGCGCGGGGAGGATAGGTGGAGCGGCGGCGGCTGATAGTTGGGGACGGGAGGAGATCGGAGAAGGATATTTAGGGTTAGGCTAGTGTGGATGTGGACTCTGTAGTTAAATGGGCTGGCTCCAAATTTTTGACCCCCCGCGTTGGAGACTTGAAATTTCCCTCCTCGCGCCGTCGCGCGCTCTCAGTTTCGGTCTCTGTTTTTTTATGTATGTGTAAGACTAGCCACAGTGGGAGTAATTTCAGTAGTAACATCAAGTCCAATTCAGCAAATTTGCTTATGTGGCAATGAATTAATGAAGGGAGAGGTAGTTATAGTAACTTAGCTAGTTACTGTAACATCACATATCCCAATGTAATATGAATTTATAACCTAATAAATGAATCTTTGCATGTTACCACACTTAGTTACTACCCACTATGAAGGTAGTAACATAGTCTAGGGATATGTGTATGTTACTAGTGTATGTTACTATCCATTGTGGCTAGTCTAATGTTGATTGCATTCGATTGACACGTGGGTCAAACAAAAAGACATACTACTACACGAAACACAAGAGCCATCCATAACAGTCCAAATGGTACATAAAGAAAAAGAGGCTAGGCCCGACTAGGCCCGGTTGATCAATCTGTGACAGTTTTTGTGACGGTCCCTCGATGTTCGGAGTAAACGACTTGCCGTTTTGAGGCCCATTCGCACTTTGGTAATCAGTGAGGTTTCCATGACGGTTTGCGGGAACGTCATCAGAAATCCGTCATGGATTAACAGGTTTCTTGTAGTGGTTTCAAATGGTAAATTCCAATCAGGTGGTTGAATAATAGGTATAAAAATCAAAGCTTTCTTAAGTATTTCAAATGCTTCTACACAATCATCATCAAAAATAAAAGGAACATCTTTTGTAAGAGATTAGTCAGAGGCCTGGAAATTTTCGAGAAGTCTTCAATGAACCTCCTATGAAAACCGACATGACCAAGGAAACTTCTTATACCTTTAATGTCCTTAGGACAAGGCATCTTCTCAATAGCATCAACTTTAGCTTTATCAACTTCAATACCTTTTTCAGAAATGTTATGCCCTAAGACAACTAGGAAAACGCCCGTGCGTTGCTACGGGCTATAATGCATTTAAATGAATAAAAAATTGATTATGGTCATCTTTGAGTTCAAAGCTCATTTCTCCCTCACATGTCAGGGTGTGCGCGGGCATCAAACGGGCACCCAGCAGGCTCAAAAAATTTCAACCATCCACACAGCCTGGGCTTCTTCAAATCCAACCCATATGTGTGGGAGAAATGCGTTTGTCTCGACTATTTGACATGTTATCTCCAACATGCGATCCAATAAAAAAAACCCACCCAACAACACACCCTTTCCTTTTCTATGGACGGCGATGGTTTGAAATGCATTTGTTGGGTTTCTCGAGAGCTATCAAACGAAATGATAGTCCGATTTGCGTACATAAAAGTAAACACCATGTTAACCACATATTAGCTATTTGGCAAGTACCATGTGAAGATTACATGCATGACATTTCCGTGCATTTACACTACAGAAAGAAGCAAGGAATAGTTGCCTGATCACTACGCACTTGCAATTGGAAGTGTTGTAATCTTTCACATTATAAAGAGAGCAAAAGGTAAAATGTTGGAGTTTATTCCACTTCATTTGTGAAATCGCACACGCATATAAAATTCAATGAGCAGATATATAGCTTGGAATAAAATATATTGGAAAGAATTATATTTATTAAACGGATGAAACAAATTAATCAGATGCATCTCCATGAGCAAAAAAAAATGTCTGCCCAAATATGTGGGATATGAGATTCATAAATGTTGTAGAATATTTTTACTTTCCTGTAGGCACCATACAATGGTCAGTCAAATAAAAAAGTCAGTGAATGATATAAAGAATAACGAGTAAGGCAGGAAATATGCAATTTGATGAGTAAGGAACACATGTGCAATCTCTACTATCTCTACTATCTAAAAAACACGTAGTGTTCCTTTTCCTGCAAACAGGACCGTCTCCTGCCCATGTTTCGTCCATCCACCAGCACCGAAGCCTTCTGTCGAAACAACCCTCCACTTCTTCGTTTTATTACAGCGCACCCCCGTACGTTAATCTGTCCCACCACCGACCGGTATGGCAATCGAGAATCACCATAATTAACTTTTCCTTTTCTTGCCTGCCATGAATACCATGAATCACAACATCATGAATCACAACGTAATTATATCTACTATAGTTTTCCATTCTTCCATACATCCATACATGAAAATAAAGGCGCAAAATCAAATTTCCAGTCGCTGGTGCTTCCTGGCGCGAAATAAAACTTCCAGGCGCCGGTGCTTCCCGTGTGTCTCCATCTCATATAAGGAGATCATCCATTCCGGCTTATCTGGACCCGTCTACAATGCCAAATATTTTTTATCGACACGGATCGTGGTTGATGGCGTAAGGTGATTTGAGGAGCATTGGTTAGGAAGGTGTCTGCACAGTAATTAATACCATACCAAATATTCGGCCAAAAGGTGAACACACAATAATTATTAGCAGGCATAATCTTCGGTCAAAAGTTCAACGATTGGTTTGTAACATAAATGCATGCGCAATCCTTAAACAATGGACAAAATTAAGATAGTACTGGATTCCTACATGGAGTACAGCCGAAAGCAACCAACGTTTCATCATGGTTATTCTTTTTTCTATATCAAAATTTCATTTGGCGAGTCCTTTTTCTATTTATAACAACAATGGAAAAAAGCATTTCTAAATATATTTTCCTCGCTTTTCACAGCTAGAAGTCATACGACGAATCATGTTTGTGATCTAAGAGATGGAGAGTGAGAGAGGTGTTGAGATTGGGTTGGAAAGGCGGAGGGGCGGAGATGGTCCGTGAGAGAATAAGAAGTGATTTAACGCTAATGACAATACCGTGGGATATGCATGAGTGTAGTAAAGATATATGCTAAATATTATTGGTGTTGACCACTAAAATTTGTATGCCCCTGTTACAGCGCACGAGCATTTTCCTAATAGAGAATTATAAATGATGTTACTTTTGTAATTTCCTTGTGAGAGAAGTATATTACCATATGAAAGCAAGCGGTCATGTGAGATAGAGATAACTGCAAAAATAGAAAAATATGGTAATAAACTTGCAATATAGAATTAGAAATCTTTGTAGCCTTGGAAGTTTATCTATCCATATTGTATTGGAAAACGGAAACCATTATTCGTAGAATTTTATCTATATATGTTAATGTTTAAGCATAATTTATGATGACAATACAAAATTAACTATTGTAAGATAATGATCTCAAATTCAAGTTGTTCTTCAATGGAAATTCAATAACACACACAACAAGATGCATACATAAGGTTACAACCCGGTATTTACTCCATCATCACCTACACAATTAGAAGAATGATTTCTTAAAAATTTAAGAAGTTGCTTGGATGCCAATTAAAGGTATGAGAGGGAAACAAAATATAAGCTTGTTTTTGATCAGTCATATAAATGACATCATATCAACAAGCACTATTGCCCGTGATTTTTTTCACGTGACAATATTGTTGGAATTATGCCCTAGAGGCAATAATAAATTAGTTATTATTATATTTCCTTGTTCATGATAATCGTTTATTATCCATGCTAGAATTGTATTGATAGGAAACTCAGATACATGTGTGGATACATAGACAACATCATGTCCCTAGTAAGCCTCTAGTTGACTAGCTCGTTGATCAATAGATGGTTACGGTTTCCTGACCATGGACATTGGATGTCGTTGATAACGGGATCACATCATTAGGAGAATGATGTGATGGACAAGACCCAATCCTAAGCATAGCACAAGATCGTGTAGTTCGTATGCTAAAGCTTTTCTAATGTCAAGTATCATTTCCTTAGACCATGAGATTGTGCAACTCCCAGATACCGTAGGAGTGCTTTGGGTGTGCCAAACGTCACAACGTAACTGGGTGGCTATAAAGGTACACTACAGGTATCTCCAAAAGTGTCTGTTGGGTTGGCACGAATCGAGACTGGGATTTGTCACTCCGTGTAAATGGAGAGGTATCTCTGGGCCCACTCGGTAGGACATCATCATAATGTGCACAATGTGATCAAGGAGTTGATCACGTGATGATGTGTTATGGAACGAGTAAAGAGACTTGCCGGTAACGAGATTGAACAAGGTATCGGGATACCGACGATCGAATCTCGGGCAAGTATCGTATCGCTAGACAAAGGGAATTGTATACGGGATTGATTAAGTCCTTGACATCGTGGTTCATCCGATGAGATCATCGTGGAACATGTGGGAGCCAACATGGGTATCCAGATCCCGCTGTTGGTTATTGACCGGAGAGTCATCTCGGTCATGTCTGCATGTCTCCCAAACCCGTAGGGTCTACACACTTAAGGTTCGGTGACGCTAGGGTTATAGAGATATTAGTATGCGGTAACCCGAAAGTTGTTCGGAGTCCCGGATGAGATCCCAGACGTCACGAGGAGTTCCGGAATGGTCCGTAGGTAAAGAATTATATATAGGAAGTGCTATTTCGGCAATCGGGACAAGTTTCGGGGTCACCGGTATTGTACCGGGACCACCGGAAGGGTCCCGGGGGTCCACCGAGTGGGGCCACCTGCCCCGGAGGGGCCACATGGGCTGTAGGGGGTGCGCCTTGGCCTACATGGGCCAAGGGCACCAGCCCCTAGAGGCTCATGCGCCAAAGGGACAAGAGGAGGGGAGAGTCCTAAAAGGGGAAGGCACCTCCGAGGTGCCTTGGGGAGGATGGACTCCTCCCCCCCTTGGCCGCATCCTTCCTTGGAGGAAGGGGCAAGGCTGCGCCCTCCTTCTCTCCCTTGGCCCTATATATAGTGGGGGGAAGGGAGGGCAACCATACCCAAGCCCTGGCGCCTCCCTCTCCCTCCCATGACACACCTCCCTCCTCCTGCAGCGCTTGGCGAAGCCCTGTTGGAATCCCGCTACTTCCACCACCACGCCGTCGTGCTGCTGGATCTCCATCAACCTTTCCTTCCCCCTTGCTGGATCAAGAAGGAGGAGACGTCGCTGCTCCGTACGTGTGTTGAACGCGGAGGTGCCGTCCGTTCGGCGCTAGGATCATCGGTGATTTGGATCACGACGAGTATGACTCCATCAAACCCGTTCTCTTGAACGCTTCCGCGTGCGATCTACAAGGGTATGTAGATCCACTCCTCCCTCGTTGCTAGATGACTCCATAGATTTATCTTGGTGACACGTAGGAAAATTTTGAATTATTGCTATGTTCCCCAACAGTGGCATCATGAGCTAGGTCTATGCGTAGTTTCTATGCACGAGTAGAACACAAAGTAGTTGTGGGCGTTGATTTTGTTCAATATGCTTACCGTTACTAGTCCAATCTTGATTCAGCGGCATTGTGGGATGAAGCGGCCCGGACCAACCTTACACGTACTCTTACGTGAGACTGGTTCCACCGACTGACATGCACTAGTTGCATAAGGTGGCTAGCGGGTGTCTGTCTCTCCCACTTTAGTTGGATCGGATTCGATGAAAAGGGTCCTTATGAAGGGTAAATAGCAATTGACATATCACGTTGTGGTCTTTGCGTAGGTAAGAAACGTTCTTGCTAGAAACCCATAGCATCCACGTAAAACATGCAAACAACAATTAGAGGACGTTTAACTTGTTTTTGCAGGGTATGCTATGTGATGTGATATGGCCAAAGGATGTGATGAATGATATATGTGATGTATGAGATTGATCATGTTCTTGTAATAGGAATCACGACTTGCATGTCGATGAGTATGACAACCGGCAGGAGCCATAGGAGTTGTCTTAATTTATTTATGACCTGCGTGTCAACATAAACGTCATGTAATTACTTTACTTTATTGCTAACCGTTAGTTGTAGTAGTAGAAGTAATAGTTAGCGAGACAACTTCATGAAGACACGATGATGGAGATCATGATGATGGAGATCATGGTGTCATGTCGGTGACAAGATGATCATGGAGCCCCAAGATGGAGATCAAAGGAGCTATATGATATTGGCCATATCATGTCACTATTTGATTGCATGTGATGTTTATCATGTTTTTGCATCTTGTTTACTTAGAACGACGGTAGTAAATAAGATGATCCCTCATTAAAATTTCAAGAAAGTGTTCCCCCTAACTATGCACCATTGCGACAGTTTGTTGTTTCGAAGCACCACGTGATGATCGGGTGTGATAGATTCTAACGTTCATATACAACGGGTGTAAGACAGATTTACACACGCAAAACACTTAGGTTGACTTGACGAGCCTAGCATGTGTACAGACATGGCCTCGGAACACAGAAGACCGAAAGGTCGAGCATGAGTCGTATGGTAGATATGATCAACATGAAGATGTTCACCGATGTTGACTAGTCCGTCTCACGTGATGATCGGACACGGCCTAGTTGACTCGGATCATGTAATCACTTAGATGACTGGAGGGATGTCTATCTGAGTGGGAGTTCATAAGATGAACTTAATTATCCTGAACATAGTCAAAAGGTCTTCGCAAATTATGTCGTAGCTCACGCTTCAGTTCTACTGTTTAGATATGTTCCTAGAGAAAAATTAGTTGAAAGTTGATAGTAGCAATTATGCGGACTAGGTCCGTCAACTGAGGATTGTCCTCATTGCTTCATAGAAGGCTTATGTCCTTAATGCACCGCTCAGTGTGCTGAACCTCGAACGTCGTCTATGGATGTTGCGAACATTTGACATATATGTTTTGATGACTACATGATAGTTCAGTGCGTAATGCTAAATGGTTTAGAATTGAGGCACCAAAGACGTTTTTGAAACATCGCAGAACATATGAGATGTTCCAAGGACTGAAATTGGGATTCCAGGCTCGTGCCCACGTCAAGAGGTATAAGACCTCCGACGTTTTTTCTTAGCCTGCAAACTAAGGGAGAAAAGCTCAATTGTTGAGCTTGTGCTCAGATTGTCTGAGTACAACAATCATTTGAATCGAGTGGGAGTTGATCTTCCAAATGAAATAGTGATGGTTCTCCGAAGTCATTACCACCAAGCTGCTAGAGCTTCGTGATGAACTATGATATATCAGGGACATATATGATGATCCTTGAGATATTCGCGATGTTTGACACCACAAAAGTAGAAATCAAGAAGGAGCATCAATTGTTGATGGTTGGTGAAACCACTAGTTTCAAGTAGGGCAAGGGCACGAAGGGATACTTCATGAAACGGCAATTCAGCTGCTGCTCTAGTGAAGAAACCCAAGGTTGAACCTGTGACGCCCCCGATTTAATCGTACACTAATCATGCACGCAAATGTGTACGATCAAGATCAGGGACTCACGGGAAGATATCACAACACAACTCTACAAATAAAATAAGTCATACAAGCATCATAATACAAGCCAGGGGCCTCGAGGGCTCGAATACAAGTGCTCGATCATAGACGAGTCAGCGGAAGCAACAATATCTGAGTACAGACATAAGTTAAACAAGTTTGCCTTAAGAAGGCTAGCACAAACTGGGATATAGATCGAAAGAGGCGCATGCCTCCTACCTGGGATCCTCCTAACTACTCCTGGTCGTCATCAGCGGGCTGCACGTAGTAGGGGCACCTCCGGTGTAGTAGGGGTCGTCGTCGACGGTGGCGTCTGGCTCCAGGGCTCCAGCATCTGGTTGCGACAACCAGAAAGAAAGGAAAAGGGGAAAAAGGGGGGAGAAAGCAACCGTGAGTACTCATCCAAAGTACTCGCAAGCAAGGAACTACACTACATATGCATGGGTATATGTGTAGGGAGGCCATATCAGTGGACTGAACTGCAGAATGCCAGAATAAGAGGGGGATAGCTAATCCTGTCGAAGACTACGCTTCTCGCAGCCACCGTCTTGCATCAAGTAGAAGAGAGTAGATTGAAGTCCTCCAAGTAGCATCTCCAAGTAGCATCTCCAAATAGCATCTCATAGCATAATCCTACCCGGCGATCCCCTCCTCATATCCCTGAGGTAGAGCGACCACCGGTTGTATCTGGCACTTGGAAGGGTGTGTTTTATTAAGTATCCGGTTCTAGTTGTCATAAGGTCAAGGTACAACTCCAAGTCGTCCTGTTACCGAAGATCACGGCTATTCGAATAGATTAACTTCCCTGCAGGGGTGCACCACATAGCCCAACACGCTCGATCCCATTTGGCCGGACACACTTTCCTGGGTCATGCCCGGCCGCGGAAGATCAACACGTCGCAGCCCCACCTAGGCACAATAGAGAGGCCAGCACGCCGGTCTAAACCTAAGCGCACAGGGGTCTGGGCCCATCGCCCATAGCACACCTGCACGTTGCGAGGGCGGCCGAAAGCAGACCTAGCCTAGTGGCGTTCCAGTCCAATTCGGCGCGCGCCGCTCCGTCGCTGACGTCTGAAGTGTTTCGGCTGATACCACGACGTCGGGATACCCATAACTACTCCCACGTAGATGGTTAGTGCGTATAGGCTCGTAGCCAACTCAGATCAAATACCAAAATCTCGTTAAGCGTGTTAAGTTTCCGCGAACGCCGAACAGGGCCAGACCCACCTGTCTCCTAGGTGGTCTCAACCTGCCCTGTCGCTCCGCCACAAGTAACAGTCGGGGGCCGTCGGGAACCCAGGCCCACCTCTACCGGGGTGGAACCACCTGTCCTTTCAACCCCCAACTCCGAACAGTATCACAGGTAATGTAACAGTGTAAAGTATATAGTATATGCCCGTGATCACCTCCCGAGTGATCACGGCCCAATAGTATAGCAAGGCAGACTGACAAGAATGTAGGGCCAATGATGATAAACTAGCATCCTATACTAAGCATTTAGGATTGCAGGTAAGGTATCAACAGATGTAGCAACAATGTCAGGCTATGCATCAGAATAGGATCAACGGAAAGCAGTAACATGCTACACTACTCTAATGCAAGCAGTATAGAGAAGAGTAGGCGATATCTGGTGATCAAAGGGGGGGCTTGCCTGGTTGCTCAGACAAGGAGGGGTCGTCGGTGACGTAGTCGTACTCGGTGGCATCAGCGTCGGTCTCGTAGTCTACCGGAGATAAGAGGGGGAAGAAACAATGAATACAATGCAAACATAAACACGACGATGCGTGACGTGACAATGAGCGGTGCTAGGTGTGCCCTAACGTGGTATGAGGTGGTACCGGTTAAGGGGGGAAACATCCGGGAAAGTATTTCCGGTGTTTCGCGTTTTCGGGCAGAGGAGCCGGAGGGGGAAAGTTGCAAGTTCGATAGGTTAGGGGTGTGTGGCGAACGAACGGACCGCGTATCCGGATTCGTCTCGTTGTTTTGAGCAACTTTCATGTTGAAAATAATTTAATCCGAGTTACGGATTAAAAGATATGATTTTCCAAAGATTTTATTAATTTCTGGAATTTAATTAATTATCTAATTTAATCCGAAAATGGAATTATGACATCAGCATGATGTCATGTTGACATCAGCAGCCAGCATGGATTGACTAAGTCAAACTTACACGTGGGTCCCATTTGTCATACTCTGTTAGCTAATTAACAGTAGTTAATTAGGTAAATTAGTCATTAGGTTAATTAACCTTATTTAGTTAATTTAATCAGAATTAATTAAGTTAATTAATTAGTTAATTAATTAATTAATTTTATTATTAATTATTTATTTATTATAATTTTTTTCTCTTTTTTTTTTAAATAATAAAAAAATGTTTTGGGCGTGGGGCCCGTCTGTCATAGGCCCCAGGGGCCTATCGGGCGCTAATGGTTTCGGGCGCGGGGGCGCCCGACAGGGCCAACCCGGGCGCTGGCCTCGGGTGAGACCAACGGCGCGGCGGGGCCAGCCCGGTCGCCGGCGGGGAAGCCGCAGCAACGTCGGCGAGGCGGGGCAGCGCCCGCGGGGCCAGAGGCAGAGGCGGGGCATAGGCAGCGGCAGGCTGCAAGAGGACGAGCACGCGCGGGCGGGGCACCGCGGGGTTGGCCGGGTGCGGCTGTCCGCAGGCGCCGGCGGGCGGTGGAGGCAGCAGGGGAGGCTGCAGCGGTGCGGGTCGCGGCAGGTGCGAGCTGACGAGCGCGCGAGGGTAGGGTGAGCACGGGCCAGAGGCACGGACGCGGGCGAGAGCGATAGGAGGCGAGGCCACAGCGGGGGGAGGCGGAGCACGTCGAGCTGCGATGTGGGCGCGGCCAGAACGCGGCCCCGAGGCGTGGGCGGGGCGCGTGCGTGGTGCGGCGCGTTCGGCGATGCGGGAGCAGAAGCAGGGGAGAGGAGGCCGGGGGCGGGCACGGAGCAGGGGAAGGGCGGAGGAGAGGCTGGGCCTCACTTGCGGTGCTGGGGAACGGGGCGGCGAGGCTTGGTGATGCGCGTCGGGGAGGAGGACGAGGAAGGCGTGCGGTCCGGCGGGGAGGCCGGCGAGGTCTAGGCGGCGGCACGTGCACCGGGCGGCGAGGGCGCGGTCGGGGATGGGCGCCTGCGTCGGGATCGGGCGCGGCCCCGATCTAGATCGAGACGAGGGGGAGAGAGACGTGGGGGGAGAAATGGGGATCGTGCGGGAGCAGTGGGGGTGGACCGGGCTAGGGTTTCCGTCGGTGGGGGGTTATGGGGGGGTTAGGTGGGCCGGTCCGGTTGGATGGCCAGCTGGGCTGAGGCCCAGTGGGGGGGGGGGTTCGCTCTTTTTTTTTGTCTGTTTAGTTTTTCTCTTTTGTATTTTCTTTTCTGTTTTATTTTAAGTTCCCTTTTATTACAGTTTCATAAAAACACTAGCACCTAAATTTGTATTTATAAATATACTACTGCCACCTTAATTCTCAACCCAAGATAAAATAGTTTAATATTTTATAAAATTCAACAGGCATTAATTTAACTGTTTTTAGCTACTGTTTTAATTATCTTAGAGCCTTTACATTCTTTCAAAGTTTGGTTTCTCCACCTTAATTACCTAAGTACTATTTGGTTCACTTAGAACATTTAAATTTTAATATTTGAAAACGTTTATTGTTTGCTCGATTTTGAATTGAATTTAAATCGGTTTCGAACTAACGCGATATTGACAATAGTAATCGAAGTGACATGGCATCATTAGCAGAGGGCTGCTGTAGCTTAATCATCCGGGCGTCACAATTCTCCTCCACTACAAGAAATCTCGTCCCGAGATTTAAGAGGTAGTGAAAGGGGGGAAGGTTTGGTAACGAATCTAGCGGGTCTTCTCATTGTGGCTTGCTCTTCTCGAAGAGACCGGTCCAATACATTGATGTCTTCATTCCCTTGCTTCCGGCCATCATGATGAAGTCGACGTCCTTTCTTCGGGATCTTCATCGTACTTACGAATAGGTAACGGGACATTCCGGAAGAACAGACCTCTGCAAGGTCGACTATCTGGTCGATAACATCGAGGAAGGTGGCGGAAGTACTCTCGAATTTAAACTTAAGAAAATATCGAGAGCAAAGTAAGGAGGTACCATGAGAAGTTTCAAACGGATAGGCAAGCGTTTGATGCCTAATCAGAAGGTGAAAGGGGTTCAGAGCAACGAGAATAAGTATTGCGTCTGATACCAGAACTGATGATCTCATCGGTAGGTGGCTCATGAATTTCATACGAGTTCACGCGCGAGGAAAAACTTTGGAAACATGAGGGTGTACAGGAGAGTCAGGTTTCGATCCTGGTGGAACTGTGGGTTATGGGCCCACCATGTGGGTGAAAGTAGGAAGGGGGCCGACACCTTGCACGGTCACGATAGTAAGGCGTGTTAGAGGGTAGCCTATCAGTTATGTCGGCAACAACATCGATACCAAGGGCGAGGGACGAAGAGAACCATTTTCCTGCTCGTTGAACGAGGCGGGCCAATAGGCAAAGTTCTCGTCCATCGGTGGTTACCGGAATGTTTTCAACAATAGTAACAGGGTCTTGCTGACAGAGTTGTACACCGAGGTGTTTACATAAGCAGGAGAACATTACTGCTTAGATCATATAGATCACAAGAAAGGTTAAACAAAACAATGGAAAGGAAAAGGTGATCATCAGATCAAATAGAACAATGGAATGGAAAATATGTTTAAACACATATTTCGAGGGTATATCCTTCCCAAGGACAAGCAGAGCAAGATATCCATGACAGGATATAAAGTAGAAAACCATTTAGGTAAGGGGGGAGGAATCTCATGATATTACTCACACAACGGTGTTAGGATAATTGATAATTAAAATATAGCATCGTGCTTCAAACGGGCCAGTTGAAAATCGGAGTACCATTGACATGCTTCGAGATAGCGGTGACATGGTCTTCAGGTGAAGATCAGACTTTGGAAACACGAAGGATCCATCAAGAATAACTTGTAGAATAAGTCTTACAATTTCCTCATGGATGAATGGATAACCTTGCTGAAAAGGAATCTATAATGATAGGTCCTCCAGCCGGGGGGGGGGGTGCTAGGCATGACATCATGTTACCGGGTCATCAAAGGATCAACGTCATAACTCTTGGAAAGTTGTCCCAACCATCATATCTGACCGAGATTCAGATCCGATTGGTGTCAGGATACCTGAGACTCAGGATGTCCGAGAAGAAAAGGCGCAACACAAATCGTTGAAATGGCATTGCAAGCTTCTCGGGAAATGAACTATGGGAGCGGGTTTCTGAAGCAATAGTTCACCATTAAACCAAGGAGAGGACAAGGAGGTGTCTGGTGAACTGAACTCAACGACAATTCACCGAGATTCCCAAAAGATGGATTTCCGCAATAATGTGAACAAGAAGATGACATGTGTCAACTCAAATGATATAATGTTGTATGCTCGAGCAAAACATACACAATTAAACATTGGTTGAAAGGTGCGCCCGAAATATGGGTTGGGCTGCACGACCAATGCTGGAATGGTGATTCAATAATCAATAGTCTAAGAATGAACTTTCGACCATTAACTTCAAAAAAAAAGTTAGGGTTGCTAGAAGGAAAGAATCCAAACAACACCGTTCCCTTATTGGAATTAACACGGGGATCAAGAAAGAATGGTGATGGTGAGAAGTATTTCTATGTCAAGAATTCTCAAGAGGTGGAACAAATCTCAGGACAATCTTGACATAAAGGATGGTAATACTCCAAGGTAAAGAAGAACAATTGCTGGATAGCAAGGAACTCAAGGTATAACACCAAACATGAACAAGCTTGTGTTGGTGGGAGGGCAGTAAAGTGGTCGACAATAATACAATTCATCGAGGGCAAGGATGGTATGTCTCATCATGAATTCAATTGATATCCTGGATGAGCTCAGAATGTTGATGATCACGACACCTTTGTCGCGAGAGTTCATGAAGATGTAATCGATCGGTAACGACATCAAGTCAAGTAATGATGAAGTGAAAGGTTATTGGAACCAAGGGTACGACACAAACTCGAAACCAAGCTTGTTTTTCAAGGCGAAATGATATGACGATGAGGATCGACATAAGGTTAGTTCATCGTCGAAAATTGGTGCTCCGAGAATAAGGACCAGGTAGCACAGTTAGAATCGTCACGACAATGATATAGCCAAACAGGCTAGGAATGGCGTGATCGGGTACAAACTCGTACTTATAGAAGCTTACTGAAGAGTTGTTGAACCGAAGAGCGGACTCGGTTCAGTTATCGGTGTCTTTGAGTGTTCAATAACTCAGAGCCCGCGAAAAATTGGAATCAGTGGGAAGGTAGCACTTGATGAAGAACTCATAAGGAGTTATGCAGTTCCATGATAATCTCGAGATACCAGGGGGGTAATACTCGACACAAGATCAAAGTAAAGGTGGGACTGGTGTATTGATCCATAGAAGACAATTGTTTAAACTTGTCCGAGAAATGAGATCAAAGAAGAACAATCATGGTCGGAACCACGGTTGCAAGGGATCAATTCACAGATAACATATGTTAGTTATCAAGGAAATAGTTATTATTACAAGAAGCTTCCATGATAGGATATACATCGCGTCCATGGGCACGAACAAAAAGTTCAAGGTCGACTCCCACTTCTCCAATGCATAACCTTTCATCCACTTCTCGCGTTCGATTAAGTTGCAGTGTTGAAATTTTATCTGGCGAAGCACCAGAAGAGTATGACTCGTGAAAACTTTCGGGTTCACACGGTCTAGAGAAAGCATATGTTCAACCCTTAGTGGCTTCTTAGAAACATATACCACAATTTTCAAGAGTAAATAACACAAGCCCGAAAGCAGAGTATGGTTGGCCAAGCGGAGGATGCAACTTAACAAAGGCATTAGGTATCAGGGGAAGAACTCACAAAGTGATCAATGTGAAGGACACTATCGGATAATAATCCAACAAAGGACTTGATGGTCCACAAGGGATCTGACGTGAGCATCGGTACTCAACTAGAGGAAGAAGAGTGCAAGGAGATCAAATTATAGAAACAACTGACTAACTCAATTGTCAAATGCAAAGGAATTATGATTTCCAAATCAAGGGATCAGAAGCAATGCTCTGATTAGGGATGGATAAGTTGAATAGCCTTAGGGTACAATCAACGACAATTGGATTGGTCGAGAACCAATTCCAGTTAAAAGAATGGCAGCTCAGCCGGAAAGGTAATTTATAAGGATCAATGATGTTTGCGGGTATTCGCAAACATATTGAGTCAACAGACTCAAAATGATAATGACAAGGAATGTTATTAAGACTACGAGACTTATGGGATTAACCATAATGCAAGCAAGCAAGAATTTCAAGAGCCAAGGCTCCAGAGGATTTTCGGAAGATCGAATAATATTTTGAAGACTTTTGTGAAACACATTGTGACGCCCGGGTAATCAAGCTACATTAACCCTCTGGTAATGGTGCCACGTACCTCGATTTATTGTTGATAATCTCGTGCTAGCTCGAAACCAAACCAAATTCAAATTTGAATTAAAGTCAAAACAATAAAAGTTTTCAAAATTGAAACAAAAATGTTCGGTGGACGCCAAATATTACAAAGGTAATTATGGGGCAACAAACACCTTTTTATAAAATGGCTAAATGATTTAAAATGATTTAAACAGAAAAGAAAGAAATAATAAAAAGAAAACAGAAAACAAACAAAAAAAAAGGGAAAGGAAAAGAACCCCCCCCGGGCCAGCCGACCCAACTGGCCGGCCCATTCGGCCACCGGCCCAACCGGCCACACCCCTCGCTTGCCCTTATCCCCCGTAACCCTAACCCACCAAACCGCAGCACCTCCCAGTTCCCCCCCCCACGATCCCCACGCTCCTCTCCTCCTACCCCCGATCCAGATCGAGATCAGGGCCCTCGCCCCCGACGCCGCCACCGCTGCCCAGTGCCTCCCGCCACCCTCCTCGCCGGCGCCCGCCTCCCCATCTTCCCCCGCATGGCGCCCGCCCCACCTCGACCCGAGCTAGATCGGATCGATCCCGCTGCTCGATGCCCGACGCCGCCCCGCTGCTCGACGCCGGAGCCTCCTCGCCGGACTGCCTCCCCATCGCGCGCCGTCCACGTCTTCCTCCCCGAGCCCCACTGCCCGTGCCCTACTGCTCCCCTGTGAGCTCCCCTCCCTCCTCTCTCTGCCGTGGTCGCGCCCTCCCCCCTCACGCTCGGCTCCATCCCGCGCCGCCCCGGAGCCGCCCGCGGCCACCTGCCTCCGCACGGGACCACCGTCGAGCTCCCGCACGCCCTGGACCGCGCTTGGCCGCGCCCGACCGTGGCCGACCGCGCGCGCTCACGCCCACGCCCCCTCTGACCGAGCCCGGCCATGGACGGTCCCCGCCGCCCTTGCTGCTGCACGCCCGCCGCCGCCGAACCTCGTCACCGGCCTTGTTTTCGGCCACCTCCAGCACCAACCACTAGCCCAACTCGATGCGCGCCAACGCGCTCATCCTTCCGATGCTCGTGGGTGACCAAGTGGTCACCGGAACGCAACTCCGGCGAGCCGCTACCGTGGTTCCCCTCACCGCACGCCCACACGCCCTCCCCTGGACGCATCGTGGGCACGACCCCGCCGACGCCCTCCGTCGCCTCCGTGCGGGTGCGCGGCGCCCGCACCCGATAACGCCCGTGCGCCCGCTCGGGCTGCGCCCCGCGCCCGAACCCATTAGGCCTTGGGCCTATGACAAGTGGGCCACTGCCCAGAGAACGTTTCCAAAAAAAAGGGGTTTTAAAAAGGAATAATAGAAAATAAATAATAACTAAAAATAAGCTTAATTAATTAATTAATTAATTAACTAAATTAATTAAGTTAATCAATCCTAGTTAATTAATCATAATTACATTAACCTAACTAACTAATTAGTTTAATTAAACAGGAGTTAGATTAGTTAAGCACTAATTAGACTAAACAGTCAATGACTAGTGGGACCCACACGTCAGTTGACCAGTCAACATCTCTGTTGACTGCTGACGTCATGCTGACATCATGATGACATCAGTAAACACTGTTTTGGATAATGTTGAATTTAAATAAATAATTAAAATCAAAAAATGATTAAATCTTTAGAAAATCATATCTTTTAATCCGTAACTCGGATTAAAATATTTTCAACATGAAAGTTGCTCAGAACGACGAGGCGAATCCGGATACGCAGTCCGTTCGTCCGCCACACACCCCTAACCTATCGAACTCGCAACTTTCCCCCTCCGGCTCCTCTGCCCGAAAACGCGAAACACCGGGAATACTTTCCCGGATGTTTCCCCCCTTAACCGGTACCACCCCATACCACGTTAGGGCACACCTAGCACCGCTCATTGTCACGTCACGCATCGTCGTGTTTATGTTTGCATTGTATTCATTGTTTCTTCCCCCTCTTATCTCCGGTAGACTACGAGACCGACGCTGATGCCACCGAGTACGACTACGTCACCGACGACCCCTCCTTGTCTGAGCAACCAGGCAAGCCCCCCCTTTGATCACCAGATATCGCCTACTCTTCTCTATACTGCTTGCATTAGAGTAGTGTAGCTTGTTACTGCTTTCCGTTAATCCTGTTCTGATGCATAGCCTGACATTGTCGCTACATCTGTTGATACTTTACCTGCAATCCTAAATGCTTAGTATAGGATGCTAGTTTATCATCATTGGCCCTACATTCTTGTCAGTCTGCCTTGCTATACTATCGGGCCGTGATCACTTGGGAGGTGATCACGGGTATATACTATACATACATACATACTATACAGATGGTGACTAAAGTCGGGTCAGCTCATTGAGTACCCGCAAGTGATTCTGACGAGGGGGCTGAAAGGACAGGTGGCTCCATCCCGGTAGAGGTGGGCCTGGGTTCCCGACGGCCCTCGACTGTTACTTTGTGGCGGAGCGACAGGGCAGGTTGAGACCACCTAGGAGACAGGTGGGCCTGGCCCTGTTCGGCGTTCGCGGATACTTAACACGCTTAACGAGATCTTGGTATTTGATCTGAGTCTGGCTACGAGCCTATACGCACTAACCATCTACGTGGGAGTAGTTATGGGTATCCCGGCGTCGTGGTATCAGCCGAAGCACTTCAGACGTCAGCGACGGAGCGGCGCGTGCCGAATTGGACTGGAACGCCACTAGGCTAGGTCTGCTTTCGGCCGCCCACGCAACGTGCAGGTGTGCTCAGGGCGATGGGCCCAGACCCCTGCGCGCTTAGGTTTAGACCGGCGTGCTGGCCTCTCTGTTTTTGCCTAGGTGGGGCTGCGACGTGTTGATCTTCCGAGGCCGGGCATGACCCAGGAAAGTGTGTCCGGCCAAATGGGATCGAGCGTGTTGGGCTATGTGGTGCACCCCTGCAGGGAAGTTAATCTATTCGAATAGCCGTGATCTTCGGTAACAGGACGACTTGGAGTTGTACCTTGACCTTATGACAACTAGAACCGGATACTTAAATAAAACACACCCTTCCAAGTTCCACAGACAACCCGGTGATCACTTTTCTACAGGGCGACGAGGAGAGGATCGCCGGGTAGGATTATGCTATGCGATGCGACTGGAGATGCGCTTGGAGATGCTATTTGGAGATGTTACTTGGAGATGCTACTTGGAGGACTTCAATCTACTCTCTTCTACATGCTGCAAGACGGAGGCTGCCAGAAGCGTAGTCTTCGACAGGATTAGCTATCCCCCTCTTATTCTGGCATTCTGCAGTTCAGTCCACTGATATGGCCTCCTTACACATATACCCATGCATATGTAGTGTAGTTCCTTGCTTGCGAGTACTTTGGATGAGTACTCACGGTTGCTTCCCCCCCCCTTTTTTCCCCTTTCCTTTCTTTCTGGTTGTCGCAACCAGATGCTGGAGTCCAGGAGCCAGACGCCACCATCGACGACGACCCCTACTACACCGGATGTGCCTACTACTACGTGCAGCCCGCTGACGACGACCTGGAGTAGTTTAGGAGGATCCCTGGCAGGAGGCCTGCGCCTCTTTCGATCTGTATCCCAGTTTGTGCTAGCCATCTTATGGCAACTTGTTTAACTTATGTCTGTACTCAGATATTGTTGCTTCCGCTGACTCGCCTATGATCGAGCACTTGTATTCGAGCCCTCGAGGCCCCTGGCTTGTATTATGATGCTTGTATGACTTATTTTATTTGTAGAGTTGTGTTGTGATATCTTCCCGTGAGTCCCTGATCTTGATCGTACACATTTGCGTGCATGATTAGTGTACGATTGAATCGGGGGCGTCACAAGTTGGTATCAGAGCCAACTGCCTGTAGGAATCCCCCTTTCCGACTCCTTGGCCGAAGTCGAGTCTAGACATTTTGAAACTTTTACTAACATGGCTGTGTGTCTTACGGGCACACGTTGCCATTGGGTGGTATTAGGATCTTTTATTCCTTATCCATACTCTGGGATTCTGATCTCTCTTTTATTCGAGTTAAATGAATTTTACTAAATCTAACATTAGGATCTCGTTATCACTTTCACCCGGAGAGCCCCTTATTACTGATGATCGTCTGCTGCACCAGAAGACCCTGAAGATACTCTCCGTTGTTAACTCGAGAACTTGTGTTCATCGCGTTTGCAATTCCCCTTCCACCGTCAACCCTTATGGATAACTACTTGCAGTTGTTATTCTTACATTCATCCCCGGTTGGTCTTGTTATTACCAGATACCTCGAAACACTCGTCGTTGTCTCGATAATCCTTTGAGCTTATCGCCTTGCTGTTCCTTGTCACCTGAATACCCCTATGGATAATTCTCGCACTTATCGAGTATCCGCTCATCCCCCAGTTGTTCATGTGTTTCACAAAAGTCTTCAAAATAATATTCGATCTTCCGAAAATCCTCTAGAGCCTTTGGCTCTTGAGATTATTGTTTGCTCGCATTATGGTTAATCCCATAAGTCTCGTAGTCTTAATGACATTCCTTGTCATTATCATTTTGAGTCTGTTGACTCAATATGTTTGCGAATGCACGCAATCATCATTGATCCTTATAAATTACTTCTCCGGCTAAGCTGCCATTCTTTTAACTGGAATTGGTTCTCGACCAATCCAATTGTCATTGATTGTACCCTAAGGCTATTCAACTTATCCATCCCTACTCAGAGCATTGCTTCTGATCCCTTGATTTGGAAATCATAATTCCCTTTGCAGTTGACAATTGAGTTAGTCAGTTGTTTCTATAATCTGATCTCCTTGCAATCTTCTTCCTCTAGTTGAGTACCGATGCTCATGTCAGATCCCTTGTGGACCATCGGTTCCTTTGTTGGATTTTGTCCGACAGTGTCCTTCATAATGAATAACCTTGAGAGCCTTTCCATGGGTATATAATGCCTTGGTAAATTGTATCATCTGCTTTTGAACAATGCTCTACTTTCGAGCTTGTATTATTTACCCCGAAGTTTGTGGTATATGTTCGTAAGATGCCCTGATGGGTTGAACCTATGCCTTCCTTACTATGTGTGAACTCAGAAGTTTTCACGGGTCAAACTTACCTGGTATTGCACCAGGTAAAACTTTCAACAACTAATGTCATCTTCGAAATATGAGAGGTGAATGAAAGATTATGCATTGAGGAAGTGGGAGTCGACCTCGAACCTTGTGTTCATGCCCATGGACGCGATGTATATCCTATCATGGAAGCTTCTTGTAATAATAACTAATTCCTTGATAACTAACATATGGTATCTGTGAATTGATCCCTTGCAACCGTGGTTCCGACCATGATTGTTCTTCCTTGATTCCATTTCTCGGACAAGTTAAAACAATTGTCTTCTATGGATTAATACACCCGTCCAATCTTTACTTTGATCTTGTGTCGAGTATTACCCCCTGGTATCTCAAGATTATCAGGGAACTGCATAACTTCTTATGAGTTCTTCATCAAGTGCTACCTTTCCACTGATTCCAATTTTACATGGGCTCTGAGTTATTATACACTCAAAGACACCGATAACTGAATCGAGTTCGCATTGCGATTCAACAAGTATTTGAACCCATCACTGCTTACAAATTTATTAATCCTTCAAGTCATTCCTAGCCTGATCGGCTATATCGTTATCGAGCTAATTTTAACTGTGCTACCCGGTCCTTCTTCCCGGAGCACAATTTTCGACGATGAACTAACCTTACGTCGATCATCATCGTCATATCATTTCGCCTTGAACAACAAGCTTGGTTTCGAGTTTGTGTCGTACCCTTGGTTCCAATAACCTTTCACTTTATCATTACTTTGACTTGATGTCATCACCGATCGATTACATCTTCATGAACTCTCGCGACAAATGTGTCGTGAAGATCATCAACATTCTGAGCTCTTCCAAAATATCTATTGAATTCATGATGAGAAATACCATCCTTGTCCCTCGATGATTTTAGTTATCATCGGCAACATTCTTGCCTTCCCCCCCCCCCCAACACAAACTTGTTCACAATTTGTGTTGTACCTTGGTTTCCTTGCTATCCAGCAATTGTTCTTCTTTACCTTGGAGTATTACCATCCTTTATGTCAAGAATGTTCTGAGATTTGTTCCACCTCTTGAGAATTCTTGACATAGAAATACTTCTCACCATCACCATTCTTTCTTGGTCCATGTGTTAATTCCAACAAGTGAACGGTGTTGTTTGGATTCTTTCCTTCTAGCAACCCTATCACTTTGAAGTTAATGCTCGAAAGTTCATTCTTAGGCTATTGATTATTACATCACCATTCTGACATTGGTCGTGCAACCCAACCCATATTTCGAGCGCACCTTTCAACCAATGTTTAATTGTGTATGTTTTCCTCGAGCATACTTCCTTATATCATTTGATCTGACAAATGTTATCTCCTTGTTCACTTGATTGTGGACATCCATCCTTTGGGAATCTCGGTGAATTGCCGTTGAGTTCACCAGACACCTCCTTGTCCTCTCCTTGGGTTAATGATGGACTCTTGATAATGGAAATCACTTCATAGTTCATTTCCCCGAGAATCTTACAATGTCATCTCGTCAATTTGCGTTGCACCTTTTCTTCTCAGGTATCCTAAGTCTGAGGTATCCTGACACCAACCGGATCTGAATCTCGGTCAGATATGATGGTTGGGACATATCTCCAAGAGTTGTAACATTGATCTCTACGTGACCCGGTAACATGATGCCATGCCTAGCACCCCCCCTGGGTGGAGGACCTATCGTTATAATTTCTTTTGCAAGGACAACCATTCTTCCTGGAGGAAATTGTAAGACTTATTCTACAAGTTATTCCTGATAGATCCTTCGTGTTTCCAAAGTCTGATCTTCACCTGAAGACCATGTCAATGCTATCTCGAAGCATGTCAATGGTACTCCGATTTTCAACAGGAACATTTGAAGCACGATGCTAAATTTTATTTATCATTTATCCTAACACCGTTGTATGGGTAATATCATGAGATTCCTCCCCCCTTACCTAAAGAGTTGTCTACATTATATCCTGCCACGGATATCATGCTCTGCTTGTCCTTGGGAAGGATATGTCCCTGAAATATGTGTTTAGACACATTTTCCTTTCCATTGTTCTGTTTAATATGATAATCATATTTTACTTTCCATTGGTTGTTTGAACCTTTCTTGTGATCTATATGATCTAAGCAGCAATATTCTACTGCTTATGTAAACTCCTCGGTGTGCAATTCTGTCAGTAAGACCCTGTTACTATTGTTGATGACATTCCGGTAGCCACCGATGGACGAGAACCTTGCCTATTGGTCCGCCTCGTTCAACGAGCAGGAAAGTGGTTCTCTTCGTCCCTCGCCCTTGGTACCAACGTTGATGCCGACATAACTGACTTGGTATTCTCTGACATGCCTTGCTATCATGACCGTGAAAAATGTCACTGCTCCTATTAAAAAAAACCACATGGTGGGCCCATAACCCACAGTTCCACAGGATCGAAACCTGACTGTCCTGTACACCCCCTATTCCCAAAGTTATTCCTCGCGCGTGGACTCGTATGTAATCCACGGGCCACTGTCCTAGTGGTCTATTCTGGTATCAGACGCAATACTTACTCTCGCTACTCTGAACCCCTTTCTCACTCTGGTTCAGGCTTCGAGCAACTATCTATCCGCTTGGAGCCTATTATGGTACCTTCGTACCTTACTCTCGAGGTATTTCATATGTTCAACTCGAGAGATAATCTTATACTAATTCATGGATTAACCCCAGATTGTTTCCCTCAAAAGCATTATGTCGTAGTGAGCTGCCCCTTATCTTTAGTAAGTACGATGGAGCTCCCGAAGAAATGATGACAAGTTTATCATGATGCATCAGAATAAAGGATTGAAGACATCAACGAAAGGAATTAACTTCTTCGAAAAGATCCGTTAGAATATCGTAGCCAGAACTTTCCCCTTACTCCCCTCCTAAATCTCGGGACGAGATTTCTTGTAGTGGAGGAGAATTGTGACGCCCGGGTAATCAAGCTACATTAACCCTCTGGTAATGGTGCCACGTACCTCGATTTATTGTTGATAATCTCGTGTTAGCTCGAAACCAAACCAAATTCAAAATTGAATTAAAGTCAAAACAATAAAAGTTTTCAAAATTGAAACAAAAATGTTCGGTGGACGCCAAATATTACAAAGGTAATTATGGGGCAACAAACACCTTTTTATAAAATGGCTAAATGATTTAAAATGATTTAAACAGAAAAGAAAGAAATAATAAAAAGAAAACAGAAAACAAACAAAAAAAGGGAAAGGAAAAGAACCCCCCCCCCGGGCCAGCCGACCCAACTGGCCGGCCCATTCGGCCACCGGCCCAACCGGCCACACCCCTCGCTTGCCCTTATCCCCCGTAACCCTAACCCACCAAACCGCAGCACCTCCCAGTTCCCCCCCCCCACGATCCCCACGCTCCTCTCCTCCTACCCCCGATCCAGATCGAGATCAGGGCCCTCGCCCCCGACGCCGCCGCCGCTGCCCAGTGCCTCCCGCCACCCTCCTCGCCGGCGCCCGCCTCCCCATCTTCCCCCGCATGGCGCCCGCCCCACCTCGACCCGAGCTAGATCGGATCGATCCCGCTGCTCGATGCCCGACGCCGCCCCGCTGCTCGACGCCGGAGCCTCCTCGCCGGACTGCCTCCCCATCGCGCGCCGTCCACGTCTTCCTCCCCGAGCCCCACTGCCCGTGCCCTACTGCTCCCCTGTGAGCTCCCCTCCCTCCTCTCTCTGCCGTGGTCGCGCCCTCCCCCCTCACGCTCGGCTCCATCCCGCGCCGCCCCGGAGCCGCCCGCGGCCACCTGCCTCCGCACGGGACCACCGTCGAGCTCCCGCACGCCCTGGACCGCGCTTGGCCGCGCCCGACCATGGCCGACCGCGCGCGCTCACGCCCACGCCCCCTCTGACCGAGCCCGGCCATGGACGGTCCCCGCCGCCCTTGCTGCTGCACGCCCGCCGCCGCCGAACCTCGTCACCGGCCTTGTTTTCGGCCACCTCCAGCACCAACCACTAGCCCAACTCGATGCGCGCCAACGCGCTCATCCTTCCGATGCTCGTGGGTGACCAAGTGGTCACCGGAACGCAACTCCGGCGAGCCGCTACCGTGGTTCCCCTCCCCGCACGCCCACACGCCCTCCCCTGGACGCATCGTGGGCACGACCCCGCCGACGCCCTCCGTCGCCTCTGTGCGGGTGCGCGGCGCCCGCACCCGATAACGCCCGTGCGCCCGCTCGGGCTGCACCCCGCGCCCGAACCCATTAGGCCTTGGGCCTATGACAAGTGGGCCACTGCCCAGAGAACGTTTCCAAAAAAAAGGGGTTTTAAAAAGGAATAATAGAAAATAAATAATAACTAAAAATAAGCTTAATTAATTAATTAATTAATTAACTAAATTAATTAAGTTAATCAATCCTAGTTAATTAATCATAATTACATTAACCTAACTAACTAATTAGTTTAATTAAAAAGTAGTTAGATTAGTTAAGCACTAATTAGACTAAACAGTCAATGACTAGTGGGACCCACACGTCAGTTGACCAGTCAACATCTCTGTTGACTGCTGACGTCATGCTGACGTCATGATGACGTCAGCAAACACTGTTTTGGATAATGTTGAATTTAAATAAATAATTAAAATCAAAAAATGATTAAATCTTTAGAAAATCATATCTTTTAATCCGTAACTCGGATTAAAATATTTTCAACATGAAAGTTGCTCAGAACGACGAGGCGAATCCGGATACGCAGTCCGTTCGTCCGCCACACACCCCTAACCTATCGAACTCGCAACTTCCCCCCTCCGGCTCCTCTGCCCGAAAACGCGAAACACCGGGAATACTTTCCCGGATGTTTCCCCCCTTAACCGGTACCACCCCATACCACGTTAGGGCACACCTAGCACCGCTCATTGTCACGTCACGCATCGTCGTGTTTATGTTTGCATTGTATTCATTGTTTCTTCCCCCTCTTATCTCCGGTAGACTACGAGACCGACGCTGATGCCACCGAGTACGACTACGTCACCGACGACCCCTCCTTGTCTGAGCAACCAGGCAAGCCCCCCCTTTGATCACCAGATATCGCCTACTCTTCTCTATACTGCTTGCATTAGAGTAGTGTAGCTTGTTACTGCTTTCCGTTAATCCTGTTCTGATGCATAGCCTGACATTGTCGCTACATCTGTTGATACTTTACCTGCAATCCTAAATGCTTAGTATAGGATGCTAGTTTATCATCATTGGCCCTACATTCTTGTCAGTCTGCCTTGCTATACTATCGGGCCGTGATCACTTGGGAGGTGATCACGGGTATATACTATACATACATACATACTATACAGATGGTGACTAAAGTCGGGTCAGCTCATTGAGTACCCGCAAGTGATTCTGACGAGGGGGCTGAAAGGACAGGTGGCTCCATCCCAGTAGAGGTGGGCCTGGGTTCCCGACGGCCCTCGACTGTTACTTTGTGGCGGAGCGACAGGGCAGGTTGAGACCACCTAGGAGACAGGTGGGCCTGGCCCTGTTCGGCGTTCGCGGATACTTAACACGCTTAACGAGATCTTGGTATTTGATCTGAGTCTGGCTACGAGCCTATACGCACTAACCATCTACGTGGGAGTAGTTATGGGTATCCCGGCATCGTGGTATCAGCCGAAGCACTTCAGACGTCAGCGACGGAGCGGCGCGCGCCGAATTGGACTGGAACGCCACTAGGCTAGGTCTGCTTTCGGCCGCCCACGCAACGTGTAGGTGTGCTCAGGGCGATGGGCCCAGACCCCTGCGCGCTTAGGTTTAGACCGGCGTGCTGGCCTCTCTGTTTTTGCCTAGGTGGGGCTGCGACGTGTTGATCTTCCGAGGCCGGGCATGACCCAGGAAAGTGTGTCCGGCCAAATGGGATCGAGCGTGTTGGGCTATGTGGTGCACCCCTGCAGGGAAGTTAATCTATTCGAATAGCCGTGATCTTCGGTAACAGGACGACTTGGAGTTGTACCTTGACCTTATGACAACTAGAACCGGATACTTAAATAAAACACACCCTTCCAAGTTCCACAGACAACCCGGTGATCACTTTTCTACAGGGCGACGAGGAGAGGATCGCCGGGTAGGATTATGCTATGCGATGCGACTGGAGATGCGCTTGGAGATGCTATTTGGAGATGTTACTTGGAGATGCTACTTGGAGGACTTCAATCTACTCTCTTCTACATGCTGCAAGACGGAGGCTGCCAGAAGCGTAGTCTTCGACAGGATTAGCTATCCCCCTCTTATTCTGGCATTCTGCAGTTCAGTCCACTGATATGGCCTCCTTACACATATACCCATGCATATGTAGTGTAGTTCCTTGCTTGCGAGTACTTTGGATGAGTACTCACGGTTGCTTCCCCCCCCCCCTTTTTTCCCCTTTCCTTTCTTTCTGGTTGTCGCAACCAGATGCTGGAGTCCAGGAGCCAGACGCCACCGTCGACGACGACCCCTACTACACCGGATGTGCCTACTACTACGTGCAGCCCGCTGACGACGACCTGGGGTAGTTTAGGAGGATCCCTGGCAGGAGGCCTGCGCCTCTTTCGATCTGTATCCCAGTTTGTGCTAGCCATCTTATGGCAACTTGTTTAACTTATGTCTGTACTCAGATATTGTTGCTTCCGCTGACTCGTCTATGATCGAGCACTTGTATTCGAGCCCTCGAGGCCCCTGGCTTGTATTATGATGCTTGTATGACTTATTTTATTTGTAGAGTTGTGTTGTGATATCTTCCCGTGAGTCCCTGATCTTGATCGTACACATTTGCGTGCATGATTAGTGTACGATTGAATCGGGGGCGTCACACACATGAACAACTGGGGATAAGCGGATACTCGACAAGTGCAAGAATTATCCATAGGGGTATTCAGGTGACAAGGAATTGCAAGACAGTAGGCACAAGATATTCTCGGATCAATAGAGAGAATTTCGGGGTATCTTGTAATAACAAGATCAACTGGGAATAAAAGTAAGAACGTCAAGTGTATGTATTTATCCATAGGGATATTTCGATGGTAGGGAATTGCAAAAGCAACGGACACAAAGTCTCAAAAGAGTTTCGGCGAGTAACTTCGAAATCTTCTGGTGCAGTCGGCGATCACCTGGACTGAAGGGGCTCTCCGGGAGAAAGTATTTTCGAGAACCTAAAGTCAGATTTTAGTAGAAATCGTTTAACCCGAGTAGAAGAGAGTTCAGAGTCCCAGAGTAAAGGTCGAGGAGTAAAAGATCCTACTACCACCCAATGGCGACGTGGGCCCATGGGCCGCACAGCCATGTTAGTAAAAGTATTGTAAAGTCTAGACTCGACTTCGGCCAAGGAGTTGGAAGGGGGATTCCTACAGGCAGTCGGCTCTGATACCAACTTGTGACGCCCCCGATTTAATCATACACTAATCATGCACGCAAATGTGTACGATCAAAATCAGGGACTCACGGGAAGATATCACAACACAACTCTACAAATAAAATAAGTCATACAAGCATCATAATACAAGCCAGGTGCCTCGAGGGCTCGAATACAAGTGCTCGATCATAGACGAGTCAGCGGAAGCAACAATATCTGAGTACAGACATAAGTTAAACAAGTTTGCCTTAAGAAGGCTAGCACAAACTGGGATATAGATCGAAAGAGGCGCAGGCCTCCTGCCTGGGATCCTCCTAACTACTCCTGGTCGTCGTCAGCGGGCTGCACGTAGTAGGGGCACCTCCGGTGTAGTAGGGGTCGTCGTCGACGGTGGCGTCTGGCTCCAGGGCTCCAGCATCTGGTTGCGACAACCAGAAAGAAAGGAAAAGGGGAAAAAGAGGGGAGAAAGCAACCGTGAGTACTCATCCAAAGTACTCGCAAGCAAGGAACTACACTACATATGCATGGGTATATGTGTAGGGAGGCCATATCAGTGGACTGAACTGCAGAATGCCAGAATAAGAGGGGGATAGCTAATCCTGTCGAAGACTACGCTTCTCGCAGCCACCGTCTTGCATCAAGTAGAAGAGAGTAGATTGAAGTCCTCCAAGTAGCATCTCCAAGTAGCATCTCCAAATAGCATCTCATAGCATAATCCTACCCGGCGATCCCCTCCTCATATCCCTGAGGTAGAGCGACCACCGGTTGTATCTGGCACTTGGAAGGGTGTGTTTTATTAAGTATCCGGTTCTAGTTGTCATAAGGTCAAGGTACAACTCCAAGTCGTCCTGTTACCGAAGATCACGGCTATTCGAATAGATTAACTTCCCTGCAGGGGTGCACCACATAGCCCAACACGCTCGATCCCATTTGGCCGGACACACTTTCCTGGGTCATGCCCGGCCGCGGAAGATCAACACGTCGCAGCCCCACCTAGGCACAACAGAGAGGCCAGCACGCCGGTCTAAACCTAAGCGCACAGGGGTCTGGGCCCATCGCCCATAGCACACCTGCACGTTGCGAGGGCGGCCGAAAGCAGACCTAGCCTAGTGGCGTTCTAGTCCAATTCGGCGCGCGCCGCTCCGTCGCTGACGTCTGAAGTGTTTCGGCTGATACCACGACGTCGGGATACCCATAACTACTCCCACGTAGATGGTTAGTGCGTATAGGCTCGTAGCCAACTCAGATCAAATACCAAGATCTCGTTAAGCGTGTTAAGTTTCCGCGAACGCCGAACAGGGCCAGGCCCACCTGTCTCCTAGGTGGTCTCAACCTGCCCTGTCGCTCCGCCACAAGTAACAGTCGGGGGCCGTCGGGAACCCAGGCCCACCTCTACCGGGGTGGAACCACCTGTCCTTTCAACCCCCAACTCCGAACAGTATCACAGGTAATGTAACAGTGTAAAGTATATAGTATATGCCCGTGATCACCTCCCGAGTGATCACGACCCAATAGTATAGCAAGGCAGACTGACAAGAATGTAGGGCCAATGATGATAAACTAGCATCCTATACTAAGCATTTAGGATTGCAGGTAAGGTATCAACAGATGTAGCAACAATGTCAGGCTATGCATCAGAATAGGATCAACGGAAAGCAGTAACATGCTACACTACTCTAATGCAAGCAGTATAGAGAAGAGTAGGCGATATCTGGTGATCAAAGGGGGGGGCTTGCCTGGTTGCTCAGACAAGGAGGGGTCGTCGGTGACGTAGTCGTACTCGGTGGCATCAGCGTCGGTCTCGTAGTCTACCGGAGATAAGAGGGGGAAGAAACAATGAATACAATGCAAACATAAACACGACGATGCGTGACGTGACAATGAGCGGTGCTAGGTGTGCCCTAACGTGGTATGAGGTGGTACCGGTTAAGGGGGGAAACATCCGGGAAAGTATTCCCGGTGTTTCGCGTTTTCGGGCAGAGGAGCCGGAGGGGGAAAGTTGCGAGTTCGATAGGTTAGGGGTGTGTGGCGAACGAACGGACCGCGTATCCGGATTCGTCTCGTCATTTTGAGCAACTTTCATGTTGAAAATAATTTAATCCGAGTTACGGATTAAAAGATATGATTTTCCAAAGATTTTATTAATTTCTGGAATTTAATTAATTATCTAATTTAATCCGAAAATGGAATTATGACATCAGCATGATGTCATGTTGACATCAGCAGCCAACATGGATTGACTAAGTCAAACTTACACGTGGGTCCCATTTGTCATACTCTGTTAGCTAATTAACAGTAGTTAATTAGGTAAATTAGTCATTAGGTTAATTAACCTTATTTAGTTAATTTAATCAGAATTAATTAAGTTAATTAATTAGTTAATTAATTAATTAATTTTATTATTAATTTTTTATTTATTATAATTTTTTTTCTCTTTTTTTTAAATAATAAAAAAAATGTTTTGGGCGTGGGGCCCGTCTGTCATAGGCCCCAGGGGCCTATCGGGCGCTAATGGTTTCGGGCGCGGGGGCGCCCGACAGGGCCAACCCGGGCGCTGGCCTCGGGTGAGACCAACGGCGCGGCGGGGCCAGCCCGGTCGCCGGCGGGGAAGCCGCAGCAACGTCGGCGAGGCGGGGGCAGCGCCCGCGGGGCCAGAGGCAGAGGCGGGGCATAGGCAGCGGCAGGCTGCAAGAGGACGAGCACGCGCGGGCGGGGCACCGCGGGGTTGGCCGGGTGCGGCTGTCCGCAGGCGCCGGCGGGCGGTGGAGGCAGCAGGGGAGGCTGCAGCGGTGCGGGTCGCGGCAGGTGCGAGCTGACGAGCGCGCGAGGGTAGGATGAGCACGGGCCAGAGGCACGGACGCGGGCGAGAGCGATAGGAGGCGAGGCCACAGCGGGGGGAGGCGGAGCACGTCGAGCTGCGATGTGGGCGCGGCCAGAACGCGGCCCCAAGGCGTGGGCGGGGCGCGTGCGTGGTGCGGCGCGTTCGGCGATGCGGGAGCAGAAGCAGGGGAGAGGAGGCCGGGGGCGGGCACGGAGCAGGGGAAGAGCGGAGGAGAGGCTGGGCCTCACTTGCGGTGCAGGGGAACGGGGCGGCGAGGCTTGGTGATGCGCGTCGGGGAGGAGGACGAGGAAGGCGTGCGGTCCGGCGGGGAGGCCGGCGAGGTCTAGGCGGCGGCACGTGCACCGGGCGGCGAGGGCGCGGTCGGGGATGGGCGCCTGCGTCGGGATCGGGCGCGGCCCCGATCTAGATCGAGACGAGGGGGAGAGAGACGTGGGGGGAGAAATGGGGATCGTGCGGGAGCAGTGGGGGTGGACCGGGCTAGGGTTTCCGTCAGTGGGGGGTTATGGGGGGGTTAGGTGGGCCGGTCCGGTTGGATGGCCAGCTGGGCTGAGGCCCAGTGGGGGGGGGTTCGCTCTTTTTTTTTTGTCTGTTTAGTTTTTCTCTTTTGTATTTTCTTTTCTGTTTTAATTTAAGTTCCCTTCTATTACAGTTTCATAAAAACACTAGCACCTAAATTTGTATTTATAAATATACTACTGCCACCTTAATTCTCAACCCAAGATAAAATAGTTTAATATTTTATAAAATTCAACAGGCATTAATTTAACTGTTTTTAGCTACTGTTTTAATTATCTTAGAGCCTTTACATTCTTTCAAAGTTTGGTTTCTCCACCTTAATTACCTAAGTATTATTTGGTTCACTTAGAACATTTAAATTTTAATATTTGAAAACGTTTATTGTTTGCTCGATTTTGAATGAATTTAAATCGGTTTCGAACTAACGCGATATTGACAATAGTAATCGAAGTGACATGGCATCATTAGCAGAGGGCTGCTGTAGCTTAATCATCCGGGCGTCACAGAACCCAAACCCGAGACTAAGTGCTTCTGCAATAAGGGGAATAGCCACTAGAGCAGAATTACCCTAGATACTTGGTAGATGAGAAGGCTGGCAAGGTCGATAGAAGTATATTGGATATACATTGTGTTAATGTGTACTTTACTAGTACTCCTAGTAGCACCAGGGTATTAGATACCGGTTCGGTTGCTAAGTGTTAGTAACTCGAAATAAAAGCTACGGAATGAACGGAGACTAGCTAAAGGTCTGACGATATGTGTTGGAAGTGTTTCCAATGTTGATATGATCAAGCATCGCACGCTCCCTCTACCATCGAGATTGGTGTTTGCGTTGAGCATAGACATGATTGGATTATGTCTATCGCAATACGGTTATTCATTTAAGGAGAATAATGGTTACTCTGTTTATTTGAATAATACCTTCAATGGTCTTACACCTAAAATGAATGGTTTATTGAATCTCGATCGTAGTGATACACATGTTCATGCCAAAGGATAGTAATGATAGTACCACCTACTTATGGCACTGCCATGTAAGTCATATCGGTGTAAAACGCATGAAGAAGCTCCATGTTGATGGATCTTTGGGCTCACTCATTTTTTGAAAAGTTTGAGACATGCGAACCATGTCTATTGGTGTATATGCATGCTGAAACTCCATGCAAATGGACCGTTTTGACTCACTTGATTTTGAATCACTTGGGACATGCAAATTATACCACATGGGCAAGATGACTGAAAGCCTCGTTTTCAGTAAAATGGAACTAGAAAGCAACTTGTTGGAAGTAATACATTTTGATGTGTGCAATCCAATGAGTGCTGAGGCATGTAGTGGATATCGTTATGTTCTTACTTCACAGATGATTTGAGTAGATGTTGAGTATATTTACTTGATAAATCATGAGTCTGAATTATTGAAAGGTTCAAGTAATTTCAGGGTGAAGTTGAAAGATCGTCATGACAAGAGGATAAAATATCTATGATATGATCATAGAGATGAATATCTGAATTACGAGTTTGGCACAGAATTAAGACATTGTGGAAATTGTTTCACAACTAATACAGCCTGGAACACCATAGTGTGATGGTGTGTCCGAACATCATAACTGCACCCTATTGGATATGATGCATACCATGATGTCTCTTATCGAATTACCACGATAGTTTATGGGTTAGGCATTAAAGACAACCACATTCACTTTAAATAGGGCACCACGTAATTCCGATGAGATGACACCGTATGAACTATGGTTTAGAGAAACCTAAGCTGTCATTTCTTAGAAGTTTGGGGCTGCGACGCTTATGTGAAAAAGTTTCAGGCTGATAAGCTCGAACCCAAAGCGGATAAATGCATCTTCATAGGACACCCAAAACAGTTGGGTATACCTCCTGTCTCAGATCCGAAAGCAATAAGGGATTGTTTCTAGAATCGGGTCCTTTCTCGAGGAAAAGTTTCTCTCGAAAGAATTGAGTGAGAGGATGGTGGATTGAACCGTCTCTTCAACTAGTGTGTGGCAGGGCACAGGAAGTTGTTCCTGTGGCACCTACACCAATTGAAGTGGAAGCTTATGATAGTGATCATGAAACTTCAGATCAAGTCACTATCAAACCTCGTGGGATGACAAGGATGCGTACTACTTCAGAGTGGTACGTAATCCTGTCTTGGAAGTCATGTTGCTAGACAACAATGAACCTACGAGCTATGGAGAAGCGATGGTGGGCATGGATTCCAAAATGGCTCAAAGGCCATATAATCCGAGAGAGGATCCATGTATGAAAACAAAGTGTAGACTTTGGAAGAGCTACTTGATGGTCGTAAGGCTGTTAGGTACATATGGATTTTTAAAAGGAAGACGGACAATGATGGTAAATGTCACCATTAAGAAAGCTCGACTTGTCGTTAAGATGTTTTCCGACAAGTTCAAGGAGTTGACTGCGATGAGACTTTCTCACTCGTAGCGATGCTAAGAGTCTGTTGGAATTATATTAGCGATTACTGCATTATTTATGAAATCTTGCAGATAGGATGTCAAAACATTGTTTCCTCGACGATTTCTTTGAGTAAAGGTTGTATGTGATACAACCGGAAGGTTTTGTCAATCCTGAAAGATGCTAATAAGTATGCAAAGCTCCAGCAATCCTTCTAAGGACTGGAGTAAGCATATCGGAGTTGGAATGTATGCTTTGATGAGATGATCAAAGATTTTGGGTTTATACAAAGTTTATGAGAAACTTGTGTTTCCAAAGAAGTGAGTGGGAGCACTATAGAATATCTGATGAGTATATGTTGTTGACATATTATGGATCAGAAATGATGTAGAATTTCTGGAAAGCATATAGGGTTATTTGGAAAGTGTTTTTCAATGGAAAGCCTGGATTAAGCTGCTTGAACATTGGGCATCAAGATCTATAAGGATAGATCAAAACGCTTAATGGTACTTTCAAATGAGCACATACCTTGACATGATCTTGAAGGGGTTCAAGATGGATCAGTCAAAGAAGGAGTACTTGCCTGAGTTGTAAGGTATGAAGTTAAGACTTAAAGCTCGACCACGGCAGAATAGAGAGAAAGGACGAAGGTCGTCCCCTATGCTTAAGACATAGGCTCTACAGTATGCTATGCTGTGTACCGCACCTGAAATGTGCCTTGCCATGAGTCAGTCAAGGGGTACAAGAGTGATCTAAGAATGGATCACAGGACAACGGTCAAAGTTATCCTTAGTAACTAGTGGACTAAGGAATTTTCTCGATTATGGAGGTGGTAAAAGAGTTCGTCGTAAAGGGTTACGCCGATGCAAACTTTGACACTAATCCAGATTATTTTGAGTAGTAAACTGGATTCGTATAGTAGAACAGTTATTTGGAATAGCTCCAAATAGAATGTGGTAGCTGCATCTAGGAGATGCGATAGAGATTTGCGAAGTACATACGGATCTGAATGTAGCAGACCCATTGACTAAAACCTCTCTCACAAGCAACATGATCAAACCCAGAACTCATTGAGTGTTAATCACATAGTGATGTGAACTAGATTATTGACTCTAGTAAACTCTTTGGATGTTGGTTACATGGCGATGTGACCTGTGAGTGTTGATCACATATCGATGTGAACTGGATTATTGACTCTAGTGCAAGTGGGAGACTGTTGGAAATATGCCCTAGAGGGAATAATAAATTAGTTATTATTATATTTCCTTGTTCATGATAATCGTTTATTATCCATGCTAGAATTGTATTGATAGGAAACTCAGATACATGTGTGGATACATAGACAACACCATGTCCCTAGTAAGCCTCTAGTTGACTAGCTCATTGATCAATAGATGGTTACGGTTTCCTGACCATGGACATTGGAAGTCGTTGATAACGGGATCACATCATTAGGAGAATGATGTGATGGACAAGACCCAATCCTAAGCATAGCACAAGATCGTGTAGTTCGTATGCTAAAGCTTTTCTAATGTCAAGTATCATTTCCTTAGACCATGAGATTGTGCAACTCCCGGATACCGTAGGAGTGCTTTGGGTGTGCCAAACGTCACAACGTAACTGGGTGGCTATAAAGGTACACTACAGGTATCTCCAAAAGTGTCTGTTGGGTTGGCATGAATCGAGACTGAGATTTGTCACTCCGTGTGACGGAGAGGTATCTCTGGGCCCACTCGGTAGGACATCATCATAATGTGCACAATGTGATCAAGGAGTTGATCACGGGATGATGTGTTACGGAACGAGTAAAGAGACTTGCCGGTAACGAGATTGAACAAGGTATCGGGATACCGACGATCGAATCTCGGGCAAGTATCGCACCGCTAGACAAAGGGAATTGTATACGGGATTGATTAAGTCCTTGACATCGTGGTTCATCCGATGAGATAATCGTGGAACATGTGGGAGCCAACATGGGTATCCAGATCCCGCTGTTGGTTATTCACCGGAGAGTCATCTCGGTCATGTCTGCATGTCTCCCGAACCCGTAGGGTCTACACACTTAAGGTTCGGTGACGCCAGGGTTATAGATATATTAGTACGCGGTAACCCGGAAGTTGTTCTGAGTCCTGGATGAGATCCCGGACGTCACGAGGAGTTCCGGAATGGTCCGGAGGTAAAGAATTATATATAGGAAGTGCTATTTCGGCAATCGGGATAAGTTTCGGGGTCACCGGTATTGTATCAGGACCACGGTCCCGGGGGTCCACCGGGTGGGGCCACCTGCCCCGGGGGGGGCACATGGGCTATAGGGGGTGCGCCTTGGCCTACATGGGCCAAGCGCACCAGCCCCTAGAGGCCCATGCGCCAAAGGGACAAGAGGAGGGGAGAGTCCTAAAAGGGGAAGGCACCTCCGAGGTGCCTTGGGAGGATGGACTCCTCCCCCCCCTTGGCCGCACCCTTCCTTGGAGGAAGGGGCAAGGCTGCGCCCTCCTCCTCTCCCTTGGCCCTATATATAGTGGGGGGAAGGGAGGGCAACCATACCCAAGCCCTGGCGCCTCCCTCTCCCTCCCATGACACACCTCCCTCCTCCTGCAGCGCTTGGCGAAGCCCTGTTGGAATCTCGCTACTTCCACCACCATGTCGTCGTGCTGCTGGATCTCCATCAACCTCTCCTTCCCCCTTGTTGGATCAAGAAGGAGGAGACGTCGCTGCTCCGTACGTGTGTTGAACGCGGAGGTGCCGTCCGTTCGGCGCTAGGATCATCGGTGATTTGGATCACGACGAGTACGACTCCATCAACCCCGTTCTCTTGAACGCTTCCGCGCGCGATCTACAAGGGTATGTAGATCCACTCCTCCCTCGTTGCTAGATGACTTCATAGATTGATCTTGGTGACACGTAGGAAAATTTTGAATTATTGCTACGTTCCCCAACAAATATATTGCCTACCGGTTTTTTCTGTGCCACAGGAGTCGTCCCTTACCGTCTTCATAGTATCTTCCTCTTAGGTAATAGCACATGTTGCCGTGTTGTGAGTAGATCATCGATGGGATGTGGATAAAGCTATCTGAATTAGTTGGATCAGCAACCAAGCCAAGAAGCAAGACGAAGGGATTTCCGCCTATTGCATGCTCGGAGGAGTTTGAACCCCCACCACTCAGAATAGGTTGAGGAGTCGCGCCTCACCGGCGGCGTTGCCAACCAGATCCTCCTTGAGGCTGTCGTCGATGGGTGGACATGGAGGGAAACATTGGTGCATCTCGGGAGCGAGGGAAGGGAGTGTCGGCGGTGGCGAAGAGAGCAAATCGGGTGTGAGAAACCCTAGCTGGCCAAGAGAGAGACAAAGGAGACCTTGAACGTCCATCGGGAAACAAAAGACGCAGTTCTGGTTTTTTCTCTGAGCTTTAATAGTAGAGATGTGTACAGATGTGGGGGTGATTGATTTGGATGGCCTGCCCATGCGTGTTTCCTAGTTTTTTGGTATGTGATCTTTTTTTATGGAATAGACATGTGTTTTGGTAGGTGTCTCAGAGGACATACCATATAGCAAAGATTTGGTGCGTGGATTTTTTTCTAGACAAAGGGGATGTACAAGTGCAGGGAAGCAACATCATATGGTAAGTGCAATCCTAAAAGTATGTGATTTTTTTACCCCTTTTGCAATGATCTATAAAGAGATAAAAACCAATGGTACAGAGGTGGTGGGAGGTGAAGAAAATAAAACCGGACGAAAATAAAGCCGGAGTACCAGGCTACCAACTGCTCCCCAAATACTTTTTATCGACACGGATCGTGGTTGATGGCGTAAGGTTATTTGAGGAGCATTGGTTAGGAAGGTGTCCGCACAGTAATTAACACCATACCCAATATTCAGCCAAAAGGTGAACACACAATAATTATTACCAGGCATAATCTTCGGTTAAAAATTCAACGATTGGTTTGTAACATAAATGCATGTGCAGTCCTTAAACAATGGACAAAATTAAGATAATACTGGATTCCTACATGGAGTACAGCCGAAAGCAACCAACGTTTCATCATGGTTATTCTTTTTTCTATATCAAAATTTCATTTGGCGAGTCCTTTTTCTATTTATAAGAACAATGGAAAAAGCATTTCTAAATATATTTCCCTTGCTTTTCACAGCTAGAAGTCATATGGCGAATCATGTTTGTGATCTAAGAGATGGAGAGTGAGAGAGGTGTTGAGATTGGGTTGGAAAGGCGGAGGGGCGGAGATGGTCCGTGAGAGAATAAGAAGTGATTTAACGCTAACGACAATACCGCGGGATATGCATGAGTGTAGTAAAGATATATGCTAAATATTATTGATATTGACCACTAAAATTTGTATGCCCCGTTACAGCGCACGAGCATTTTCCTAGTAGAGAATTATAAATGATGTTACTTTTGTAATTTCCTTGTGAGAGAAGTATATTACCATATGAGGCAAGCAGTCATGTGAGATAGAGATAACTGCGAAAATAGAAAAATATGATAATAAACTTGCAATATAGAATTAGAAATCTTTGTAGCCTTGGAAGTTTATCTATCCATATTGTATTGGAAAACAGAAACCATTATTCGTAGAATTTTATCTATATATGTTAATGTTTAAGCATAATTTATGATGACAATACAAAATTAACTATTGTAAGATAATGATCTCAAATTCAAGTTGTTCTTCAATGGAAATTCAATAGCACACACAACAAGATGCATACATAAGGTTACAACCCGGTATTTACTCCATCATCACCTACACAATTAGAAGAATGCTTTGTTAAAAATTTAAAAAGTTGCTTGGATGCCAATTAAAGGTATGAGAGGGAAACAAAATATAAGCTTGTTTTTGATCAGTCATATAAATGACATCAGATCAACAAGCACTATTGCCCGTGATTTTTTTCACGTGACAATATATTGCCTACCGGTTTTTCCTGTGCCACAGGAGTCGTCCCTTACCGTCTTCATAGTATCTTCCTCTTAGGTAATAGCACATGTTGCCGTGTTGTGAGTAGATCATCGATGGGATGTGGATAAAGCTATCTGAATTAGTTGGATCAGCAACCAAGCCGAGAAGCAAGACGAAGGGATTTCCGCCTATTGCATGCTCGGAGGAGTTCGAACCCCCACCACTCAGAATAGGTTGAGGAGTCGCGCCTCACCGGCGGTGTTGCCAACCAGACCCTCCTTGAGGCCGTCGTCGATGGGTGGACATGGAGGGAAACATTGGTGCATCTCGGGAGCGAGGGAAGGGACTGTCGGCGGTGGCGAAGAGAGCAAATCGGGTGTAAGAAACCCTAGCTGGCCAAGAGAGAGACAGAGGAGACCATGAACGTACATCGGGAAACAAAAGACGCAGTGCTGGTTTTTTCTCTGAGCTTTAATAATAGAGATGTGTACAGATGTGAGGGTGATTGATTTGGATGGCCTGCCCATGCATGTTTAAGGAATGATTGATCTGAATTGATTTGGATGGCCTACGCATACGTGTTTCCTAGTTTTCTGGTATGTGATCTTTTATTATGGAATATACATGTGTTTTGGTAGGTGTCTCAGAGGACATACCATATAGCAAAGATTTGGTGCGTGGATTTTTTTCTAGGCAAAGGGGATATACAAGTGCAGGGAAGCAACATCATATGGTAAGTGCAATCCTAAAAGTACGTGTTTTTTTACCCCTTTTGCAATGATCTATAAAGAGATAAAAACCAATGGTACAGAGGCGATGGGAGGTGAAGAAAATAAAACCGGGTGAAAATAAAGTCGGAGTACCAAGCTACCAACTGCTCCATTAGAAGTAGAGATGCCTTCATCTCTACTCCTAATGTCTTCATCTCTACTCCTAATGTCTCAGTTGGTAGTCTCCGTTGGTTAATTTTTGTCTCATCTCTCTTGGTTTATTTTTGTCCTCCCTCCCACCTCGCAGGTAGACACGTCGACCAAAAAAGACCAGCGATCCCTCCACGTCCTTCGATCCAAGGACATAACTCCCGTCGCACTAGAGAAAAAGGGCCGAAAAAACCCTACAAAAATTAACCTATGAAAATTAGAGCAACTCTAGCAGACCCCGCAAAACGCCCCTGCCCGTAAAATAACCGCCAAATTGCGGGTCGGGGACAGAAAATCTGCACGAGCAGACCCCGCATCCCGCCCCGGCCCGCAATTTTTTTGCGGGGCGCGGCAAATCTTCTCCCCCAACCTCTATCTTCACGGGCTGGGAGGTCGACCCGAGCTCAACCCCTATCCGCGCGAGATTTGGCGGGAGGGACATTTCCGCGCGGCCCTTCCCGCTCCCCGCACCCTCCGCCACCATTGCTCCCACTCCGCAAGCTCCAGCCGCTCTTCCCTGGCCGTCTGTCGCCGCCATGGACGACCCCCTGCTGTCCCCCGTCACCGTCGAGGTCGACCACGCCCCTTCCGCTCGGGCGGATCTCGTCGCCGGCCAAGTAGGCCCCCCCGCAGCCGTCGCCCAAGCCCAAGCCGCGCCTGCACGCAAGCGGCAGGGCAACGTTGTCGTGCAGGGCGGGAATCCATCCGCCCCCGCCGCGATGACCCGCGCTTCGAAGAGAACAAGATCATGTCAATGAACCGCAATGATATGGACGACCTCACCAAAACATGGCATGATATGGCAAGGAGGGAAATCTTGAAGAGAAGAATGGTGGCGTCGGCCGGTTCGTGCTATAGTCCCGGTGATGTTTTCTCCGCTCCATATGGTGGCAATGTGGATGATTTCGGTGCGGGAGTTGAAACAAGCGCCGGAGGTGGATTCGGTGGCGTCGATGAACTCCAAGGTGGACTCGATGGCGCGGAGTGAAGATCGATCAAGATGATGCCGGACATGGGCGCAAACCTTTTGTAGGGCCCTCTTTTGCGTTAGCCGTAATGAACTTGCTTCTATTTACGCGTAAAACTGTTTGTGTCGTTTGGATTTGAACTTGTTTGTGAAATCCTATGTCAATGCGAGATTTGCAGTTTATCTGTTTGCGGGTCGTCACGGTGGTGTCCGAGCAGAACTCACATCGCCGACCCGTAAAAACTATTTTACGCGAACTGCAAATGCGTTTTACGGGCCGCCATTTTACGGGGTCTGCTGGATTTGGACTTAACCAGCCATCCCTTCGCCGCCGCCCTCCACTTCAGGAGACGGAGCCGATCGCGTTGAGGATCCGCCACCCTCGCACGACAGAGCCGCCGCTCTTGAGAACGCCACACCAGATCCCTTCGCTGTCGCCCTCGCACATCAAACCCACCGCCTCCCTTGCGAGGACGCCCGATCATGGGTCTCCATCGGCGCCAGGACGGCCGCGGCCTCCCGACCGCCGACGCTCCAGATCCGCCTGTCGTTGACCCCCTCTACATTAGTGATCGGTCAAGGCAGGGGCGTGGCGATATCCATCTTTCCGCATGTACGGCGGCCGGTGCCCGCGTCCGTGTATCCTGCGCCAAGGGTGTCGTACGAATATTTTTTTTACGGATCCGTTTACAGGATCTGCATCTGTACCAGCCTGCGCCGGTCCGCAAAAACTATTTTACGCGAACTGCAAATGCGTTTTACGGGCCGCCATTTTAGGGGGTCTGCTGGATTTGGACTTAACCAGCCATCCCTTCGCCGCCGCCCTCCACTTCAGGAGACGGAGCCGATCGCGTTGAGGATCCGCCACCCTCGCACGACAGAGCCGCCGCTCTTGAGAACGCCACACCAGATCCCTTCGCTGTCGCCCTCGCACATCAAACCCACCGCCTCCCTTGCGAGGACGCCCGATCATGGGTCTCCATCGGCGCCAGGACGGCCGCGGCCTCCCGACCGCCGACGCTCCAGATCCGCCTGTCGTTGACCCCCTCTACATTAGTGATCGGTCAAGGCAGGGGGCGTGGCGATATCCATCTTTCCGCATGTACGGCGGCCGGTGCCCGCGTCCGTGTATCCTGCGCCAAGGGTGTCGTATTCATCTCAAGGAGGTCCTCTCAGTCCTTCCCGGCGACGATGCCGAGCCGGGATTCCTCCTCCCGCAGATCCATTGATCCATGGTCAGATCTCAAGGAGGAGGGGCGTGCAGCGATTGCCACCGTCGGTGCCTGCACGGGAAGGTCTCTGGCGCCTGCTCCAACCAGATCCAGCCGGACTGCCATCCCATTGCGGTAATAAATCTCAAGCCATGTCCTTTTCATTGAGTTGAACTACAACACACATGTTGTGTTTATGTGTTAGATCTTGCTGAATGTCTTGCCAGATATGTGTGCCGCTCCTGTTGTGCATTTGCTGGTTAAGCTGCTGCTTGTGCAAAATATGCCTACTGCTACCTGGGCTCACATGACCCAGAGAAAGGAGCTGCGCAAGGAATCACTGCCAGAAGATTCAATACGAGTTTGAAGAGTCTTGGACTCTAGGCCAATTTCGGCAAGGAAGCAGCAATGCGAGCTAGCCGAGGGTTCAGACTGATGTGCGCTTTGATTCTCGCTGATTTATGATTTGACCAAACCAAGCTGCTTTGGTTATGACGAAGGAGAACCCGCTGTTCCTAGAGGCCTGACGCGTGGTCGATCACAAGTCCTCCAAAGGGTGGAGCTGTTTCAGGTACCACGAGCACCTTCCATGACAAGCAGGTTCCAGTTGTGCCAAGTCTACCTGCTACTGCTATTCATACTGTCCCCCTAGCAAAATAAGTTTATCTGATGCCTCAACGGCTCATATTTCTGCAAGTCACCCATTTATTTAGTGTTGGTCTGGGGAATTTTTTAAGTTGTTGTCTATACCTTCATGCCTCACCTGTAGTTTAAGTTAGAATCCATTCTGAAGTAAACCGAGTTACTAGCAGTTTACATGCCTTCTGGGCAAGCTAAGCTTCTTGAGGAAACTTAAAGTTTCCAGAAGATGTTATACACCTGACTGACGAAGATCTTTTCATTTTTCATAAAGAAATTGATATGTATTTTTTATGTCCACAAGGCATTTCATGACGATCCAAGCAGGTTGCTGATCAAATAGAAAATATGTAATTTTCTGTTTTGGTAATAAACGTGCAATTCAGCATATAGCTGGGGCAGCCTGATTTCCTCTTACACACGTCCGCTAGCAGCAACAGTTACAACCAGGCGGTTGCGGCCTGACTTGGCGGCTCTTCCTTTTTCTTTTGTGTTTGAACCAAATTTGGTGGTCTCTGATTTTACAAGCATGTGTTGATCTTGGTCTTGTTCTGTATGCAGGTAGGGTACACTTGATGTTTCAAGTTTGGTGAAAGAAAAAGAGCTTCCTATGTTGATTTCGGGTAAGACATACATTCTGCCATGCATTAGTAGACCAATTGCTTCTCTGTGCAGGGAAAAAAATAGTGATTGAATCTCTCTGTCATGTTTCTTGATTATCCAATTAATTTACCCCCATCTATGCATAAATTGGTCCGATTGAGATATGCCATTTTTTTATGTAATAATCTATATTGGTTCTATATATGACTAGAACAATATGACACGATGCACATCGGTCCGCTTTACTGGCAATCTATCTACCTAGATGGAGGGGAGGCACTCGTGTGGAGCTGCTCAATGTTCGAGGAGATACGGCTGATTAAGCAAGGTTATTTTAAAGTTCTTTGTGGTTCATGTTAGCTAGCTATCAGTAATAGTACAATCTTGATTTTTATGTCGTTCAGGTTTACCTAACCATCAGTAACATTACTTTCTATTGGAGACTTCTTACAGGAGGTGCTTATAAAATGATAGTTCAACAGGTACAGATTTTGGATTGCGGTTATCTATTTAGCAGGGCATCAGTTAACTCAAGGCATCACTTACCAGCATTCTTTGTTGTGTGCAGCAAGGGGAAGACAGAGATTGTCTGATATATGCGATAACGCAATATAATTTTCTCTTGCATATTTATAATCTGCTATTTGAATGATGTTTTCTGTGTTGTAGTCCAATCAAGACAATTTGCAACTTTGGTGTTGTGACGTTGTAGGCCGTGCTCAACAGCAATGGGGGACTGTCGTTGATGCCTGACCCATGATGCCGGCGAAGGAACGGGACTCGACGAGGGGTGGACGCCATGGGTTCGTGAACTGGCCAAGCCTCCGTTGTTCGTTTGGTAATGTCCGACGCATCAGAGGCATAGTATGACATGCTCTGATTTTGACATCGTCTACCAACATCCGACGAAGGAGAATCCGTCCCGGTTTCCATCTTGATGGTAAGTTCTTTAATCTTCTATCTCATGGGATGTGATGTGGTTGTCTTCATTTTGGCTTTTGACAAAGGATTGAAATTAGCTTATGTGCTTCCGAAGTGATATTATCAACCTTCAGCGCCACCACACTCAAATGGCGTAGGATAGACTGATGTTTCATGTGATGTGCTTTAAGCCATGTTTCAGCTTGTGTCGACACAACATGTATTTTTAGTTTCAGTTGTTGAGCTCTGCACTACAAGACCGAGAAAGACCCATGGCTTTTTACAGGTCAGGCATGTTTACTAAAATATATAATTTCTCAAACATTTCCATCAATATGTGAGTTGTTTGCTTGCTCAACCTTACGCTGGGATCATTTCTACAGACTACAAATAGAGGGAAATTGGCTTGTGCCTTACTAGAGACAGATGAACCAATAAAATGATTGAAAAGGCTCTTTCCAAGCATATGGTAAGCTGAATCTTGTACATTTTACTTCTTAATATAATTTGGTCAGTATGTTGTTTATTTTCCGAAATACTGAATCTATCACTATCAAAGCATATACTGATATGTTTTTGTAGCTATGTTTGCCTGTGAACATTGTATTCCATGCCATGTGATCAGAAAGAACAATATGTACATATCAGTAGGAATTAATTGGGGACTACATATTTCCTAGAGGGTATCACTACGAGTGAGAAAGTTTATTATTGTGAGTCCATATTTTGGAATGGTAAATCAGAAAGTTCTTGGAGCTATTTCAGGCTAAACTCGTACAAACAGTATGTACATGTCATATTTTAAAATTTGGTTCCCAGACTTTCTGATTACATATCCGATGCTTAACATTCATCATTGTAAATGTACATTTAATTGTAAATCAGAAAGTTGTTTCATATGCGAAACTTCAATATAGATGTGATTTACATTGATAACCATGGAACATCAAGAAGTAAAATGAGTGGATCTGGGTATGAACATCGTTGGATCTTTCTCTTCTCTGCGGGTGTAATAATTACTAGCCATGCCCGCGCGGCGGCACGCCGCGCCCCGTAGATACATTATGTGTGTATGTGTTTGTAGTCAAACTTCTATGAGCATGTGTTTGTAGTTAAAAAAAGCAAGACATGCACATGAAGAATTTGCAAAGTATACATTTATTATCAGCATGGGTGCTTCATCTTGCAAGATGGAAATTATACAATGTCCTTTTTTCCAAGCAAGACCGGACACATTGCACTCATTTGTAGCTTATATCATTCTTGTGGAGCCTTCCGCGGGATGTGTACCTCCAATGAAATGATGCAAAGCATTTGCAAATTGTTTCATGTGATCTATAGGTGCTTAGCGACAGTGCATCCAACAATGATTTTGACAAATAAAGGTGGCATCAATATGATATGCATTTGATTCAGACCAATCGATTGCGAGTTAAAGTAGAAATAAAAAATTTCATTCAAGCATAATTCCCTCATTGCCCTCTTAGAAGTGTTGAAAAGTACTAACATGCAAGCTATAGAACTTAGTTACGAATAAGGGAAATCATAAGTGCTAAAATGTAAAATAACCAAAGAGATAAGGTTATCCCGACATGCTCTCTCTACTCCTGTGCCGCACACCATTTAGATAGCATTGGCTCGCCGCAGAGACGTCGCCGGCTCGCCACCATGAGCTACAGAGGTGGCGGGAGCAGCGAAGGGGCCGAGCGCTGTCGTATGTCGTGCGGCGGCCACACCGCAGGTAGCCACTCACGGCAACTACGCGCACGCACGCACCGGCCGCCGTCGCGCCGCGAGCTTCGCCTGGCTGTGCACTGCCGCAACCACACGTGAGTTCTTCCGACACGCACCGCCCACAGTCGACCTGCGAGCCACACATGCACCGCCGCGAAGCGCTGCTTGATCCCCTCCATGGACTCGTGCTCGCCATCGCAGTCCGTCGCCCTGGCCACGGAGAGGGCCAAGATCCATGGAGCTGCTCGTGGGGTGAGCATATCGTCCTCGTGCTCCTCAATTCTGCTGGGGTATCGTTTGGGCTGGGTGGCAGAGATGGCAAATTCCTCCTCGGGTGTCTTAGGTTCGGTTCCTTTGCTTCACTCACTGTTTCTGGTTGTCGTGTGCTTCCTTGGCTTGTTTTGCCTGAATTGAGCTTCTCTGGATAGTAATGAGATTGATGCTAACATGTACTACTTCAGTACTTTACTTGTTTCTTAGTAAGAATAGTGATCAAATTCTTGTAATTCGAGGCAGCCTGGCTACTTGAAAAATGTAACTTTTATTAGTATTGCTGTCTAGGTTGATGGGTTGGTGCATTTGTTGTACATGACAGAGAATTTCTAATTTTGGTAGTTTGGTCGATACATTATCTTTCCCTTTTGGATGTTTGTGAATTCTGACATGTCCAATGGGGAAACAAATGCTCAATTTAGTTAGCTTACCTTAAATTCGGTTTTACCTGTTGAATTACCACATTGTGTTTTATCATCAATTTCTCACAGTTATGCAACCCTGGCTACTGGACACTTGTAAAACTCTTGTTTCCTTTGTGCAGGGTGGTACACCTCCTTTATTCTGAGAAATAAAACTTATGGTTATATGATATCATCTAAGGTGAAACGTTGAAAGGGCTCTTGGATTGTATGCCTCGCTCAGGTAATGAATCCTTTGTACAGAGAGCTCTTCTTGATGCCCGCATAAGTTAAAATTCTTGTAATTCGAGGCAGCCCGAGATTGTTCGCTGGAAAAATATAACCTTTTATTAATATTGTTGTCTAGGTTCACGGATTGGTGCATTTGTTTGTACCTGACAGAGATTTTCTAATTTTGATAGTTTGGCTGATGCATTATCTTCTCCTTTTGGATGTTTTTGAATTCCAGCATGTCCAATGGGGAAACAAATGCTCAATTTAGTGACTTCACCTCAAATTCAGTTTTACCTGTTGAATGACCACGTTGTGTTTTATCTTCAATTTTTCACAGTGGCCACTTACCTGCTGTAAAACTCGTGTTTTCTTTCTGCAGGTTGGTGCGGTCTTATATTTCAAGAAATAAAATCTTGTGGTTATATGCTATCAGTTAATGTGAACCCGTGAAAGGCCGCTTGAATTGTATGCCTCGCTCAGGTAATGAATCCTTTGTGCAGAGAGCTCTTCTTGATGCCCCCATAAGTAATGAATTTGCTACACAGCAAAAAAAAGTAGCTATTTGTTTTATGGGACCCTGCTTGCTTATTGTATTAAAATGACGATATGGCTTTGTTTATGCGGAATATCATCCAGGTATTTAAAGGTCGTCCAAGTACACATTTAGAATCTGTTAGGGGGGGGGGGTGCGCACTTCTCTAGTATGGCCAGGTATTCAAAAGGCACCACTTTACTTACAGTTCTTCGAGCTTTGTAGGCCTCAACAGAAGTCCCTTGGCCAAGCTTCATTGTAATGCCTAACTAACTATTTAACAAACAACTTTGTCAACTAATAAAAGCAACACTGCAGGTAAATAAATTCATTTTCACATGTTATGGTAAGCTGGCTTCTTCCAGCTCCCCAAAAAACTGAGTACTAATATACAGAGAAGGTTTATAATTATTAAGGCTACTTCACAAATTATTTTGGGAACGGACTAAACATATCAGGATATACACCATCATCTACTAATACTCTACTAAATGAATTATCAATTCACTTCTCTAGTATTTAAATTATACATGTCATGGAATGACTAACAGTACTTGTTCTTCTCTCAAAGCTGTCAACAAAATACAGCCAGTAGAGAAGTTAGAAGGATTTTGAGCTCTAAAGTCCAGGTATCAATCCACTTGACTGCACCGATCTCTGGCCATTTAATTCATGAATCAACGGATTTATCTATAAGAGAGTAATTGTCTGTAAGATAGAACTTGCTTGCATGCATTTCATAGATAATAAATCTGTAAAGAGAAGTTAGGAGGTAACATACATATCTGAATATTTACACTTCATATACAGACCCAATACATCTTCAATTCAGAGGTAGGATAGAAGACTGTTTGGTCAGATCTCCATAGCTGCAAAAATCTTCAATAATTTGTGAACTCCGTCAGACAGTAATATTAAAAATTCCTTGTTTTATTGATATATTCACATCTAGATAAAGGAGGTACATGTCCACAGGGGAGGAAAAGCAGCCATCAATTGTGCTAAAGTGGCCTCAGTCCAAAGACACTCTCTAAAGTAAAATTTAGAGCACAAACTGATGAAGTCTCTTTGAAGTAAATTCTAAAATACATAAAATGGCATGGGAAGTGTGGAGCCCTTCCATCTTATTTAGATGATCTTCAGAAGAGTAGTGTTTTTGTCCTCTTGTGGATATTTAAATTACAATTACCCTAAAAAGTGAAGTTAACTCGTGAATATGTGCTTTAAGCAGATCCAACTTCATTAGTTTTGAAAATAAAACAATTCTCTTCAATGATATAACTTTATACTTCATATTTGTTCAGACATTGTCAATTCAATTTTTTGGTACGCGATACAGCTAAAAAAGTGGTAGTTGACAAATGAATGCCCATCGGATGGTACCACTTTGATACAGTGCATCCAGCCTTGTAGGCCTAAAAAAATGCCCCTTCGCCAAGCTTCACTGTGATGCCTAACTAACTACTCCCTCCGTTCCATATTTGTTAATTGATAAACTGATTTCTTCCAGCTGCCCAAAAAACAGAGTACCAATACACATGAAGGCTGTTTAGTTGTTAAGGCAACTTTACAAATCATTTTGGGAATGGACTAAACACATATACACCAGTTGAATGCGAAGAAAAGAAATCATTTATCTACTAATACTCCACTAAATGAACTCCAACAATTCGCATCTCTAGTATTGTATTATACATGTCAAAGAATGACAAACAGTACTTATTCCTCCCTCGAAGTTGTCAAGGAAATACAACCAGTAGAGAACCTGGAAGGATAGTGAGCTCTAAACTTCAGATATCTAAGGGGGTAATTGCAGATAAGATAGGACTTGCTTGGATGCATTTCATAGATAATAAATCTGTAAAGAGTGGTTAGGAGGTAATCCCTTTGTAAACTAATATAAGACCGTTTAAATCACAACTTTAGTGATCTAAAGTAGTAGTCTAAACGGTCCTATATTAGTTTACAAAAGGGGTAACATACATATCTGAACATTTACACTTCTTATCTTCAATTCAGAGATAAGACCGAATAGTCTCTGGTCAGATTTCCATAGCCGCAAAAAGCTTCAATAATCTGTGAACTATGTAAGACAGTAATATTAGAAACCCCTTATTCTATTGATGTATTCACATCAAAAGAAAGGAGATACATGTCAACAGGGGAAAAAAACCAACCATCAGTTGTGCTAATGTTACCACTCCAGAGTGGCCTTAGTCCAAAGACACCACCTGGATTAAATTTTAGAACACAATAAGTTTCAGTTAACTGGTGAACGCTCTCTGAAGTGCAATTTAAAACATATAAAATGGCACGGGAAGTGTGGAGCCCGTCCAGCTGACTGAGATCATCTCGAGAAGAGTGGTGTTTTTGCCCTCTTATGGAGATTTGAAAGAGCAATTACCCCAAAAAAGTGCAGTTAACTGATGAATACATGTTGTAAGCAGGCCCAAGTTCATTAGTTTTGAAAATCAAAAAATTCCCTTTCATAATATAATTTTATACTTCATATTTGTTCAGACATTGCAAATTTATTTTTTGGTATGAAGTAGAACTAAAAAGAACTGTTGATACATCATTACATGTATGCATGATATTATAAAGCATCGATAGATTTTTTTATTTATTGAAATGCTCCCTCTTGTGAATTTAGTAGCAGTTTAGTACGAAGTCCTGGATCGCTAGCTGATGGTGATGAAACACACGCTATTACTATTGAGCTGCCCAGACAGAAGCAGTCCCGCTTCAGATACAGTCACACTATGTATGGGACACTTGAGAGAGAGAGAGAGAGAGAGAGAGAGAGAGAGAGGGAGGGAGGGCTTCAGCACAGCAGTGGAACGGGGGTAGGGATGTAGAAATACCAGACAAAGCGGCAGGGATACGTCAGTTTGTACGGCGAAAACGACGGAACGAACGCCGCGCGAAATATCCGGACGGCGCAACCGCACCGCCTCGACCGATTAGCTTTGCCTGTCACGTCACCGCCATCGCTGCATGGATCAGCGCACAAATCTTGTCGCTTTACTCCTGGAAGCAAACGCAACTCTCGCAGGCAGTTCCGATTGGTGGACCGCGTCGTTCGACCGATCCCGATGCATGGCACCGCCCGACATGCATCTGGAACCAAGAGCCAGTCAACTGTGCAGCCCAGATTCATCACATAGCTACGGCCGACACCTTTTGTCGCCTGACAGCTGCAATCAAGTGCAATCAAATGGCCAATTCCAATTGGTCCGCTTGCTACCACGCGGCCTCACCCAATTAGTCTGCATGCATGCAACAACTCGATTAATCAGCTAATCCATCTCTTCTTTTTGCCTTGAATTTTCTACAATTTATGTTCATGAGTATTTTATATTAGTTTGATTGATCTGGTGTCCCGCGTCCCGTTAACAGCCTTTCTTGTTATTATTTGTGACCACTCTGATATTAACTAATAACTTGACCATTACGGGCAAACCTAACAGTGGTTGTGCTTTGCAAGCCTGATGAACTATCTGTAGTCTGCATGCATGCAACAACTCGATTAATCAGCTAATCCATCTCTTCTTTTTGCCTTGAATTTTCTACAGTTTATATTCATGAGTATTTTATAGTAGTTTGATTGATCTAGTGTCCCACGTCCCATTAACAGCTCTTTCTTGTTATTACCTGTGACCACTCTGATATTAACTAATAACTTGACCATTATGGACAAACCTAACAGTGGTTGTGCTTTGCAAACGTGATGAACTATCTGTTTCAAACATATGCTAGAATGGACAGTGACACACGCTAAAAAAACAACCACGTCAGAAGAACCGAAAGCGATAGCACATGAGAAAGAAACCACATTCAAACAGCCAAAAGGGACAGCACGTAGGCACACACAAACACACACGAACAGATTGAGCCAAACACAACCAAAAAACGCTAAATCAACCAAACCAAATGCCACACCCGTTCAAAAAATTTCAATGAAATAAATGAATCCACGAGGCGTTTGTACACCACCACATCCCAAATTAATACCACGTGCCATGTATAGGTTTACCGTAAGGTCTTTTTCAGCCAAGTGGGTGAATCTTGAGGCAAAAACCTTCTCTGGAATAGATGCTTGGGTATTAGATTAGGGACAACTAAATTCTTTATCTTCGAATATTCTTTTCATTTCCGTGCATATCTAAGGGAGAAGTAAATAGAAAGCACTTACATAGGTTCCATTGATTTATGTGCATGTCAATGGTTCCATTGTTTCCCACCTCTTTTGGGAAGCAGTCTGTCAAATTGCTCCACATAAAATCCCTTCATTAAAAAAACAGATTTGTTTAATATAAGTGAGAATATCTTCAGATTAAATATAACAGCTGCAAGAGCTCATTTCAAAAACTATGTACAATAAAAACATAGAATGAATAAGCATACATGTAGGTTACTATTGTACAAAAACTATAAGATAGAACATCTTCAGATTAAAGATTACATATTACAGCTGCAAAAACTATGGTAAAAAAACTATAATAGCTGCAAAAACTATGTTTAATATAATATAGAATATCTTCAGATTAAATATTGCACATAAAAAACTATAACAGCTGCAGGAGCTCTTATATCAGATCTGCTCATTTAAAAAAATATGATAACCAGAGTCATAGAATGAATAAACATATGTGTAGATACAATGAATAGATTATTTAGAAGTACTGTGCTACTGATTACGCAATTCTAACACATGAAGTGCATCATTGTAAATAAGATACTAGCTATCTTCAGGCTGGAAATGCAAGCAGTCAAACATTAACAACAGTATTTCTAAAAAATGAAAACAATCTTGCAATCTTGATATAAGAATTCTATCTTCAGCAGCATCACCGATTTTGCTATTTCATCTCATGTTGAAATCAACAATAGTTATAAAAACAGGAGTACAATCAGTCTACAATCTTGATATAAGAATCCTAAGTACTCCAAATAAGAGTATATAAACAGGAGTATGCAAAGAGTATGTAAACAGTGAGCAAGTATGCAAGCAGTGCATATTATATAAATAGGAGTACAATCTTTTCCTATAGGAGTACAATCTTGACTTGTAGGAGTACACAGAAACATCCATTTTTAATCACTACTTTTTCAACATAACAGAGGTCTACAAAAGCTTTTTAAGATACAATGGAGGTCTACAAAAGCTTTATTTTCAGATACCACTAATAAGTAGCCACAATGCTTTATTTTTCAGATACCACTAACCTTGGATTTTTAATTATGAGCACGAGAGCACAGGTAATTACATAAAAAAACAATTGAGCATATCTATCCCATCAATAGCAACAACATATTCGAACATCGACAGCAACAGAGTACTTGAACATGAACATCATTTGATCTATCTGTGCTTGCAAAATGATGAATTACTGTTGTATACACGCATTGCAAATTCTTCCACAACAATCTGTAGTTGAACACCAACAACATACTCCAACATCAACACGCATTGGAAATGGTGAATTACAGAAACAGAGTTCAGAACACAACTGTCAGAAAGGTACTTGTACAAGTATACCTGTTATCTGTACTTGCAGCTCCGCCCGATGAAGCCCTGCCACCACCAGCTAATGCAGCCCAGGACGGCTGGAAGAAGTCCATCGGGCAGAACTGCCGCACCAGCAGTAGGAGAGCTGCCCATCTCCCTGGACCGCTCCAGGAAGCAGCTGGAAGAACTCTGCCGGGCAGCACTCGTCCTCCTCCTCCTCGTCCATGGGGGGAAGCCCCAGCAATGAGCTGTTGTCGGGAGCGGAGTCTGGGGAAGGGATCTGGCGAAGAGTACCGAGCTCACCGCGGCAACAGGCACGCTTGTCGCCGCCCTCATCCCCATGCCCTCTAGATCGAGATGGAAAGAAGTGATTTTTGGTCCGGAGGAAAGAACAGGGGAGCTGCGCGGGGGAGAGCACCGGGAGGAGGCTCGGGGGAGCTGCATGGCGCGGCGGCGTGGCCTGGCCGGCGAGCAGGCAGAGAGAAAATGGAGATGGAGCAGAGTGTGGTGTCGGAGGGGATTCGAGGAGTGCAGGTTATGTCGGACAATTGTGGAGGGAGTTTTCAGAAAAATGCCATTGCGGCAAGTATTTGGAACCGGAGGGAGTATCAAACTCGCAATGTAGTACTCCCTCAAACTAATCTCTACGAAGCTTATGTTGAAAGATTGTCATGTGTACTTATCAAATCACTGTCATGTTGTGCTTGCTCAGTGACATGCATTGCCCAATTTGTTTATATCAACATCAATTAGTAGTAGACTTGTGAAGTTCAAAAAACATTCAGTCTGAAATGCTTCAGCTAATGCGTACTCCCTCCATAAAGAAATATAAAAGCTTTTCGAGAAATTCCTACATAAAGAAATACTATAAAAGCTTTTTGAGAAATCCATGGTTGTGTAGCTTCGCGTCAGGTAGCCAGACAGCTACCGCACCAAGTTGTCGTGTCCATAGAAGCCACCACCCTTGAGTCGTGTCGTGCATCTCACTCCTACATCTCCAAGCAGGAAGCCGGCCAGCGCAATCTGCAGCAAGCTGTTGTCTCCCACGGCCAGACTACGCGCCCAGCGTGCAGCCAGCTTCACCGTCGCGCTCTACCACACCAGCGCGCCTGTGCGCTGCTGCCGACGTGTCGAGCGCTGCAGCCATGTCACGCAGCAAGAAGCGACAACGTTGTAAACGACGTCACACACCTCCACAACTCATGTCGTCCTTTTGCCCCCAACAACCGACGCCTTGTAGATCTGGGCGTAAAGCATGCCGTACCGTGGTGGATCAAACCAATCGAGCCACCGTGGCGGGGAGTGGGGGATGCAGGTGAAGTCATCGAGGGAAGGTAGGACAGGCTCGGCGCACGACATGGAGGAGAGATGGTGGGGATAGGGGGGACAGTCAGCGCCGTGGAGGCGAGTGGAGGATGCGGGACGTCGTCAATTGACGGGAGGTGGCGCAGACATGAGTAAGCTTGAGAGAGTGAGAGGAATTGTGCGGTGCCACTGTGCTGTGAGGATAAGGATGTATATTATGTGGAAAAGAAAACACCTTCGAATTGTAGCAAGCTCGAGCTTAGCCCATCTTCTTGACGTACCCATAATTGTAGGTGCTTAAAGAGTTTTCAGCGTGGGTGGACGCCTCAGGTTGTCTACAAAAACTAATTAGGAGTACTCAGTGTTTTTTCGAATAAAAACATCTGTGTTATTCTCACTTTTATTTTAATATATTTTATATGTTTATATAATATGATATAAAATATTTTTTATTTTTATATGTTTTATTTTTGTCCATCAGAGATAAGAAGTGATGGATTCTAAGGAGGCTTTAAAAATATCAACGGGCTTAGGCATTGATGTAACGATGACGACGGACCAAACTGAAATATCATGAGAAGAGGTGCGTACAAATAATCCTTATTTATATGTATGTTATACATTATAATACGAAATGTCCAATTTTATATGATTATTTTTGTAGCATATGAGAGAGAGATGTATTCTAGCGACATTCAAAACGAATCCATTCAACAAGGGTTCCGAGGCGACATCGCTGGAAGGGGCCAAAAGTTTATACAACTTTTTCACAACATAAAAAACCAAAAAAATAAAAATAAAATCGTGCTCTAGATTATGCTCGGTGGAACAGTTAAAAATTGGTTCGTTTGGTTTGCACGGTAAGCTCCGTTGCATATTTTTAGGTCTTCCACGTAAAATATTTGTACTAATTACATATATTGCTTGTGCACAATGGTTAAGAGTTGTGGAAGTAGTTATATTATACATGCTTAAATATCATGTGAATGCAACTAAAGATAACATTTTTGATATTGTGCAAGAGTATCATAAGCACATCAAGTAGACTTTAATTTGTAACAGATTATTAATTGGATCATCATTCTCTATGTATACACCGTGAAATTGCCTTTTTATCATTTACATCGCAAATGAAATTGACTTCAACAATTATAGATTATCTTTTGTATAAATGTGAAAGTTAATATGCATTATGTTTATATATAGCTTCAGTCAAATATTTCAAAAACCCGTAGCAACGCACGGGCATTCTACTAGTTAACCATAAAGTGACACTTCTCCCAATGCAAGACAAGATTAATTTCTTCACATCTCTGCAAAACTCGATCAAGGTTGCTTAAGCAATCATCAAAAGAAGTCCCGTATACGGAAAATTCATCCATGAAAACCTTAACAATCTTTTCACAAAAGTCAGAGAATATAGCAGTCATACATCTTTGAAATGTAGTAGGTGCATTACATAAACCAAAAGGCATACGTCTATAAGCAAAGATATCGAAAGGGCAAGCAAAATGGTCTTTTCTTGATCCTCTTTTGACACAGGTATTTGAGAGAAATCAGAATAACCATCTAGAAAGCAAAAAATGTGTATGTTTGGATAATCTTTCTAGCATTTGATCTATAAAAGGTAGAGGGTAATGATCCTTTTTAGTAGCTTTATTCAGTTTGCGAAAATCAATTATCATTCTATAACCTATAACAATTCTTTGTGGGATCAATTCATCTTTATCATTTGGAACAATAGTAATACCTCCCTTCTTAGGAACATAATGGATAGGACTTATCCACTGACTATCAGCAATAGGGTAAATTATAACTGCCTCCAGAAGGTTTAGTATTTCTTTTCTTACCATTTGTTTCATCTTAGCATTTAACCGTCGTTGGTGATCAACAACCAGTTTAGCATATTTTTTCAATTTTATTTTGTGCTGGCATAGAGTGGGACTAATGCCCTTAAGATCATCAATAGTATATCAATAGCAGCATGGTGTTTCTTCAGAGTTTTCAATATTTTCTCTTCTTCTTGCTCTGAAAGGTTAGCACTAATAATAATAGGATATATCTTCTTTTCATCAACATAAACATATTTAAGAGTATCAGGCAATGGTTTAAGCTCAAACACGGGATCACTCTTGGGTGGAGGAGGATCCCCTAGAATTTCAACAGGTAAGTTGTGTTTCAAAATAGGTCCCTGTTTAAAGAATATTTCATTTATTTACATTCTTTCATTCATAAACATATCATTTTCATGGTCTAGCAAATATTGTTCTAAAGAATCATTAGAAGGCACGGCAATAGAAGCAAGACCAATAATTTCATCTTTACTAGGCAATTCTTTATCATGGGGTTGTCTATGAAATTTAGCAAAATTAAAATCATGAGACATATCCCCTAAACCAACAGAAACAATATCCTTTTTGCAGTCTATCTTAGCATTAACAATATTCAAGAAGGGTCTACCAAATATAATGGGACAAAAGTCATCTTGTGGGGAACCAACAACAAGAAAATCAATAGGATATTTAACTTTCTCACACAAGACTTCAACATCTCTAACAATCCCAATCGGTGAAATAGTATCTCTATTGGCAAGCTTAATTGTAACATCTATCTCTTCTATCTCAGCAGGTGCAATATCATGCATAATTTCTTTGTATAAGAAATGAGGTATTGCACTCGCACTAGCACCCATATCACATAAGCCATGATAACAATGATCTCCTATTTTAACAGAAATAACAGGCATGCCTACAGCATGTCTATGTTTATTTTTATTATCGGGTCTAGCAATTCTAGCAGCTTCATCACAAAAGTAAATAACATGCCCATCAATATTATTGGCCAAGAGATCTTTAACCATAACAATACTAGGTTCAACTTTAATTTGCTCAGAGGGTGTAGGTGTTCTAGTATTACTCTTACGAACCACAGTTGAAGCTTTAGCATGATCCTTTATTTTAACAGGGAAATGTGGTTTCTCAATATAAGCGGTAGGAACAATAGGATCAACATTATAAGTGATATTCTTTTCTTCAACTTTAATAGGTTCAACTACTTCTACTTCAATGGAGGGATGATATTTAATCCACTTCTCCTTAGGGAGATCAACATGAGTAGCAAATGATTCACAGAAAGAAGATACTATCTTGGAGTCAAGTCCATATTTAGTGCTAAATTCATGAAAAGCATTGGTATCCATAAAAGATTTAACACAATCAAACTTAGGTGTTATACCTGACTCCTTACCTTCATCAAGTTCCCAATCTTCAGAGTTGCGTTTAATTATTTCCAATAAATCCCATTTGAATTCAATAGTCTTCATCATAAAAGATCCAGTACAAGAAGTATCGAGCATGGAGCGATTACTGAGAGAAAGTCCAGCATAAATTTTTTAAATAATAATTTCTCTTGAGAGCTCATGATTGGGGTATGAATATAATATTGACTTAAGCCTCCCCCAAGCTTGAGCGATGCTTTCTCCTTCGTGAGGCCAAAAATTATATATATAATTACGATCATGATTAACAAGATGCATAGGATAAAACTTCTGATGAAATTCCAGTTTCAGTCGGTTGTAGTTCCATGATCCCATATCATCCCATAGCCTAAACCATGTCAATGCCTTTCCCTTCAAATATAAAGGGAAGACCTTCTTCTTGATAACATCCTCGGGCATACCTGCAAGCTTAAATAATCCACAAACTTCATCCACATAGATCAGGTGCAAATCGGGATGCAATGTTCCATCTCCTGTAAAAGGATTAGCTAGCAGTTTCTCTATCATACCCAAAGGAATTTCAAAACAAACATTTTCAGTAGGTTCAGTAGGTTGAGGAGCAACTCTTTGCTCTACTAGTCAGGGTGAAGATACCCCGAACAAGCCCCTCAAAGAATTACTTTCCATAGTAACAAGTAACAGTAAATTTCAGCACACTATATAAAATTTTCCTTATCAAATTCCACCTACCAAAGGCGCTTCACTCCCCGGCAACAGTGCCAGAAAAGAGTCTTGATGACCCACAAGTATAGGGGATCTATCTAGTCCTTTCGATAAGTAAGAGTGTCGAACCCAACGTGGAGCAGAAGGAAATGATAAGCAATTTTTAGTAAGGTATTCCATGCAAGCACTGAAATTATCGGTAACAGATAGTTTTGTGATAAGGTAATTTGTAACGGGTAACAAGTAATAAAAGTAAATAAGGTGCAGCAAGATGGCCCAATCCTTTTTGTATCAAAGGACAAGCCTGGACAAACTCTTAGATAAAGGAAAGCGCTCCCGAGGACACATGGGAATTATTGTCAAGATAGTTTTCATCACGCTCATATGATTCGCGTTCGTTACTTTGACAATTTGATATATGGGTGGACCGGTGCTTGGGTACTGCCCTTCCTTGGACAAGCTGTTGGGGAACACAATAATTTCAAAAAATTTCCTATGCACACGCAAGATCATGGTGATGCATAGCAACGAGAGGGGAGAGTATCGTCTATGTACCCTCGTAGACCGTAAGCGGAAGCGTTATGACAACGCGGTTGATGTAATCGTACGTCTTCACGATCGACCGATCTAGCACCGAAGGTACGTCACCTCCGCGATCTGCACACGTTCAGCTCGGTGACGTCCCGCGAACTCACGATCCAGTAGAGCTTCAAGGGAGAGCTTCGTCAGCACGACGGTGTGATGACGGTGATGAATGTTGCTATCGGAACAGGGCTGCGCCTAAGCACCGCTACGATATTACCGAGGTGGATTATGGTAGTGGGGGGGCACCGCACACGACTAAAGATCAATGATCAACTTGTGTGTCTATGGGGTGCCCCCCTCCCCCGTATATAAAGGAGTGGAGGAGGGGGAGGGGGCCGACCTCCTAGGTGCGACCCAAGGGGAGTCCTACTCCCACCGGGAGTAGGATTCCCCCCTTGCCTTGTTGGATTTAGGAGAGAAGGAAGGAGGAGGGAGGAGGAAGGAAAGGGGGCCCGCCCCCCTCCCAATTTGGATTGGGCTTGGGGGGGGGCGCCCCCTCCTTTGCTCCTTTCCCCTCTCTCCCACTAAGGCCCAATAAGGCCTATATACCTCCCGGGGGGTTCCGGTAACCTCCCGGTGCTCCGGTATACTCCCGTTTTCACCCGGAACCATTCCGATGTCCAAACATAAGCTTCCAATATATCGATCTTTACGTCTTGACCATTTTGAGACTCCTTGTTATGTCCATGATCAAATCTGGGACTCCGAACTACCTTCAGTACATCAAAACACATAAACTCATAATACCGATCGTCACCGAACGTTAAGCGTGCGGAGCCTACGGGTTCGAGAACTATGTAGACATGACCGAGACATGTCTCCGATCAATAAGAAATAGCGGAACCTGGATGCTCATATTGGTTCCTACATATTTTACGAAGATCTTTATCGGTCAAACCGCATAACAGTATACGTTGTTCCCTTTGTCATCAGTATGTTACTTGCCCGAGATTCGATCGTCGGTATCTCAATACCTAGTTCAATATCATTACCGGCAAGTCTCTTTAATCGTTCCGTAATGATACATCCCGTAACTAACTCATTAGCTACATTGCTTGCAAGGCCTATTGTAATGTACATTACCGAGAGGGCCCAGAGATACCTCTCCGACAATCAGAGTGAGAAATCCTAATCTTGATCCATGCCAACTCAAAAAACACTATCGGAGACACCTGTAGAGCACATTTATAATCACCCAGTTACGTTGTGACGTTTGGTAGCAGACAAAGTGTTCCTATGGTATTCGGGAGTTGCATGATCTCATAGTCATAGGAACATGTATAGTTATGGAGAAAGTAATAGCAACAAACTAAACGATCATCGTGCTAAGCTAATGGATGGGTCAAGTCAATCACATTATTCTCTAATGATGTGATCCCGTTAATCAAATGACAACTCATTTCTATGGTTAGGAAACATAACCATCATTGATTCAACGAGCTAGTCAAGTAGAGGCAAACTAGTGTCACTCTGTTTGTCTATGTATTCACACATGTACTAAGTTTCCGGTTAATACAATTCTAGCATGAATAATAAACATTTATCATGATATAAGGAAATAAAAATAACAACTTTATTATTGCCTGTAGGGCATATTTCCTTCAGTCTCCCACTTGCACTAGAGTCAATAATCTAGATTACATTGTAATGATTCTAACACCCATGGAGTCTTGGTGCTGATCATGTTTTGCTCGTGAGAGAGGCTTAGTCAACAGGTCTGCAACATCCAGATCCGTATGTATTTTTCAAATCTCTATTTCTCCCTCCTTGACTTGATCGCAGATGGAATTGAAGCGTCTCTTGATGTGCTTGGTTCTTTTGTGAAATTTGGATTCCTTTGCCAAGACAATTGCTCCAGTATTGTCACAAAAGATTTTCATTGGACCCGATGCACTAGGTATGACACCTAGATCGGATATGAACTCCTTCATCTAGACTCCTTCATTTGCTGCTTCCGAAGCAGCTATGTATTCCGCTTCACACGTAGATCCCGCCACGACGCTCTTCTTGGAACTGCACCAACTGACAGCTCCACCATTTAATAAAAATACGTATCCGGTTTGTGACTTAGAGTCATCCGGATCAGTGTCAAAACTTGCATCGACGCAACCGTTTACGACGAGGTCTTTGTCACCTCCATATATGAGAAACATATCCTTAGTCCTTTTCAGGTATTTCAGGATGTTCTTGACCGTTGTCCAGTGATCCTGTAACGCCCCATGACTGATGTGCCAGGTGTCCTCCAGTTATTCGCTGTTGTTGCCTTGTCATTGCTTGCGTGTCATGCATTGCATATCATGTCATCATGTGCATTTCATTTGCATACATGTTCATCTCATGCATCCGAGCATTTTCCCCGTTGTCCGTTTTGCAATCCGCCGCTCCTATGTCACCTGGTGTCCATTTCTACCTCTTTTCGCGTGCGGGCGTTAAACATTTTCGGATTGGACCGAGACTTGTCATGCAGCCTTGGTTTACTACTGGTAGACCGCCTGTCAAGTTTCGTGCCATTTGGATTTCGTTTGATACTCCGACGGTTAACCGAGGAACCGAAAAGGCCTCGTGTGTGTTGCAGCCCAACACCCCTCCAAAGTGGCCCAAAACCCACCAAAACCCCCTCCATCATCTTGGTCGTTCGATCACGATCGCATGGCCAGAAACCGCACTCATTTGGACTCTCCTAGCTCCCTCTACCTATATATTTGTGCTCTTCTCCGAAATTTCCGTGCAGTCTAACCCTAGCGTCTTCCTCCTCGCGCCACCGGACATGTCCGCGCCGCACCGGACATGTCCGCCGCCGCCGTCCACCTTGCTCCGGCCAACCAGGGGCCGACACGTCAGCCACAACCGCCTCCCACGCCAACCCCGCCGTGCCACGTGTCCCGTGCCACCTCGCCGGCCTCTCCGCAGCCGCACAGCCCGCACGAGACTCGCGGAGCCCAGATCGGGGCCCGTCGGAGCCCATCTGGGCCTGGGGCAACCGCTGCTCGATCCGGAGCTCCTCCGCTCGCCTGGCTCCTTGCGCTCCTCGTCGCGAGCCGCACCTCGCCGCTGCGCTCGCCACCGGCCACCGCCCCACCACCCGTTCACCGGCGCCGCCTTCACCGGAGCTCCACCAGCCACCGGTGGTCGTCACCCTCACCGAGAACGGGCCCGTTTGACCCGATCTGTCCGCCCACGTCGACAGCCGCGCGGGTAACGTCCTCCTCCAGCCGGATCCGCCCGGAGCTCCCTCGACGGCGACCTCCCTCTTTGTCTCCGGCAACCGTGTAGCCCTTCTCCGGTGATCCTCGTCTCCCGCGCCGCCGTTGACTTTTGCCTCGAGGTGGTGAAATTTCTTCTAAGTCCCCAGTTTGTAGATATTTTTTAGGCTTTTTCATCGCAACGTATCTCTGCATCCATAGCTCAGATTCGTGCGTGTAGCATATCAAAATGTTTGTCTCGACGAATACATCATTTCATCTCATTGCATCATTTTCATTTGAGCTCATCTTGATGTCCAAAATGCTGTTGGAAGAGGGCTATGTAATGAATTTGTCAGATCTGCTTCATCAAATGGCCTTTTTGTCATTTTTTCCATGATTAATGTGTGCATGCTATGATCCTGAGCTCTACATGTGTTTTGTAAAATGCCATGTTATCTTTACAGGGGTGTATGCCATGTATTTTTGTGATCTTTGTGGTGACTAGCACAAGCATGCAAAGTAGCTTACTCGATGATGCTGATTTCAAGGACTTAGAATTTCACTAAGTCCTTGTCCTGCTTTTGTCTTTATGCCATATGTTCATGTTGTTTCCTAGTGATCCGTGCCTCTTTTGAGGATGATCAGTAAGGATGTTTTGTTAATATTGTTGTGCTCTATCCATCCATGTCTTTGTTTGCATTTATGTAGCACCCTAGCTTGAGTCAATCAAGCTCTACTTTTGCTATAAAACAATCCTGGCAGATTGTTGACATGTTTAGGATTTTGCCGAGGATGTTGCTATTGATCCGTGCATGCTATGTTATGTTCTTGCCATGTCTAGCTTCTATGCCATGTATTATTGATGGGTGTATGCTTAGTTTGTCATGCCATGCTCTGTAGTGAGTGCATCGAGCTCGTAAACATGCCTACTCGTTGACTGATTTGCATGCTCCAGTTTTTCACTAAGTCTGAATCTGTTTATGTTTTTGCTATGTTCACATGATTGCAATTGTATTTTACGATCCCTTTTGACTCAAGATCACTAAGGGACTTTTGTTAAGTGCTTTGAGTAGCTTCATGCCATGCCTTGCTTTGCCATGTTAAGTTCCTGTAGCATGTAGTTTTCATGCTCTAAAGATTGCTTCCTGATGATAAACTCCAGACTTGTGTTAATTTCACTAAGTCTGAAACCTGTTATCATTTGCACTTTTGCCATGCTTGTTTGAACCTGTTATTGAGTGAATTAGCCGTAGCTCAGTGTTCATCTTTTGTCAAATATCATGAGTGGATCCCTGCCATGTATTTTGTTGTCATGTTTGGGTGCTGTAGCATATTTATCTTGATGCATTTAGATGGCTACTTGCTGTTCATCGTAGACCGGTGCCATAATTGTTTGCTTGCCATTTCCAAACCGTGCATCCGATTCCGGTGATCTTTATATCGATTTCGACCAAAATCAACTCACCTTTCCAGTGGTACTCTTGGATTTCCAAGTTGAGGCCAGGTTTAATTATTCCTTTTCAAATCATGCATATGCATCACATACCACATCCCGCATATCATACCATGTTCGTGTGTTGGTTGTTTACTATGTTGTGTGCTTCTTTCCGGTGTTGCTTCTTCGGGTTGGTTCCGTTAACGTCGCGTTTGTGAGGACCCGTTCGACTACGTCCGTTTGTCTTCTTCATGGACTCATTCTTCTTCCTTGCGGGATTTCAGACAAGATGACCATACCCTCAAAATCACTTTTATCTTTGCTTGCTAGATGCTCGCTCTTTTGCTATGCCTATGCTGCGATACCTACCACTTGCTTATCATGCCTCCCATATTGTTAAGCCAAGCCTCTAACCCACCTTGTCCTAGCAAACCATTGTTTGGCTATGTTACCGCTTTGCTCAACCCCTCTTATAGCGTTGTTAGTTGCAGGTGAAGATTGGAGTTTGTTCCATGTTGGAACATGGATATTTTGTTGGGATATTACAATATCTCTTATTTAATTAATGCATCTATATACTTGGTAAAGGGTGGAAGGCTTGGCCTTATGCCTGGTGTTTTGTTCCACTCTTGCCGCCCTAGTTTCCGTCATATCGGTGTTATGTTCCCGGATTTTGTGTTCCTTACACGGTTGGGTTATAATGGGAACCCCTTGACAGTTCGCCTTGAATAAAACTCCTCCAGCAAGGCCCAACCTTGGTTTTACCATTTGCCACCTAGCCTTTTTTCCCTTGGGTTAGGCCAGCCCAAGGGTCATCTTTATTTTAACCCCCCTGGGCCAGTGCTTCTCTAAGTGTTGGTCCAACTGAGCGATGTCCGAAGCTACCAGGGGCAACTCTGGGCTGGCCCACCCGACGTCTTGCTCATCCGGTGTGCCCTGAGAACGAGATATGTGCAGCTCCTATCGGGATTTGTCGGCACATCTGGGTGGCTTTGCTGGACTTGTTTTACCATTGTCGAGGATGTCTTGTAACCGGGATGCCGAGTCTGATCGGATTGTCTTGGGAGAAGGAATATCCTTCGTTGACCGTGAGAGCTTGTGATGGGCTAAGTTGGGACACCCCTGCAGGGATTGAACTTTCGAAAGCCGTGCCTGCGGTTATGGGCAGATGGGAATTTGTTAATGTCCGGTTGTAGAAAACCTGAAGTTGACCTTAATTAAAATACATCAACCGCGTGTGTAACCGTGATGGTCTCTTCTCGGCGGAGTTCGGGAAGTGAACACGGTGTTGGAGTTATGCTTGACGTAGGTTGTTCTAGGATCACTTCTTGATCATAGTTTCTCGACCGTGCTTTGCCTTCTCTTCTCGCTCTCATTTGCGTATGTTAGCCACCATATATGCTAGTCGCTTGCTGCAGCTCCACCTCATACCTTTTACCCTTCCTATAAGCTTAAATACTCTTGATCGCGAGGGTGTGAGATTGTTGGGTCCCCGTGACTCACAGATACTTCCAAAACCAGTTTGCAGGTGACGTTGATACCGTGCAGGTGACGCAACCAAGCTCAAGGAGGAGCTCGATGAAGTTCGTGTTCGTTATGTTGTTCCGTTTCCAGTTGATCAGTAGTGAGGCCCAGTTGGGACGATCGGGGATCTGTGTTGCATTTGGGGTAGTCTTCTTTTATTTTGGTTCCGTAGTCGGACCTTGATTGTATCTGGATGATGTAATGCTTTATTCATGTAATTGTGTGAACTGGCGATTGTAAGCCAACTATGTATCTTTCTCCCTTATGTATTACATGGGTTATGTGAAGATTACCTCACTTGCGACATTGCTTTCAATGCGGTTATGCCTCTAAGTCGTGCTTCGACACATGTGAGATATAGCCGCATCGAGGGTGTTACAGATCCACTCCTGGATTACTTTGGTACCTCCCTGCTAAACTTATAGCAAGGCACACATCGGGTTTGGTACACAGCATTGCATACATGATAGAGCCTATGGCTGAAGCATAGGGAACACCTTTCATTTTCTCTCTATCTTCTGTAGTGGTCGGACATTGAGTCTGACTCAATTTCACACCTTGTAATACAGGCAAGAACCCTTTCTTTGCTTGATCCATTTTGAACTTCTTCAAAACTTTATCAAGGTATGTGTTTTGTGAAAGTCCAATCAAGCGTCTTGATCTATCTCTATAGATCTTGATGCCCAATATAAAAGCAGCTTTACCGAGGTCTTTCATTGAAAAAATTCTTATTCAAGTATCCTTTTATGCTATTCAGAAATTCAGTATCATTTCTGATCAACAATATGTCATCTACACATAATATCATAAATGCTATGGAGCTCCCACTCACTTTCTTGTAAATACTGGCTTCTCCAAAAGTCTGTACAAAGCCATATGCTTTGATCACACTATCAAAGCGTATATTCCAACTCCGAGTGGCTTGCACCAGTCCATAAATGGATCGTTGGAGCTTGCACACTTTGTTAGCACCTTTTGGATCGACAAAACCTTCTGGTTGCATCATATACAACTCTTCTTTAAGGTATCCATTAAGAAATGCAGTTTTGACATCCATTAGCCAAATTTCATAATCATAAAATGCGGCAATTGCTAACATGATTCGGACGGACTTTAGCATCGCTATGGGTGAGAAGGTCTCATCGCAATCAACTCCTTGAACTTGTCGAAAACCTTTTGCAACAAGTCGAGCTTTGTAGACAGTAACATTACCGTCAGCGTCAGTCTTCTTCTTGAAGATCCATTTATTTGCTATGGCCTGCCGATCATCGGGCAAGTCAACCAAAGTCCATACTTTGTTCTCATACATGGATCGCATCTCAGATTTCATGGCCTCAAGCCATTTTGCGGAATCTGGGCTCATCATCGCTTCCTCATAGTTCGTAGGTTCGTCATGGTCAAGTAACATGACTTCCAGAACAGGATTACCGTACCACTCTGGTGCGAATCTTACTCTGGTTGACCTACGAGGTTCGGTAGTAACTTGATCAGAAGTTTCATGATCATCATCATTAGCTTCCTCACTTACTAGTGTAGGAATCACTAGAACTGATTTCAGTGATGAACTACTTTCCAATAAGGGAGAAGGTACAATTACCTCGTCAAGTTGTACTTTCCTCCCACTCACTCTTTTCGAGAGAAACTCCTTCTCTAGAAAGGATCCATTCTTAGCAATGAATATCTTGCCTAAGGATCTGTGTTAGAAGGTGTACCCAACAGTCTCCTTTGGGCATCCTATGAAGACACATTTCTCCGATTTGGGTTCAAGCTTATCAGGTTGAAGCATTTTCACATAAGCATCGCAGCCCCAAACTTTAAGAAACGACAACTTGGGTTTCTTGCCAAACCACAGTTCATAAGGTGTCGTCTCGACGGATTTAGATGGTGCCCTATTTAACGTGAATGCATCTGTCTCTAAAGCATAACTCCAAAATGATAGCAATAAATCCGTGAGAGACATCATAGATCACACCATATCTACTAAAGTGCGGTTACGACGTTCGGACACACCATTACTTGTGGTGTTTCAGGTGGCGTGAGTTGCGAAACTATTCCACATTGTTTCAAATGAAGTCCAAACTCATAAATCAAATACTCACCTCCACGATCAGAACGTAGAAACTTGATTTTCTTGTTACGATGATTTTCCACTTCACTCTGAAATTCGTTGAACTTTTCAAATGTTTCAGACTTATGTTTCATCAGGTAGATATACCCATATCTGCTCAAATCATCTGTGAAGGTGAGAAAATAACGATATTCGTCGCGAGCTTCAATGTTCATTGGATCACAAACATCAGTATGTATGATTTCCAATAACTCTGTTGCTCGCTCCATTGTTCCGGAGAACAGAGTTTTAGTCATCTTGCCCATGAGGCATGGTTCGCAAGTACCAAGTGATTCATAATCAATTGATTCCAGAAGTCCATCAGAATGGAGTTTCTTCATGTGCTTTACACCAATATGACCTAAATGATAGTGTCATAAATAAGTGACACTATCATTATCAACTCTGCATCTTTTGGCTTCAATACTATGAACATGTGTATCACTACTATCAAGATTTAGTAAAAATAGACCACTCACCAGGGGTGCATGACCATAAAAGATATTACTCATATAAATAGAACAACCATTATTCTCCGATTTAAATGAATAACCATCTCGCATCAACCAAGATCCAGATATAATGTTCATGCTCAATGCTGGCACCAAATAACAATTATTTAGGTTTAAAACTAATCCCAAAGGTAGATGTAGAGGTAGCGTGCCGATGGTGATCACATCGACTTTGGAACCATTTCCCACGCGCATCGTCACCTCATCCTTAGCCAATCTTCACTTAATCCGTAGCCCCTGTTTCGAGTTGCAAATGTTAGCAACTGAACCGATATCAAATACCCAGGCACTACTGCGAGCATTAGTAAGGTACACATCAATAACATGTATATCAAATATACCTTTCACTTTGCCATCCTTCTTCTCCACCAAATACTTGGGACAGTTCTGCTTCCAGTGACCAGTTCCTTTGCAGTAGAAGCACTCAGTCTCAGGCTTAGGTCCAGACTTGGGTTTCTTCACTTGAGCAGCAACTGGCTTGCTGTTCTTCTTGAAGTTCCCCTTCTTTCCTTTACCCTTTTTCTTGAAACTGGTGGTCTTGTTGACCATCAACACTTGATGCTCCTTCTTGATTTCTACCTCCGCAGCCTTTAGCATTGCGAAGAGCTCAGGAATCGTCTTATCCATCCCTTGCATATTATAGTTCATCACGAAGCTCTTGTAGCTTGGTGGTAGTGATTGAAGAACTCTGTCAATGACACTATCATCAGGAAGATTAACTCCCAGTTGAGTCAAGTGGTTGTGGTACCCAAACATTCTGAGTATATGTTCACTGACAGAACTATTCTCCTCCATCTTGCAGCTGTAGAATTTTTTTGGAGACTTCATATCTCTCAATCCGGGAATTTGCTTGAAATATTAACTTCAACTCCTGGAACATCTCATATGCTCCATGACATTCAAAACGTCGTTGAAGTCCCGGTTCTAATCCGTAAAGCATGGTACACTCAACTATCGAGTAGTCATCAACTTTTCTCTGCCAAGTGTTCATAACATCTGGCGTTGCTCCTGTAGCAGGTTTGTCACCTAGCGGTGCTTCCAGGACATAATTCTTCTGTGCAGCAATGGGGATAATCCTCAAGTTACGGACCCAGTCCATGTAGTTGCTACCATCATCTTTCAACTTAGCTTCCTCCAGGAACGCATTAAAATTCAACGAAACAACAACATGGGCCATCTATCTACAACGACATAAAGACACAAAATACTATCATGTACTAAGTTCATGATAAATTAAAGTTCAATTAATCAAATTACTTAAGAACTCCCACTTAGATAGACATCTCCCTAATCATCTAAGTGATCACGTGATCCATATCAACTAAACCATGTCCGATCATCATGTGAGATGGAGTAGTTTTCAATGGTGAACATCACTATGTTGATCATATCTACTATATGATTCACGCTCGACCTTTCGGTCTCCAATGTTCCAAGGCCATATCTGCATATGCTAGGCTCGTCAAGTTTAACCCGAGTATTCTGCGTGTGCAAAACTGGCTTGCACCCGTTGTATGTGAACGTAGAGCTTATCACACCCGATCATCACATGGTGTCTCTGCACGACGAACTGTAACAACGGTGCATACTCAGGGAGAATACTTATACCTTGAAATTTACTGATAGATCATCTTATAATGCTACCGCTGAACTAAGAAAAATAAGATGCATTAAGGATAAACATCACATGCAATCAATATAAGTGATATGATATGGCCATCATCATCTTATGCCTTTGATCTCCATCTCCAAAGCACCGTCATGATCACCATCGTCACCGGCTTGACACCTTGATCTCCATCGAAGCATCATTATCATCTCGCCAACTATTGCTTCTACAACTATCGCTACCGCTTAGTGATAAAGTAAAGCAATTACACGGTGATTGCATTTCATACAATAAAGAGACAACCATATGGTCCTGCCAGTTGCCGATAACTGTGTTACAAAACATGATATCTCATACAATAAAATTTAGCATCATGTCTTGACTATATCACATCACAACATGCCCTGCAAAAACAAGTTAGACGTCCTCTACTTTATTGTTGCAAGTTTTACGTGGCTGCTACGGGCCGAGCAAGAACCGTTCTTACCTACGCATAAAAAACCCACAATGCGGTATAGTGATTGCTTTTTGCTCTTCGGAAAGAACCCTGTTCATTGAATCCGATTCAACTAAAGCTGGAGAAACAGACACCCACTAGCCACCTGTGTGCGAAGCACGTCGGTAGAACCAGTATCGCGTAAGCGTACGCGTAATGTCGGTCTGGGCCGCTTCATCCAACAATGCCGCTGAATAAAGAATCAATTAGTGACGACAATCAATATGTATATACCCACGCCCACAACTCCTTTGTGTTCTACTCGTGCATATAACATTTATGCATAAACCTGGCTCAGATGCCACTGTTGGGGAACACAGTAATTTCAAAAAAATTCCTACGCACACGCAAGATCATGGTGATGAATGGCAACGAGAGGGGAGAGTATCGTCTACGTACCCTCGTAGATCATAAGCGAAAGCGCTATGACAACACGGTTTATGTAGTCGTACATCTTCACGATCGACCGATCTAGCACCGAAGGTACGACACCTCCATGATCTGCACACGTTCCGTTCGGTGACGTCCCGCGAACTCATGATCCAGTAGAACTTCGAGGGAAAGCTTCATCAGCACGATGACGTGATGACGGTGATGATGTTGCTACCGGAATAGGGCTACGCCTAAGCACCGCTGATATTACCGAGGTGGATTATGGTGGAGGGGGGGGGGCACCGCACATGGCTAAAGATCAATGATCAACTTGTGTGTCTATGGGGTGCCCCCTCCCTCGTATATAAAGGAGTGGAGGAGGGGGAGGGGGCCGGCCTCCTAGGCGCGTCCCAAGGAGAGTCCTACTCCCACCGGGAGTAGGATTGCCCCTTGCCTTGTTGGATTTAGGAGAGAAGGAAGGAGGAGGGAGGAGGAAGGAAAGGGGGGGCCCCTCCCAATTCGGATTGGGCTTGGGGGGGGGGGAGCCTCCTCATTGGTTCCTACATATTTTACGAAGATCTTTATCGGTCAAACCGCATAATAGTATACGTTGTTCCCTTTGTCATCGGTATGTTACTTGCCCGAGATTCGATCGTCGGTATCTCAATACCTAGTTCAATATCATTACCGGCAAGTCTCTTTACTCGTTCCGTAATGATACATCCCGTAACTAACTCATTAGCTACATTGCTTGCAAGGCCTATTGTGATGTACATTACCGAGAGGGCCCAGAGATACCTCTCCGACAATCGGAGTGAGAAATCCTAATCTTGATCCATGCCAACTCAACAAACACTATCGGAGACACCTGCAGAGCACATTTATAATCACCCATTTACGTTGTGACGTTTGGTAGCAGACAAAGTGTTCCTCTGGTATTTCGGAGTTGCATGATCTCATAGTCATAGGAACATGTATAGTTATGGAGAAAGTAATAGCAACAAACTAAACGATCATCGTGCTAAGCTAACGGATGGGTTAAGTCAACCACATTATTCTCTAATGATGTGATCCCGTTAATCAAATGACAACTCATTTCTATGGTTAGGAAACATAACCATCATTGATTCAACGAGCTAGTCAAGTAGAGGCAAACTAGTGACACTCTGTTTGTCTATGTATTCACACATGTACTAAGTTTCCAGTTAATACAATTCTAGCATGAATAATAAACATTTATCATGATATAAGGAAATATAAATAACAAGTTTATTATTGCCTCTAGGGCATATTTCCTTCAGTCTCCCACTTACACTAGAGTCAATAATCTAGATCACACTGTAATGATTCTAACACCCATGGAGTCTTGGTGCTGATCATGTTTTGCTCATGAGAGAGACTTAGTCAACGAGTCTGCAACATTCAGATCCGTATGTATTTTTCAAACCTCTATGTCTCTCTCCTTGACTTGATCGCGGATGGAATTGAAGCGTCTCTTGATGTGCTTTTTTCTCTTGTGAAATCTGGATTCCTTTGCCAAGGCAATTGCTCTAGTATTGTCACAAAAGATTTTCATTGGACCCGATGCACTAGGTATGACACGTAGATTGGATATGAACTCCTTCATCCAGACTCTTTCATTTGCTGCTTCCTGATACGTCTCCGTCGTATATATAATTTTTGATTGTTCCATGCCAATATTCTACAACTTTCATATACTTTTGGCAACTTTTTATACTATTTTTGGGACTAGCATATTGATCTAGTGCCCAGTGCCAGTTCCTGTTTGTTGCATGTTTTTTGTTTCATAGAAAATCCATATCAAACGGTGTCCAAACGGGATAAAAACTGACGGAGATTGTTTTGGAATATATGTGATTTGTGGGAAGAAGAATCAATGCGAGACGATGCCCGAGGGGGCCACGAGGTAGGGGGGCGCCCCCCAGGGGGTCAGGCGCTCCCTGGGCCCTCGTGGCCACCCCGTAAGGTAGTTGGTTCCCTTCTTTCGCCGCAAGAAAGCTAATATCTGGATAAAAATCGCATCCAAAATTCAGCCCAATTGGAGTTACGGATCTACGGGAATTTAAGGAACGGTGAAAGGGCAGAATCTGGAACATAGAAACAGAGAGACAGATCCAATCTCGGAGGGGCTCTCACCCCTCCCATGCCATGGAGGCCATGGACCAGAGGGGAAACCCTTCTCCCATCTAGGGAGAAGGTCAAGGAAGAAGAAGAAGAAGGGGGGCTCTCTCCCCCTCTCTTCCGGTGGCGCCGGAACGCCGCCGGGGCCATCATCATCACCGCAATCTAGACCAACAACTTCACCGCCATCATCACCAACTCTTCCCCCCTCTATGCAGCGGCATAACCCCTCTTTTACCCGCTGTAATCTCTACTTAAACATGGTGCTAACGCTATACATTATTTCCCAATGATGTATGGCTATCCTATGATGTTTGAGTAGATCCATTTTGTCCTACGGATTAATTGATGATCGTGATTAGTTTGAGTTGCATGTTTTATTATTGGTGCCGCCCTATGGCGCTCTCCGTGTCGCGCAAGCGTGAGGGATCCCCGCTGTAGGGTTTGCAATATGTTCATGATTTGCTTATGGTGGGTGGTGTGAGTGATAGAAACACAGACCCAAGTAAGTAGGTTGTTTGCGTATGGGAATAAAGAGGACTTGATGCCTTATAATGCAATGGTTGGGTTTTACCTTAATGATCTTTAGTAGTTGCGGATTCTTGCTAGAGTTCCAGACATAAGTGCATATGATCCAAGAAGAGAAAGTATGTTAGCTTATGCCTCTCCCTCAAATAAAATTGCAATAATGATTACCGGTCTAGTTATCGATTGCCTAGGGACAAATAACTTTCTTGTGTGACAACAAGCTCTCTACTAAAACTAACTTAGCTGTGTCTTTGTCTAAACAGCTCCTACTTTTTATTTACACGCTCTTTATTATCTTGCAAACATATCCAACAACAGCTACAAAGTATTTCTAGTTCCATACTTGTTCTAGATAAAGTGAACGTTAAGCGTGCGTAGAGTTGTATTGGTGGTTGATAGAACTTGAGGGAATATTTGTTCTACCTTTAGCTCCTCGTTGGGTTCGACACTCTTACTTATCGAAAGAGGCTACAATTGACCCCTATACTTGTGGGTTATCAAGACCTTTTTCTGGCGCTGTTGCCGGGGAGTTATAGCGTGGGGTGAATATTCTCGTGTGCGCTTGTTTGCTTTATCACCAACTAATTTTTATTTGCTGTTCTAAGTTGTTCTCTATCTATAGTTATGTATATGGAACACAAAATGCCAACAAATTAGGTTTACTTGCTACTCATGGAGATGGGAACCTCCTAAAACCCTTGATGCTCATTATGTGAAAGATATTATGTACTACTTTGATAATCCCGAGAAAACCCCATTCAAGTTTATAATGGGAGTAACATTGGATCAACATGAATACTTTAGGGATTATCGCTTGACTCAAAAAGGGAAACTCTTATGGGATCAAATTTATATGTTGCATTGGTATGCTCGGCAACTATGCTTGAGATATGATTATACTTGTTGCTCTAGGATGAAGGCTCCACACCTTCCCTTTTCATGTGAATTTAATGATGATGAAACCTTGGCTTCTTATGCTAATGGTATATATGATTATTATGATGTGGAACAAATAGAAGAATTCATTGCTTTTATGTGTGCTTATGAAATTGAATCTTTGTTTAAAGAGTTTGAAGATTTTGATGATTCAGTTTATAGACCTGAAAATTTAGCTATCCTTAAATATCGCTATGAGAATTATAAATACAATTATGATATTGGTGAATTTGTTGAGAAAGTCTCCGCTATCCGAGAAGAGACTAATATTTTGCAGGAGTCTATGGAAGAAGAAATTGATGAAACTGTGAGCTCATTGGATGAAAAAGATGATGAGGAGAGCGAAGAACAAAAGGAGGAAGAGCGGATTAGCTACCTGTGCCCACCTTCTAATGAGAGTAACTCTTCAACTCATACATTGTTTAATGTCCCTTCATGCTTACCGAAGGATGATTGCTATGATGATTGTTATGATCCCGTTGATTCTTTTGAAATATCCCTTTTTGATGATGCTTGCTATGCTTGTGGCCAAGATGCCAATATGAATTATGCTTATGGAGATGAACTTGCTATAGTTCCTTGTGTTAAACATGAAATTTTTGCTATTGCACCCACGCATGATAGTCCTATTATCTATTTGAATTCTCCCGACTACACTATATCGGAGAAGTTTGCCCTTATTAAGGATTATATTGATGGGTTGCGTTTCACTTCTACACATGATGATTTTGATAGATATCATATGAATGTGCTTTCTACTCCTACTTGCAATTATTATGAGAGAGGAACTACATCTCCGCCTCTCCATGTTTCCAATATGACAAAATTGCAAGAAACTATTTATACTATGCATTGGCCTTTACTATGTGTGCATGAATTGTTCTTTTATGACATGCCGATGCATAGGAAGAGAGTTAGACTTCATCATTACATGATATATGTTGCTTTGTGCTCACTACTAAATCACAAACCATTGTTAATTAAAATTGGCTTTGATATACCTTGGGATCTGGGTGGATTCATTACTTGAGCACCTTATGCCTAGCTTAATGGCTTTTATAGAAAGCGCTGCCAGGGAGACAACCCGAAAGTTTTAGAGAGTCATTTATTTCTGTTGAGTGCTTTTATATAGTTTAAAAACAAAAAAAATAAAGAGGGGAACCCAAAACTTTTCAAAAAGGAAAGTGAAAGTGAGAGAGACAAGCATTGTTGAAGTGGTGGAGCTCCTTGAACTTTGTTCATGCTCACATAAATTTTGTGAATCTTGATTACAAAAACTTTTCAACAAAAATAATTAACCCCTTGTACAATTCTATTGTATTATAAAATAATTAACCCCTTGTACAATTCCATTGTATTATAAAAATAATGTGCCAAGATTTGCCTTTAGGATGTTTACATTGCTTGTTGGTTTATGCGGTGCAGAACAGAAACTTTGGCTGTAGTGTGCGATTTTAAATTTTTTACTGGAAAACGGTTCTGAAACTTTTTGCACTATCTTTCTATACATTTTTTTTTATTTTTCCTAAATTTTTCAGAATTTTTGGAGTACCATAGGTATGGTGAATGTTCAGATTATTACAGACTGTCCTGTTTAAGACAGATTCTGTTTTTGATGCATAGTTTGCTTGTTTTGATGAAACTATTGATTTCTATCAGTGGATTAAGCCATGGAAAATTTATATTACAGTAGCTACAATGCAAAAAAAATATGAATTGGTTTGCGATAGTACTTAGAGTAGTGATTTGCTTTATTATACTAACGGATCTTACCGAACTTTCCGTTAAGTTTTGTGTGATTGAAGTTTTCAAGTTTTGGGAGAGATCACGATGGATGAAGGAATAAGGAGTGGCAAGAGCCTAATCTTGGGGATGCCCGAGGCACCCCAAGGAAATATTCAAGGACTCCCAAGCAACCAAGCTTGGGGATGCCCCGGAAGGCATCCCCTCTTTCTTCTAATGATCATCGGTAATTTCACTTGGAGCTATATTTTTATTCGTCACATGATATGCGTAAATCTTAGAGCGTCTTTTGAATTTAGTTTTCACTTTTCTTTGATGCACCATGCTGGTATGAGATAGTCCTTGGTTGATTTATAGAATGCTCATTGCACTTCACTTATATCTTTTGAGTATGGCTTTATAGAATGCTTCATGTGCTTCACTTATATCTTTTGAAGTTTGGATTGCCTGTTTCTCTTCACATAGAAAACCGCCATTTGTAGAATGCTCTTTTGCTTCACTTATATTTGTTAGAGCGTGGGCATATCTTTTGTGGAAATAATTGAACTCTCTTGCTTCACTTATATCTATTTAGAGAGATGACAGGAACTGGTCATTCACATGGTTAGTCATAAAATCCTACATAAAACTTGTAGATCATTGAATATGATATGTTTGATTCCTTGCAATAGTTTTGTGATATAAAGATGGTGATATTAGAGTCATGCTAGTGGGTAGTTGTGGATTGTAGAAATACATGTTTTGATGTTTGTGACTCCCGTAGCATGCACCTATGGTGAACCGTTATGTAACAAAGTTGGAGCATGAGGTATTTATTGATTGTCTTCCTTATGAGTGGTGGTCGGGGACGAGCGATGGTATTTTCCTACCAATCTATCCCCTAGGAGCATGCGCGTATTACTTTGTTTCGATGACTAATAGATTTTTGCAATAAGTATGTGAGTTCTTTATGACTAATGTTGAGTCCATGGATTATACACACTCTCACCCGTCCATCATTGCTAGCCTCCTCGGTACCGTGCATTGCCCTTTCTCACCTCGAGAGTTGGTGCAAACTTTGCCGGTGCATCCAAACCCCGTGATATGATACGCTCTGTCACACATAAGCCTCCTTATATTTTCCTCAAAACGGCCACCATGCCTACCTATTATGGCATTTCCATAGCCATTCCAAGATATATTGCCATGCAACTTCCATCATCATCATATACATGACTTGAACATTTATTGGCATATTGCTTTGCATGATCGTAAGATAGCTAGCATGATGTTTTCCTGGCTTGTCCATTTTTTTATGTCATTGCTACGCTAGATCATTGCACATCCCGGTCCACTGTCAGAGGCATTCATACAGAGTCATATCTTTGTTCTAGTATCGAGTTGTAAGTAAATAAAAGTGTGATGATCAACATTATTAGAACATTGTCCCATGATCAAAATAAAAGTGGCCAAAGAAGCCCCCCCCAAAGAAAAGATAGAGGCCAAAGAAGCCTACAAAAAAAGAAAAAAAAGAAAAAAAGAGAAGGGACAATGTTACTATCCTTTTACCACACTTGTGCTTCAGAGTAGCACCATGTTCTTCATATATAGAGTCTCTTGAGTTATCACTTTCATATACTAGTGGGAATTTTCATTATAGAACTTGGCTTGTATATTCCAACAATGGGCTTCCTCAAATGCCCTAGGTCTTCATGAGCAAGCAAGTTGGATGCACACCCACTTAGTTTCCAGTTTGAGCTTTCATACACTTATAGCTCTTAGTGCATCCGTTGCATGGCAATCCCTAATCCTCACATTGACATCAATTGATGGGCATCTCCATAGCCCGTTGATTAGCCGCGTCGATGTGAGACTTTCTCCCTTTTTTGTCTTCTCCACACAACCTCCATCATCATATTCTATTCCACCTATAGTGCTATATCCATGGCTCATGCTCATGTATTGCGTGAAAGTTGAAAAGGTTTGAGAACATCCAAAGTATGAAACAATTGCTTGGCTTGTCATCAGGGTTGTGCATGATTTGAATACTTTGTGTAGTGAAGGTGGAGCATAGCGAGACCATATGATTTTGTAGGGATAACTTTCTTTGGCCATGTTATTTTGAAAAGACATGATTGCTTTATTAGTATGCTTGAAGTATTATTGTCTTAATGTCAAATGATAGACTATTGCTTTGAATCACTCGTGTCTTAATATTCATGCCATGATTAGTTTACATGATCAAGATTATGCTAGGTAGCATTCCACATAAAAAATTATCTTTTTTATCATTTACCTACCCGAGGACGAGCAGGAATTAAGCTTGGCGATGCTGATACGTCTCCGTCGTATCTATAATTTTTGATTGTTCCATGCCAATATTCTACAACTTTCATATACTTTTGGCAACTTTTTATACTATTTTTGGGACTAACATATTGATCCAGTGCCCAGTGCCAGTTCCTGTTTGTTGCATGTTTTTTGTTTCGTAGAAAATCCATATCAAACGGAGTCCAAACGGGATAAAAACCGACGGAGATTTTTTTGGAATATATGTGATTTTTGGGAAGAAGAATCAACGCAAGACGATGCCCGAGGGGGCCACGAGGCAGGGGGGCGCGCCCCAGGGGGTCAGGCGTGCCCTGGGCCCTCGTGGCCACCCCGTAAGGCGGTTGGTGCCCTTGTTTCGGCGCAAGAAAGCTAATATCCAGATAAAAATCGTGTCCAAAATTCAGTCCAATCGGAGTTACAGATCTCCGGGAATTTAAGAAACGGTGAAAGGGCAGAATCTGGAACGCAGAAACAGAGAGAGAGAGACAGAGAGACAGATCCAATCTCGGAGGGGCTCTCGCCCCTCCCATGCCATGGAGGCCATGGGCCAGAGGGACCCTTCTCCCATCTAGGGAGAAGGTCAAGGAAGAATAAGGGGGGCTCTCCCTCCCCCTCTCTTCTGGTGGCGCCGGAACGCCGCCGGGGCCATCATCATCACCGCAATCTACACCAACAACTTCACCGCCATCATCACCAACTTTCCCCCCTCTATGCAGAAGTGTAACCCCTCTTTTACCCGCTGTAATCTCTACTTAAACATGGTGCTCAACGCTATATATTATTTCCCAATGATGTATGGCTATCCTATGATGTTTGAGTATATCCGTTTTGTCCTATGGGTTAATTGATGATCGTGATTGGTTTGAGTTGCATGTTTTATTATTGGTGCTGTCCTATGGTGCTCTTCGTGTCACACAAGTGTGAGGGATCCCCGCTGTAGGGTTTTCAATTTGTTCATGATTTTCTTATGGTTGGTGGCGTGAGTGATAGAAACACAGACCCGAGTAAGTAGGTTGTTTGCGTATGGGAATAAAGAGGACTTGATGCCTTATAATGCTATGGTTGGGTTTTACCTTAATGATCTTTAGTAGTTGCGGATGCTTGCTAGAGTTCCAATCATAAGTGCATATGATCCAAGAAGAGAAAGTATGTGCCGGTGTCAAAACCGGCGGATCTCGGGTAGGGGGTCCCGAACTGTGCGTCTAAGGCGGATGGTAACAGGAGGCAGGGGACACGATGTTTACCCAGGTTCAGGCCCTCTTGATGGAGGTAATACCCTACGTCCTGCTTGACTGTTCTTGATAATATGAGTAGTACAAGCATTGATCCACCACGAGACCAGAGAGGCTAAACCCTAGAAGCTAGCCTATGGTATGATTGTATGTTGTCCTATGGACTAAAACCCTCCGGTTTATATAGACACCGGAGGGGGCTAGGGTTACACAAGGTCGGTTACAAAGGAGGAGATATACATATCCATATTGCCTAGCTTGCCTTCCACGCCAAGTAGAGTCCCATCCGGACACGGGACGAAGTCTTCAATCTCATATCTTCATAGTCCAACAGTCCGACCAAATGATATAGTCTGGCTATCCGGAGACCCGCTAATCCAGGACTCCCCCAGTAGCCCCTGAACCAGGCTTCAATGACAATGAGTCCGGCGCGCAGTGTTGTCTTCGGCATTGCAAGGCGGGTTCCTCCTCCAAATACACCATGGAAGAGTTTGAACGCAAGGACAGTGTCTGACCCTGTAAAATAAGTTCCACATTCCACCCTAGAGAGAATAATACTTCATAAATCCAATATGCTGACATGTTTTGATAGTATGACATCACTTCATGGCCCGGTTATTATTAGAACTATTTTTCTTTAACCATCCCCGCACATAACGCAAGGCGGTTTCTTGACACGTCTTGTCAAAGCAGAGATCGTGTTCTCCTTATCATGGGATTCTCATCAATACAAACATGGGTAACCCAACTGTGCCTATTGGTATGACTCCTAGATCTTAGGTAAGTCTCGAACGGCCACGAGGAGGACGCTCGATATTCATCCCCTTTATAAAGGGACAAGGCCTTTTCTTTTTCCCTCCTGTGCTCAATCGAATCCTTCCCTCGCCTCGAGTTCTAACACCCAAAGCTCAGGTCAGGTGCTTCGGACCTTCAATCATGTCCGGATCCAGCCTTCAAGGCCGATGGGTGCCTTCCTCCATCACGGAGGAGGACATCAAGAAGTTGAGGGAGGCCAGATATCTGACCGCCGAAATTTCGCATAGGCTGCCCGCCCGAGGGCAGGTCGTCCCTACTCCCGAACCCAACGAGAGCGTTGTGTTCGTCTCCCACTTCCTCCGAGGACTAGGCCTCGCTCTGGATCCCTTTGTTAGGGGTCTTATGTTCTATTACAGGCTGGATTTTCACGATCTGGCCCCGGATTCTCTTCTTCACATCTCGTCATTTATTTTCATGTGTGAGGCCTTCCTTCACATTACCCCTCACTTCGGCCTGTGGCTCAAGACCTTCAATGTGAAGCCGAAGATGGTCGAGGGGCAGTACACAGCGTGCGGAGGTGCTTTAATAAGCAAAATTGCTGACGCTCCATGGCCAAAGGGTTCCTTTCCAGAGGTGTCCGGATTGTGGCAACGAGAGTGGTTTTACGTCATAGCTCCCCGAAGTGCCAAATGAGTAGCTGCCCCCACCTTTCGCTCGGCCCCCCACCACAACTGATGTCATGGATTAGCAGGGGGATGAGCTGGGGTCCAGCTAAGGATGTGCCAATACTGCAGAGCTGTATCCGAGATCTCTTCGAGGGATATTTTATTTTGGTTATGGTAATGCAAGTTATGCTGGTTCGTCAAGTCCAGCCTTGCAAACGCCGGCCCCTCCGCATGTGGGAATTCAACCCAGAAGGACTGCGCACCATTCAGCATTTCCTCGGCTTGACGCACGAGGAGATGTACATATTGTTCTTCGGACCCCAAATAGAGTGTCTGGACACTAGCGAGGATGTGGGCCTGAGCTGCAACTGCCCCGCCGCCCAAGTAAGTAATCCCCTGGCCGAACACACTGTCCTTTTGTTTATCATGACATCATTCTAACGAATCGCTCTTTGACCAGGACTAAATAGCAAAGGCGAAGATGATCCGGTGTTCGACCCCTCTTCCTGAAGGCTTGGACAATCTGGTGCTGGAAAAGATGCTCGAGCCAGCACCTCGTCTAGTGCCCTCAAAGGAAGATGAAGGGGGGAATAAAGAGGGCGAAAGCGGGCCTCCATCGCTACCTATTCCAATCGAAGGAATGAGCGCCTCCATGAGGGAGAGTAACCAAGGGGAAGAATCCGACATTCTCCCTCCCCGGGGAAGGAAGAGGACTACCTCTGAAGATCCGGAAACTAAGGTTTCCAAACGGGAGAAGAAATCTCCGCCAGAGGGTCCTGCCTCGGAGGGTATTCTTGCCGCACAATGTCTGCGCGGGGATCAGCCCTCTACCGAGCTATAAGTAATCAAAAAGTACTTAATAGTGAAGATATCCTACCTTACTTCCGAAGACAATAACGGATGCTTGTAAATTGTAGTCCGGATCACAGCTCTTCTCGACAAAGTTCATCTTTGGGGGATCTTCTTTCGGAGATGATGGAGAGCGAAACGCCTCCTCCGGACTTCCCAGCTCAAGAAGCGGGCGACCTTGAAGTGTCGTCGCGAAGGGTATCTCCGGATCCACTAGGTCCAGAGGATAACCCTTTGGCTGCCCGGAATCCCCAATATCCGGCTCCTAAGGAGAGCGACAGCAAGGGTCCGTACAGTGTGCGGTCGGACGCGCTGAAGGATCTTTTGAGGCAAGCTGCCGTCTTGGAAGCGCATCGTACGCTAATGGGTATGGTAATTGAGAGGATTTCATCCGCTGAAAGTGGGTTGCACGAAGCTTTATATGAGTCTGCTGAAAGGCTTCGAGGTACGTGAAACAATATATGCCTTTAACAGTACCACATACGTTAGGTATGCCCATGCAGATAGTAGCCCCTAAGACTCTGGTTGTCGTCGAGAACGGCGACAAACAGAGGATCATAGTCCCAGGTAATAACCAGACCGCCTTTATGTGCAGGTGGTTGAAGCTCCGGTGGCTAGCCGGACTCATGGGTTTGCCGAACTAAGGCGACAGCTGGATGCGGCAGATGCCGACATCGTGCTTGTCAACAAGCGGCTTGACGAGGCTCAGGGTGAGTGATTTTTCTGGTGATCGTCACATAATAAGACCAGCATGATGCCAGTATCTTTAATATGTTGTGACTGCAGATGGAGCTGCCACCGTGGAGACCCTTCGGGCGAAGCTTGCCCGAGCCAAGGAGGAAGCAAGGAGTAGCAATGCGGCCACTTTAAAGGTGGCCAAGGAGTTAAGGGCCAAACAGGCCGCGCATTGCGAGAGCAAAGAAAAATAGCCAAGATGGCTGTGGAGTTAAAAGATGGTGCTGACCGTTACCGGCTTCTTGAAGAAGAAAACCGGGCGAAGGCGACGGACCTGGAGAAGGCCCGGGTGGCTGCCAAGGAATCCCGCTCCAAAATTAGAGCGACTAAGGAGGAGCTGAATCAAGCTGCAGATATCGTTTCTGGGAAGCCCTTCTTGTTGCGGACTAAGTTCGGAGATCCGAAATATGCTCCTCTGGACCGGCTATGGAGTTCTGCGGACGCGTACATGGATTTGGCTGCAAGTGCTGCTCACGCAGCCGAGTACTTCAAGGATCAGAAAGGTCCCGAAGTGGAAAAGCTGTTTTGGTCATAGTTTCACGCTCCAGTCTGTCCGCTGCTGCTGAATGAGCGATTGACTGGTTGGGCCGAGCTCCATAGATTGTCCAAACTCGCCATGAGGTCCGTTGTGGAGCACCTGTGGCCGGGAGGGCCAAGGTCGAGTAGCTATTTTAGCTTAGTGCAACAATTCCTTGAAGCTGTGCCATGCATCGATGCTGTAAAGAGATCACCATGCATAGAAGGTGCGCGGATGGCCCTTGCCCATGTCAAAACATACTGGGCGGAGATGGAGGCCACCACTGTTGCGGCACAGGGTTTGGCTATAGGCCGAGTTGCTGCTGAGCACTACTTTGAAGAAGTCCTTGAAGGTGCTCGTTTGATAGAGGCTCGGTGCTTGAAGAATATTATTTTCCAGTGACATGTAGTCCCATTGTACAAACAATGTTTTTCTGAATTAATCAAGGCTGTATTTATACTTTTGCCCGAAAGTACTATGATGCCTCCTGTGCGGCCGTTCATGTATATATGTATATAACCTGAAAGTTTGCAGTCGTCGGCTTCCGCCCCCATGCATATAATGCGAGAGTGTTTGCAAAAGATGCATATCCACACTTGATCCAACGTCTTGGTCCATTAAGGAGGTGATAGTGTAGCGAACAAGGCAATCAGACTATATTGCTTTAACACTTTCACTTAGCCATAGGAGTTTGACAGTGGGGCTACTATATAGCCCCTGGTACTTTTGCGTTCGTCCGAATACGGGGCGCGTATGTACATGACCGGGAAACGACCCTTTGTTAATGCGGAGGAATCCCGAAGATTCCGATTAGTCATCGAGTGGTTGACCAGTCTCTCACTATATCATGACAGTCAATTTTCGGCTTCCTCTACTGAGGTGCTCATCCGGATGAACCAGGGCACAATCGCAGTAGTTCTCCCAGTGCTACCTTAGCCGATATAACGGAGCGTAAGGTACCAAAACGTGGGAGCTGGGGAAACCCAACATTTGACCAAAGACATGATTCAGAGCTGATGCATATAGGTCCAAACTCGCGACGCCGAACACTCCCTAAGGTGTTTGGTGTTTATAACATATACCGGGCTAAACAATGCCCTTTATAAGAAACCCCATGTGTCTGGGTACGTGCAAAATCCTGGTGTGGCCACATGCCAATACACCGGCATCCTTCTCGATTGTGTTAAGTATCCGGAGGATGTGAGCAACAAGAGACAGTAAAAAAGGTTTACACAAGGCCTTAATCTAAAAAGAAACCTTTGGGCGGGTCCCTGCTGCACGTCTGCGCCTGTGTCTCCGTTGTGCCGTGTCCTGGACGGGTATAGCACGATTGTCACCTGCAAAAGGAAAGAACTTAGGTAAAAGTTACCGTGCCAGAAAGAAGAATAAATTATCCAAATTCCAGAGAAGCCTAGTTGAGCCGGGCTGGCCCTGATTACACGCAGGAAGCCCCTGGTATCGCTTTATGAGGGTTTGAAAACCAATCTGATACATGTATGATGGAACGCCGGACTCGTCTAACCGTGTCCGTGGTCTTGACGACCTGCCATTTTTCTGGTTGGTGAGGCCGTCTAGTGTGCGGCTGTTAGAGCCGCCGCGTCCTCTTCCGTACGTGAGGAACGGTTGGTAATTCCGCTAACTGTAATGACGCCTCGTGGACCGGGCATCTTGAGCTTGAGAAAAGCATAATGCAGTATTGCGTTAAAACGAGCGAAAGCTGCCCTTCCGAGTAGTGCTTGAAAATCACTTCGGAATGGAGCGATGTGAAAAGTTAACGTTTCACTTCGGAAGTTATCGGGAGAACCGAATACCACCTCTAGTAGTAGAGAGCCCGTACAGTGGGCCTCTTGGCCTGGTATTACTCCCTTAAAGGTAGTATTACTGTGGCTTATTTGTGTCGGGTCTATCCCCATTTTGCGGACTGTATCTTGATATATCAGATTGAGATCACTGCCGTCGTCCATGAGGACCCTTGTGAAATGGTACCCATTTATTATTGGGTCTAACACCAAGGCCGTCAGTCCTTTGCGCCGGATATGCGTATCGTGATCCCTACGATCAAAAGTGATCAGGTAGGCCAACCAGGGGTTGGACCTAGGGGTGACGGGCTAGATGGCGCGTGTGCATGTAAGTGCGTGATTGCTTCTCCTCCTTGTCACATTGATCATGTTTACTGTTTTAACCTCTAGTGGGAATTTTTTCTGTCCTCCGGCGCTTTGCTGGCGAGGTTCATCCTCGTCTTCGCTTGGTGTCTCCTCCCCTTTGTGTTCGGCGTTTAGCTTACCGGCCTGCTTGAAGACCCAACATTCTCTGTGGTATGATTTGCAGGTTTGTCTGGGGTGCCGTGAATCTGACAGAGCTTGTCAAGAATTTTGTTTAGGCCAGATTTTCCTTCTCTGCTGCCTTTGAAAGGATTTTTCCGCTGACCTGGTCGGGAGCCCCTGAATCCGGCGTTTACCGCCGTATTATCTGGGCTACCTTCTTTATTTCAATGCTTGTTTTTGTTGCGTCGTGGTTTACCATTGCCATCCCTTACTTCGGATGTGTTTGGGCTGCTGGTGCTGCTACGGGACAACCAACTGTCCTCGCCCGCACAAAAGCGGGTCATGAGGCTTGTTACAGCTGCCATTGTTCTCGGTTTTTCTTGACCGAGGTGTCTAGCGAGCCATTCATCTCGGATGTTGTGTTTAAAAGCTGCTAAGGCTTCGATGTCCGGACAGTCGACTATTTGGTTCTTCTTGGTGAGGAACCTGTTCCAAAGCTTTTGGGCGGACTCTCCGGATTGTTGGATTATGTGACTTAAATCATCTGCATCCGGAGGTCGGACATAAGTCCCTTGAAAATTGGCCTGGAAAGCGTCCTCGAGCTCCTCCCAACTTCCAATTGAGTTTTCGGGGAGGCTTTTCAGCCAGTGCCTAGCTGGCCCTTTAAGCTTGAGGGGCAAGTATTTAATGGCATGGAGATCATCTCCACGAGCCATATGAATATGGAGGATGAAGTCCTCTATCCAGACTCCAGGGTCTGTGATTCCATCGTACGCCTCTATGTTCACTGGTTTGAATCCTTCTAGGAATTCGTGATCCAGCACCTCATCAGTGAAACATAGTGGGTGTGCGGCACCCCTGTAATGGGATGCGCCATAGTGTTCGGACGGTTGTAGTATTCGGTGCTGGTTGTGTACCATAGCGTGCTTACTAGATCCGTAGATAGATCTGATCATGCCGGATTTTTGACGCAAATTCTCACGTAGAACGTGTGTTGACTTATGCGTGCCTTTGTTAGCCGCTCTATCACATTCACAGGGCGGTGGATCCGGCCGGTTGGCCGTATCACTTATCGGTTGTATGGGCTCTATGGCCTCGTCGTCGAATTCCGGTAATAGCTTGCGCTTTGGATAGCTATTTGGGTGGTAGCTTCTACCATACTTTGTTACTTTGTTCCACTTGCTGTTGAGCGTATCTTGTGCGACCTTGAGCCTTTGCTTCTGTTTCTTCAGGCTTCTCGCTGTGGTAGTAAGCCTTCTGCGGAGGTTCTCTTGCTCCAAGTGGGTTTCCGGGATGATGGGTGCATCTTCGTCCGGACTGCTTTCTTCCCTAGACGGGGATTGATGAGGCTTATCTTTGGCGTCATCGTGTTCAGATGTCGGATCCGCACTATGTTTGCAGTTTGCATCTTGATCATTTTCTGCCACCGGGGTGGTGCAGTTGTCGTCTCTTCCAGAGTCGCGTGGACTATTATTATCGCTTTCTTGCTATGGCGGGGCTTAGGGCGGCGCCGCTGACGTCGACGCTTGGGTTGCTTCTTGGAGGGGTCATCCTTCGTCTTCTCATCGCCATTTGCTTCTTTGGGGGTGTCCACCATGTATACATCATGTGATGAAGTAGTGGTCCAGCGCCCTGTGGGCGGTGGTTCCGGTTCGTCTCCGACTTCATCGTCCATACCGTCGAAGTCTTCGGAGTTGAAGTCGAGCATGTCGGTTAAGTCATCGAAAGTGGCTACTAAGTGGGTGGTGGGTGGGCAGTGAATTTCTTCGTCGTCCGTATCCCATTCTAGCCAGACCAAGGTTCTCCCGACAGGGAGAGAGACCTTAATGAATTTAGCACATCCCTGAAGGGTGAGTGCTGAAAGATGTCCGCGGAGGTGAACTCCATGATCGGCGCCCAGTCGGACTCGACGGGCACGGATATGAGCGGCTCGGAGTCCGTGGCCATGGATGAATCTAGTGGTTTGCCGACACGGCTCTCGTAAGGGGTAAAGTCAGTATCTGTCTCTATCGCCACTGAGAGTGCGGCCTCCATGGCGGGGTCCATCCCTCCGCTCTCAGATGGCGCGACTTGCTCTGGATAGATGGACGGAGTAGATGCGGATGCGATCTCCCAAATACTGTCCGAAGACAGAGTTATGTCATGCTCGTCAAGACTGTACGGCGCGTACGGCATGGGCTCGAATCCTTCAAAGATCAAGTCTCCACGGATGTGGGCCGTGTAGTTCAAGTTTCCAAATATGACCTGGTGGCCAAGGGCGTAGCTCTCAATCTGCTCCAAATGGCCAAGCGAATTAGCCCGCAGTGCAAAGCCACCGAATATGAAGATCTGTCCGGGGAGGAAAGCTTCCCCTTGTACCGCATCGCTAGCGACGATCGAAGTGGCCATCGAGCCTTATGGTGATGACACAGTGGAACTCTCAATGAAAGCACCAATGTCGGTGTCAAAACCGGCAGATATCGGGTAGGGGGTCCCGAACTGTGCGTCTAAGGCGGATGGTAATAGGAGGCAGGGGACACGATGTTTACCCAGGTTCGGGCCCTCTTGATGGAGGTAATACCCTACGTCCCGCTTGATTGTTCTTGATAATATGAGTAGTACAAGAGTTGATCTACCACGAGATCAGAGAGGCTGAACCCTAGAAGCTAGCCTATGGTGTGATTGTATGTTGTCCTATGGACTAAAACCCTCCGGTTTGTATAGACATCGGAGGGGGCTAGGGTTACACAAGGTCGGTTACAAATGAGGAAATATACATATCGGTATTGTCTAGCTTGCCTTCCATGGCAAGTAGAGTCCCATCCGGACACGGGACAAAGTCTTCAATCTCGTATCTTCATAGTCCAACAGTCCGGCCAAAGGATATAGTCCGGCTGTCCGGAGACCCCCTTATCTAGGACTCCCTCAGTATGTTAGCTTATGCCTCTCCCTCAAATAAAATTGCAATAATGATTACCGGTCTAGTTATCGATTGCCTAGGGACAAATAACTTTCTTGTGTGACAACAAGCTCTGTACTAAAACTATCTTAGTTGTGTCTTTATCTAAACAACCCCTACTTTTTATTTACGCGCTCTTTATTATCTTGCAAACCTATCCAACAATACCTACAAAGTATTTCTAGTTTCATACTTGTTCTAGGTAAAGCGAACGTTAAGCGTGCGTAGAGTTGTATCGGTGGTCGATAGGACTTGAGGGAATAGTTGTTCTACCTTTAGCTCCTCGTTGGGTTCGACACTCTTACTTATCAAAAGAGGCTACAATTGATCCCCTATACTTGTGGGTTATCACTTCCGAAGCAGCTATGTATTCCGCTTCACACGTAGATCCCACTAAGGGAGTCTTGGATTAGGGGGTCTCCGGACAACTGGACGATATCCTTTGGCCGGACTGTTGGACTATGAAGATACAAGATTGAAGACTTCATCCCATGTCCGGATGGGACTTTCCTTGGCATGGAAGGCAAGCTTGGCAATACGGATATGTAGATCTCCTCCCTTGTAACCGACTCTGTGTAACCCTAGCCCCCTCTGGTGTCTATATAAACCGGAGGGTTTAGTCCGTAGGACAACATACAATCATACCATAGGCTAGCTTCTAGGGTTTAGCCTCTACGATCTCGTGGTAGATCAACTCTTGTAATACTCATATCATCAATATCTGTCAAGCAGGACGTAGGGTATTACCTTTATCAAGAGGGCCCGAACCTGGGTAAACATTATGTCCCCTGCCTCCTGTTACCATCTGCCTTAGACGCACAGTTCGGGACCCCCTACCCGAGATCCGCCGGTTTTGACACCGACATTGGTGCTTTCATTGAGAGTTCCACTGTGCCGTCACCATAAGGCTCGATGGCCCCTTCGATCATCGGTAACAATGTGGTCCAGGGTGAGGTTTTCCTCCCCGGACAAATCTTCGTATTCGGTGGCTTCGCACTGCGGGCCAATTCGCTTGGCCATTTGGAGCAGATCGAGAGCTACGCCCCTAGCCATCAGGTCAGGTTCGAAAACTTAAACTACACTGCCGACATCTACGGAGACTTGACCTTCAACGGATTCGAGCCCATGTCAGGTGCGCCGCATGATCACGACGAGCATGATTTAGCTCTGCCGTCGGACAGTGTTCGGGAGATCGCATCTGCAACTACTCCGGCCCTTAATCCGGAGCAAATTGCGCCATCCGAGGATGGGTGGATAGACCCCACCATGGAGGCCACACTCTCAGTGGCGATGGAGCCGGATACTGACTTCACCCCTTATGGGAGCCGTGTTGCCGAACGATTGGATTCGTCTCCGGCCACGGACTACGAGCCGCCTGCATCCGTGCCTATCGAATCCGATTGGGCGCCGATCATGGAGTTCACCTCCGCGGATATCTTTTGGCACTCGCCTTTCGGCGATGTGCTTAATTCATTAAAGTCTCTCTCCTTGTCAGGGGAACCTTGGCCGAACTATATCCGGCTAGAATGGGATGCGGACGATGAAGAAATTCGCTGCCCACCCACCACCCACTTAGTAGCCTCTGTCGACGATTTAACCGACATGCTCAATTTCGACTCCGCAGACATCGACGGCATGGACGACGATGCAGGAGAGGAACAGGAACTAGTGCCCATAGGGCACTGGACAACCACTTTATCACATGACATATACATGGTGGGTACACCCAAAGAAAACGATGACGAGGAACGGGAGGAGACAGCGGAGGATGACCCCTCCAAGAAGCAAACAAAACGTCGGCGTAGGCGCCGCTCCAAATCCCGCCTCGGCAAAAACAGCGATAACAGCGCAAGAGAAAAGAACACTCCAGTCGACTCCAGAGGAAACGACGACCACATTGTCCCGGCGGCAGAGCACGATGAAGCTGCAAACGGCAAACATAGTACGGATCCAACGTCCGAACACGGCGACGCCGAGGATAAACCTCATCAAACCCCCTCTGGGGAGGAAAACAGTCCGGACGAAGATGCACACATCATCCCGGAAACGCACTTTGAGCAAGAGAACCTCCACAGAAGGCTTATTGCCACAACGAGGAGTCTGAAGAAGCAGAAGCAAAGGCTTAAGGCCGAACAGAATACGCTCAACAGCAGGTGGAACAAAGTGCTCGACAACGAAGAAAAGTATGGTGGAGGTTACCACACAAAGAGCTATCTAGAGCGCAAGCTATTACCCGAATTCGATGATGAGGCCTTAGACCCCATACAGCCGAAAAATAAAAAGGCCAACCGGCCGGATCAACCACCTTGTGACCGCGATAGAGCGGCTAACAAGGTCGCACATAAGTCAACACACGATCTATGTGAGGACTTGCGCCAAAAATCCAGTATGACCAGATCCATCTATGGATCTAGGAAGCGTGCTCCGGCACAAAATCAAAACCGAATACTACAACCGTCCAAATGCCATGATACATCCAAATACAGGGGTGCCGCACACCCCCTATGTTTCACCGATGAGGTGCTGGACCACGAATTCCCAGAAGGATTCAAACCAGTGAACATAGAGGCGTACGACGGGACCACAGACCCGGGGGTCTGGATTGAGGACTTTATCCTCCACATTCATATGGCTCGTGGAGACGATCTCCATGCCATCAAGTACTTGCCCCTCAAGCTTAAAGGACCAGCTCGACACTGGCTGAAAAGCCTCCCCGAAAACTCGTTGGGAGGAGCTCGAGGACGCTTTTCGGGCTAATTTTCAAGGGACCTATGTCCGACCTCCGGATGCAGACGATTTAAGTCATATAATTCAACAGCCCGGAGAGTCAGCTCAAAAGCTTTGGAACAGGTTTCTCACTAAGAAGAACCAAATCGTCGACTGTCCGGACGCCGAAGCCTTAGCAGCTTTCAAGCACAGCGTCCGAGACGAATGGATCGCCAGACACCTTGGCCAAGAAAAAACGAGAACAATGGCAGCCCTGACAAGCTTCATGACCCGCTTTTGCGCGGGAGAAGATAGCTGGTTAGCCCGCAGTAGCACCAGCGACCCAAGCACATCCGAAGTCAGGGATGGCAATGGAAAACCAAGACGCAGTAAAAACAAGCATCGAAATAAAGAAGACAACCCAGATAATACGGCGGTCAATGCCGGATTCAGGGGCTCTCGGCCAGGTCAGCAGAAAAAGCCTTTCAAAGGCAGCAGAGATGGACCGTCTAGCCTAAACAAGATTCTCGACAAACTATGTCAGATCCATGGCACCCCCGACAAACCTGCAAATCACACCCACAGAGAATGCTGGGTCTTCAAGCAGGCCGGCAAGGTAAACGCCGAACACAAGGGGGGGGGGAGACACCAAGCGAAGACGAGGACGAACCTCGCCAGCAAAGCACTGGAGGACAGAAAAAATTCCCACTAGAGGTTAAAACAGTAAACATGATCCATGTGACGAAGAGGAGAAGCAAACATGCACTCCAAGACATACACACCATAGAGCCCGTCACCCCTAAGTTCACCCCCTAGTTGTCCTGCCCGATCACTTTTGATCGCGGGGATCACGCGACAAGCATCCGACATGAAGGATTGGCTGCCTTGGTGTTAGACCCAATAATAAACGGATACCATCTCACACGAGTCCTTATGGACGGAGGCAATGGTCTAAATCTGATATATCAGGACATAGTCCGCAAAATGGGGATAGACCCGACAAAAATAAGCCACAGTAATACTACCTTCAAGGGAGTAATACCAGGCCCAGAGGCCCACTGTACGGGCTCTCTATTACTAGAGGTTGTATTCGGTTCTCCCGACAACTTCCGAAGCGAAAAGTTGACTTTTTACATTGTCCATTCCGAAGTGGCTATCAAGCACTACTCGAAAGAGCGGCTTTCGCTCGTTTTAATGCAGTACCGCATTATGCTTCTCTCAAGCTTTAGATGCCCGGTCCACGTGGCGCCATCACAGTTACTGGAAATATTGAGCATTCTCTACACGCGGAAGAATGTGCGGCGACTTTAACAGCCGAGCACTAGACAGCCTCACCAACCAGAAAAGATGACATGTCGTCAAGACCACGGACACGGTTAGACGAGTCCGGCGCATCACTACATATACATGAGATTGGTTTGATGGTTAAACCCTCATAGACGGTACCAGGGGCTTCCCACATGTAATCAGGGCTAGTTCGGCTCAACTTGACTTATCTTGAATTTTAATGGTTTATTGATAATAACCAATTTTCTGGCACGACAACTTTCACCTAAGTTCTTCTCTTTTACAGATGATAATCGTGCTACACCCATCCTGGACACGGCACAATGGAGACACAGGCGCAGACGTGCAGCAAGGACCCCCTCAAAGGTTTCTTTTCAGATTAAGACCCTGCATAAACCTTTTTTACCGTCTCTTGTTGTTCACATCCTCCGGATACTCAATACAACCGAGAAGGATGCTGACGTTATTGGCATGTGGCCACGTCAGGATATTGCACGTACCTGGACACTCGGTGTTTATTATTAAGGGCATTGTTCAGCCCGACATATGTTATAAAGACCGAATACCTTAGGGAGTGTTCGGCGTCGCGAGTTTGGCCTTATATGCATCAACTCCGAATCATGTCTTTGGTCAAATGTTGGGTTTGCCTGACTCCGATGTTTTGGTACCTTACGTTCTGCTATATCGGCTAAGGTAGCATTGGGAGAACTACTGCGATCGTGCCCTGGTTCATCCGGATGAGCACCTTAGTAGAGAAAGCCGAAAACTTACTGTCATGATAAAGCGCGAGACTGGTCGACCACTCAATGACTTAGTAGAATCTTCGGGATTCCTCCGCATTAACGAAGGGCCGTTTCCCGGTCATGTACGTACGCGCCCCGTATTCGGATGAGCGCGGAAGTACTAGGGGCTATATAGTAGTCCCACCGTCAAACTCCTATGGCTAAGTGAAAGTGTTAAAGCAATATAGTCCGATTGCCTCGTTCGCCGCGCTACCACCTCCTTCATGGACCAAGACGTTGGATCAAGTGTGAATACACATTTTTTGCGAACACCCCCGCATTATATGCGTGGGGGCTGAAGCCGACGACTGCAATCTTTCAGGTTATATACATATATACATAAACGGCCGCACAGGAGGCATCATAATACTTTCAGGCAAAAGTATAAACACAGCCTTTATAATTCAATAAAACATTGTTTTTACAATGGGAATACATGTCACTAGAACATAATATTCTTCAAGCACCGAGCCTCTATCGAACGAGCGCCTTCAAGGACTTCTTCAAAGTAGTGCTCGGCAGCCACTCGGCCCACGGCCGAACCCTGTGTTGCAATAGTGGTGGCCTCCATCTCTGCCCAGTATGTCTTGACATGGGCAAGTGCCATCCGCGCACCCTCTATGCACGCGGACCTCTTCATAGCGTCGATGTGCGGCACAGCACCAAGGAATTGTTGCACTAAACTAAAGTAACTATTCGGCCTTGGCCCTTCCGGCCACAGATGATCCACAACAGACCTCATGGCAAGTCCGGATAACCTATGGAGCTTGGCCCACTCGGCCATTCGCTCATTCAACAGCAGCGGACGCACTGGAGCATGGAACTGTGACCAGAACAGCTTTTCCACTTCACGATCTTTTTGATCCTTGAAGTACTCGGCCGCATCAGCAACACTTGCTGCCAAATCCATGTATGTGTCTGCAGAATTCCATAGTTGATCAAGAGGGACATACTCCGAATCTCCGAACTTCGTCCGCAACAAAAAGGGCTTCCCAGCTGCGATATCCCCAGCTTGCGCATCTCCTTCACCGCTCTGATTTTGGAGCAGGCTTCCTTGGCTGCTACCATGGCTTTCTCCAGGTCCGTCGCCTTCACTCGGCTTTCTTTTTCAAGAAGCTGGTATCAGTCGGCGGCATCTTTCAACTCAACGGCCATATTGGCTATTCTTTCCTTGCTTTGGCAATGCGCGGCCTTTTTGGCCCTCAGCTCTTCGACCGCCTTTAGAGCGGCTGCATTGCTATTCCTGGCTTGTTCCTTGGCTTGGGCAAGTTCTGCCCGAAGGGTCTCCACGACGGCAGCTCCATCTGCAGTCAAAAACATATTAAAGATACTAGCATCATGCTCCTCTTACTATGTGTTGATCACCGAAGAAATCACATACATGTGCCTCGTCGAGCCGCTTGTTGACAAGCACGATGTCGGCGTCTACCGCATCAAATTGCCGCTTTAGCTCGACAAACTCATCAGTCCGGCTAGCCACCGGACCTTCAGCCACCCGCACATGAAGGCGGTCTGATTATTACCTGGGACTATGATCCTCTGTTTGCCGCCGTGCTCGACGGCAACCAGAGTCTTAGGGGCTACTATCTGCATAGGGCACACCTAACGTGTGCGACACTGTCAAAAACATACACTATTTCACGTACCTCAAAGCCTTTCAGCAGACTCATAAAAGCTTCATGCAACCCGCTTTCAGAGGATGAAATCCTTTCAATTACCGTACCCATTAGCGTACAATGTGCTTCTGAGATGGCTGCTTGCTCAAGAAGATCCTTCAGTGCGTCCGACCGCACACTGTACGGTTCCGGACTCTTTCTGTTGCTCTCTTTAGGAGCCGAATACTGGGGAGTTCGAGTGGCCAAAGGATTACCCTCTGGCCTTGGCGGATCAGGAGAAACCCTCCGCGACGACACTTCAGGGTCGCCTGCCTCATGAGGTGGGGTGGCAGGGGGAGGTGTTTCGCTCTCCATCATCTCCGGAAGAAGATCCCCCGAAGACGAACTCTGTCAAGAAGGGCTACGATCCGAACTGCAAGATATATGCTTCGGTTATTATCTTCAGAAGTAATGTAAGATATTTTTACTATTAAGTACTTTTTGTTTACTTACAGCTCGGTAGAGGGCTGATCCCCTTGCGGACACTGTGCGGCAAGAGTACCCTCCGAGGCAGGACCCTCTGGCGGAGATTTCTGCCCCCGTTTGGAAACCTTTGTTTCTGGGTCTTCCGAGGTGGTCCTCTTCCTTCCTTGGGGAGAGGGAATTTCAGATTCTTCTCCCTGGCTATCCTCCTTCACGGAGGCGCTAACTCCCCCAGTTTGGACGAATAGTGAGTGAGGCCTGCTTTCAGCCTCTTTATCCCCCCCTTTATCTTCATCTGAGGGCATCATTTACTGCCCCCCCAGTTCAACCCCTTGTTGATCCATGACGCCATTTGTGGTGGAGGGCCCGAGCGAAAAGCAGGGGTGGCTACCCACTTGGCACTTTGGGGAGCTGTGATATAAACCCGCTGCCACAAACTGGACACCTCTGGGAAGGAACCCTCTAGCCATGGAGCATCAATGCTTTTGCTTATTACGGCACCTCCGCACTCTGCGTGCCGCCCCTCGATCATCTTCGGCTTCACATTGAAAGTCTTGAGCCACAGGCCGAAGTGTGGGGTAATGCGGAGGAAGGCCTCACACACGACGATGAACAACGAGATGTGAAGGAGGGAATCCGAGGCCAGATCATGGAAATCCAGCCCATAATAGAAGATGAGCCCCCTAACAAAGGGATGCAGAGCGAGGCCTAGCCCTCGGAGGAAGTGAGAGATGAACACAATGCTCTCATTGGGTTCGGGAGTGGGGATGACCTGCCCTCGGGCAGGCAGCCTGTGCGAGATTTCGGCAGTCAGATACCTGGCCTCTCTCAACTTCTTGATGTCCTCCTCTATGACAGAGGAAGGCATCCACCGACCTTGGAGGTTGGACCCGGACATGGTTGAAGGTCCGAAGCGCCTGACCTGAGCCTTGGGTGTTGGAACTCGAGGCGGGGGAAGGATTCGATTGAGCACGAGAGGGAAAAAAGGACATGCCTTGGCCTCTTTATAAAGAGGATGAATATCAAGCGTCCTCCTTGTGGTCGTTTGGTACTTGCCTAAAATCGAGGAGTCATACCAACGGGCACGATTGGGTTACCCACGTCCGTATTGATGAGAATCCCGTAATAAGGGGACACGATCTCTACTTTGACAAGACGTGTCAGGAAAACCGCCTCGCAATATGTGCAGTGCTGGTTGAGAAAAATGGTTCGAATAAAGACCGGGCCATGACATGATGTCATGCTGTCAAAACGTGTCAGCAGATTAGATTTGTGGAAATATTATTCTCTCTATGGTGGTATGTGGAACTTGTTTTGCAGAGTCGGACACTATCCTTGTGTTCAAAATCTTCTATGGAGTGTTCGGAGGAGGAACCCGCCTTGCAATGCCGAAGACAAATCTGCACGCCGGACTCATTGTCATTGAAGCCCGGTTCAGGGGCTACTGAGGGAGTCCTGGATTAGGGGGGTCTCCGGACAGCCGGACTATATCCTTTGGCCGGACTGTTGGACTATGAAGATACAAGATTGAAGACTTCGTCCCGTGTCCGGATGGGACTTTCCTTGGCATGGAAGGCAAGCTTGGCAATACGGATATGTAGATCTCCTCCCCTGTAACCGACTCTGTGTAACCCTAGCCCCCTCCAGTGTCTATATAAACCAGAGGGTTTAGTCCGTAGGACAACATACAATCATACCATAGGCTAGCTTCTAGGGTTTAGCCTCTACGATCTCATGGTAGATCAACTCTTGTAATACTCATATCATCAATATCAATCAAGCAGGACGTAGGGTATTACCTCCATCAAGAGGGCCCGAACCTGGGTAAACATCGTGTCCCCTGCCTCCTGTTACCATCTGCCTTAGGCACACTGTTCGGGACCCCCTACCCGAGATCCGCCGGTTTTGACACCGGCACCCGCCACGACGCTCTGCTTGGAACTGCACCAACTGACAACTCCACCATTGAATAAAAACACGTATCTGGTTTGTGACTTAAGAGTCATCCGGATCAGTGTCAAATCTTGCATCGACGTAACCGTTTACGACAAGGTCTTTGTCACCTCCATATACGGGAAACATATCTTTAGTCTTTTTCAGGTATTTCAGGATGTTCTTGACCGCTGTCCAGTTATCCACTCCTGGATTACTTTGGTACCTCCCCGCTAAACTTATAGCAAGGCACACATCAGGTCTGGTGCACAGCATTGCATACATGATAGAGCCTATGGCTGAAGCATAGGGAACACCTGTCATTTTCTCTCTATCTTCTGTAGTGGTCGGGCATTGAGTCTGACTCAATTTTACACCTTATAATACATGCAAGAACCCTTTCTTTGCCTGATCCATTTTGAACTTCTTCAAAACTTTATCAAGGTATGTGCTTTGTGAAAGTCCAATCAAGCGTCTTGATCTATCTCTATATCTCTTGATGCCCAATATAAAAGTAGCTTCACCGAGGTCTTTCATTGAAAAATTCTTATTCAAGTATCCTTTTATGCTATTCAGAAATTCAGTATCATTTCCGATCAACAATATGTCATCTACATATAATATCAGAAAAGCTACGGAGCTCCCACTCACTTTCTTGTAAATACAGGCTTCTCTAAAAGTCTGTACAAAACCATATTCTTTGATCACACTATCAAAGCATATATTCCATCTCCGAGAGGCTTGCACCAGTCCATAAATGGATCGCTGGAGCTTGGACAATTTGTGAGCACCTTTTGGATCGACAAAACCTTCTGGTTGCATCATATACAACTCTTCTTTAAGGTATCCATTAAGGAATGTAGTTTTGACATCCATTTGCCAAATTTCATAATCATAAAATGCGGCAATTGCTAACATGATTCGTACGGACTTTAGAATCGCTACGGGTGAGAAGGTCTCATCGTAGTCAACTCCTTGAACTTGTCGAAAACCTTTTGCGACAAGTCGAGCTTTGTAGACAGTAACATTACCATCAGCGTCAGTCTTCTTCTTGAAGATCCATTTATTTTCTATGGCCCGCCGATCATCGGGCAAGTCAATCAAAGTCCATACTTTGTTCTCATACATGGATCCCATCTCAGATTTCATGGCCTCAAGCCATTTTGCGGAATCTAGGCTCATCATCGCTTCCTCGTAGTTCGTAGGTTTGTCATGGTCAAGTAACATGACTTCCAGAACAGGATTACCGTACCACTCTGGTGTGAATCTTACTCTAGTTGACATACGAGGTTCGGTAGTAACTTGATCAGAAGTTTCATGATCATCATCATTAGCTTCCTCACTTACTGGTGTAGGAATCACTGGAACTGATTTCTGTGATGAACTACTTTCCAATAAGGGAGAAGGTACAATTACCTCCTCAAGTTCTACTTTCCTCCCACTCACTTCTTTCGAGAGAAACTCCTTCTCTAGAAAGGATCCATTCTTAGCAACGTATATCTTGCCTCCAGATCTGTGATAGAAGGTGTACCCAACAGTCTCCTTTGGGTATCCTATTAAGACACATTTCTCCGATTTGGGTTCGAGCTTATCAGGTTGAAGCTTTTTCACATAAGCATCGCAGCCCCAAACTTTAAGAAATGACAACTTGGGTTTCTTGCCAAACCACAGTTCATAAGGTGCCGTCTTGACAGATTTAGATGGTGCCCTATTTAACGTGAATGCAGCTGTCTCTAAAGCGTAACCCCAAAATGATAGCGGTAAATCAGTGAGAGACATCATAGATCTCACCATATCTAATAAAGTGCGGTTACGACGTTTGGACACACCATTACATTGTGGTGTTCCAGGTGGCGTGATTTGCGAAACTATTCCAAATTGTTTCAAATGAAGTCCAAACTTATAACTCAAATACTCACCTCCACGATCAGATCGTAGAAACTTTATTTTCTTATTATGATGATTTTCCACTTCACTCTGAAATTCTTTGAACTTTTCAAATGTTTCAGACTTATGTTTCATCAAGTAGATATACCCATATCTGCTCAATCATCTATGAGGGTGAGAAAATAATGATATCCGCCGCGAGCTTCAATGTTCATTGAACCGCATACTCCCTCCGGTCCTTTTTAGTTCGCATATAAGATTTGTCTGAAGTCAAACCTAGTAAACATTGACCAAGTTGGTAGAAAAAAATACCAACATTGTGATTGTGAAATCAACAACATTAGATGCATCATGACTTTAATTTTCATATTATATAAATTTAGCATTGTAGATGTTAATATTTTTCATATAAATATGGTCAAATTTTATGAAGTTTGACTTCAGACAATTCTTATATGCAGAGTAAAAAGGACCGAAGGGAGTACATCAGTATGTATGATTTCCAATAACTCTGTTGCTCACTCCATTTTTCCGGAGAACAGAGTTTTAGTCATCTTGCCCATGAGGCATGGTTCGCAAGTACCAAGTGATTCCAGAAGTCCATTAGAATGGAGTTTCTTCATGCGCTTTACACCAATATGACCTAAACGGCAGTGCCACAAATAAGTTGCACTATCATTATCAACTCTGCATCTTTTGGCTTCAATACTATGAACATGTGTATCACTACTATCAAGATTTAGTAAAAATAGACAACTCATCAGGGGTGCATGACCATAAAAGATATCACTCATATAAGTAGAATAACCATTATTCTCTGATTTAAATGAATAACCGTCTCGCATCAAACAAGATCCAGATATAATGTTCATGCTCAACGCTGGCACCAAATAATAATTATTTAGGTCTAAAACTAATCCTGAAGGTAGATGTAGAAGTAGCGTGCCGACGACGATCACATCGACTTTGGAACCATTTCCCACGCGCATCGTCACCTCATCCTTAGACAATCTTCGCTTAATCCGTAGCCCCTGTTTCGAGTTGCAAATGTTAGCAACTGAACCATTATCAAATACCCAGGCACTATTGCGAGCATTAGTAAGGCACACATCAATAACATGTATATCAAATATACCTTTCACTTTTCCATCCTTCTTCTCCGCCAAATACTTGGTTCAGTTCCGCTTCCAGTGACTAGTTCCTTTGCAGTAGAAGCACTCACATGCTAGGTTCCAGACTTGGGTTTCTTCACTTGAGCAGCAACTAGCTTGCTGTTCTTCTTGAAGTTCCCCTTCTTCCCTTTACCCTTTTTCTTGAAACTGGTGGTCTTGTTGAGCATCAACACTTGATGCTCCTTCTTGATTTCTACCTCCGCAGCCTTTAGCATTGCGAAGAGCTCAGGAATCGTCTTATCCATCCTTTGCATATTATAGTTCATCCCAAAGCTCTTGTAGCTTGGTGGCAGTGATTGAAGAACTCTGTCAATGACACTATCATCAGGAAGATTAACTCCCAGTTGAGTCAAGTGGTTGTGGTACCCAGACATTCTGAGTATATGTTCACTGACAGAACTATTCTCCTCCATCTTGTAGCTGTAGAATTTATTGGAGACTTCATATCTCTCAATCCGGGCATTTGCTTAAAATATTATCTTCAACTCCTGTAACATCTCATATGCTCCATGACGTTCAAAATGTCGTTGAAGTCCCGGTTCTAAGCTGTAAAGCATGGCACACTAAACTACCGGGTAGTCATCAGCTTTGCTCTGCCAGGTGTTCATAACATTTGGTGTTGCTCCTGCAACGGGTTTGTCACCTAGCGGTGCTTCCAGGACGTAATTCTTCTGTGCAGCAATGAGGATAATCCTCAAGTTATGGACCCAGTCTATGTAGTTTCTACCAACATCTTTCAACTTAGCTTTCTCTAGGATCACATTAAAATTCAATGGAACAACATCACGGCCCATCTATCTACAACGACATAGACATGCAAAATACTATCAGGTACTAAGTTCATGATAAATTAAAGTTCAATTAATCAAATTACTTAAGAAATCCCACTTAGATAGACATCTCTCTAATCATCTAAGTGATCACGTGATCCATATCAACTAAACCATGTCTGATCATCACGTGAGATGGAGTAGTTTTCAATGGTGAACATCACTATGTTGATCATATCTACTATATGATTCACGCTCGAACTTTCGGTCTCCAATGTTCCGAGGCCATATTTGCATATGCTAGGCTCGGCAAGTTTAACCCGAGTATTCTACATGTGCAAAACTGGCTTGCGCCCGTTGTATGTGAACGTAGAGCTTATCACACCCGATCATCACCTGGTGTCTCGGCACGACGAACTGTAGCAACGGTGCATACTCAGGGAGAACACTTATACCTTGAAATTTAGTGAGAGATCATCTTATAATGCTACTGCCGAACTAAGCAAAGTAAGATGCATTAAGGATAAACATCACATGCAATCAATATAAGTGATATGATATGGCCATCATCATCGTGTGCCTTTGATCTCCATCTCCAAAGCACCGTCATGATCACCATCGTCTACGGCTTGACACCTTGATCTCCATCGAAGCATCGTTGTCGTCGCCAACTATTGCTTCTACGACTTTCACTACCGCTTAGTGATAAAATAAAGCAATTACATGGGGATTGCATTTCATACAATAAAGCGACAACCATATGGATCCTGCCAGTTGCCGATAACTGTGTTACAAAACATGATCATCTCATACAATAAAATTTAGAATCATGTCTTGACCATATCACATCATAACATGCCCTACAAAAGCAAGTTAGGTGTCCTCTACTTTGTTGTTGCAAGTTTTACATGGCTGCTACGGGCTGAGCAAGAACTGTTCTTACCCACGCATCAAAAAACCACAACGCAGTATAGTGATTGCTTTTTGATCTTCGGAAAGAACCCTGTTCATTGAATCCTATTCAACTAAAGCTGGAGAAACAGACACCCACTAGCCACTTGTGTGCGAAGCACGTTAGTAGAACCAGTCTCGCGTAAGCGTACGCATAATGTCGGTCTGGGCTGCTTCATCCAACAATGCCGCTGAATCAAGAATCAACTAGTGACGACAAGCAGTATGTATATACCCACGCCCACAACTCCTTTGTGTTCTACTCGTGCATATAACATCTACGCATAAACATGGCTTGGATGCCACTGTTGGGGAACGCAGTAATTTCAAAAAAATTCCTACGCACACGCAAGATCACGGTGATGCATAGCAACGAGAGGGGAGAGTATCATCTACGCACCCTCATAGACCGTAAGTGGGAGGGTTATGACAACGCGGTTGATGTAGTCATACGTCTTCACGATCGACCGATCTATCACCGAAGGTATGACACCTCCACGATCTGCACACGTTCGGCTCGGTGACGTCCCGCGAATTCACGATCTAGTAGAGCTTCGAGGGAGAGCTTCATTAGCACGACGACGTGATGACAGTGATGATGTTGCTACCGGAACAGGGCTTTGCCTAAGCACTGGTACGATATTACTGAGGTGGATTATGGTGGAGGGGGGCACCGCACACGGCTAAAGATCAATGATCAACTTGTGTGTCTATGGGGTGGCCCCCTCCCCGTATATAAAGGAGTGGAGGAGGGGGAGAGGGCCGTCCTCCTAGACACGCCTCAAGCGGAGTCCTACTCCCACCGGGAGTAGGATTCCCCCTTGCCTTGTTGGATTTAGGAGAAAAGGAAGGATGAGGGAGGAGGAAGGAAAGGGGGGGGGGCTCCCAATTTGGATTGGGCTGGGGGGGGGAGCCCCCTCCTTTGCTCCTTTCCCCTATCTCCCACTAAGGCCCAATAAGGCCCATATACCTCCCGGGGGTTCCGGTAACCTCCCGGTGCTTCGGTATACTCCCGTTTTCACACGAAACCATTCCGATGTCCAAACATAGGCTTCCAATATATCGATCTTTATGTCTCGACCATTTCGAGACTCCTCGTTATGTCCATGATCAAATCCGGGACTCCGAACTACCTTCGGTACATCAAAACACATAAACTCGTAATACCGGTCGTCACCGAACGTTAAGCATGCGGACCCTACGGGTTCGAGCACTATGTAGACATGACTGAGACATGTCTCCTGTCAATAACTAATAGCGGAACCTAGATGCTCATATTGGTTCCTACATATTCTACGAAGATCTTTATCGGTCAAACCACATAACGTTATATGTTGTTCCCTTTGTCATCGGTATGTTACTTGCCCGAGATTCGATCGTTGGTATCTCAATACCTAATTCAATCTCATTACCAGCAAGTCTCTTTACTCATAACGTAATGATACGTCCCATAACTAACTCATTAGCTACATTGCTTGCCAGGCTTATTGTGATGTACATTAACGAGAGGGCCCAGAGATACCTCTCTGACAATCGGAGTGACAAATCCTAATCTTGATCCATGCCAACTCAATAAACACCATCAGAGACACCTATTATGACGTTTAGTAGCACACAAAGTGTTCCTCCGGTATTCGGGAGTCGCACGATCTCATAGTCATAGGAACATGTATAGTTAAGGAGAAATCAATAGCAACAAACTGAACGATCATCATGCTAAGCTAATGGATGGTTCAAGTCAATCACATTATTCTCTAATGATGTGATCCCGTTAATCAAATCAACTCATGTCTATGGTTAGGAAACATAACCATCATTGATTCAACAAGCTAGTCAAGTAGAGGCAAACTAGTGACACTATGTTTGTCTATGTATTCAGACATGTACTAAGTTTTAGGTTAATTGTCAGGACCCCGACTCGATGCCACATAGGTCTAGCATGTAACACCTCATATCACTTTGCGGCCTCACGCACGGTATTCCCACGGGTGTCGCCTTACCTTTGCCCGGGACCGTTTGCGTCTTTTGGCACACGTATATGATAGTGTCGCTAGCACCCATATGATAAGGAGCCCGGGCTGACATGGCTAGTCGTAAACCCAAAGTGGCACAGACTTACAGGGACAGGCATCCATGACCCAACATCGAACGTGTCGGTCATCAGCGAGTGAATCCAGGCTGTAGCACTGGGCTAGCAGGACTCCGGTGAACCGGGCTGTAGCAGGCTAACAGGACTCCGATATTCATCGCGTGACATTTCTCCGAAGGGACAGACACAGGAACGAAGAAGGACACATGCCGGCCAGCCTAAGTGTTCCGGAGCAGTAGCAAGCTACCATGGCTCGGTGGAAACACTAGGAGACATTTCCCGGTAAGAGAGGCTACTAAAGATAAACAACTAGATGGTCAGATCCCACACATACCAAGCATTTCAATAACATACACACAATATGCTCGATATGTGCAAATACAACATGGCATCACAACATGACTCTACGACTCGAGTATTTATTCAATAGGCTCCGAGGAGCGAGATATTACAAACAGGGGTCTCATGACCCAAAAATCAGAGCATACAAATCAAAGCACAAGCGGAAGCTATCATGTCTGAGTACAGACATCTATAAATGAAAAAGGCTGAGAAGCCTGACTATCTATCAGATCCTGTCGAGGGCACAAGATCGTAGCTGAGGTATCAAGCTAAACATCGAAGACCACGCGGAAATACTAGTGAGACTGAAGTCTCTCTGCAAAAACATAAAATAGGCAAACGTGAGTACAAATGTACCCAGCAAGACTTACATCAGAACTATCTACATATGCATCATTATCAACAAGGGATGGTGGGGTTTAACTGCAGCAAGCCAGCTTTGACTCGGTGGCTATCCTGAACTACGACTGCAAGTAACTCTTTTGAAGTGGCGCACACGAGTCCACATATTCACCATATCAATACACCACTATGGATCCGCTCCCGTCTCCCTACGAGAACGCTATCCATAGCACTCACGCTTATCTTGCCCATTTTAAAGTATCCACTTTCACTTGTCTATGAACTGATATAAGCAACCCAGAAGTCCTTTTCCGCGGACACGGCTATTCGAATAGATGATGTTAACCCTGCAGGGGTGTACTTCTTCACACACGCTCTCACCACTTACCGCCGTTTACACGACATGTACTCGACAACCTTCAAGCGGAAGCCCAACGTGGGTGTCGGCCACGGCCTACCTAAACACTCAAGTCTCTAGTCCAGGTTTATCGCCTATTCGGGTTCCATCCATGAGGAGATCCGGCCGGAGTTTCGCTCACAGCCCCAAACGATGTGTACAGGGTTCCGTGACACCAAACGGGCGCCCGGTTTACCCGGCCACGTGCCTACCGCATCACAGCCCACCCCTATGGTCAGCGCTGCGCACGGCCTCCAGCATACTACAAACACCAGAAACTACTTGCAACTCCTGGACAGAGGACAAGGGTGATCAAGAAGCCGAGAGGGTCCATTGGTTTCGGGCCCAATGCGTGGTAGTAGCTGAATCATGGATCACAAACACAGAACTCAGTTCCTGAGGACGGCTGCAATGAGACAACCCACCATGTACTCCTACATGGCCTCTCACCACTACCTTTACCAAATCGTGTTCACACACTTAGCTCACACACAGTAGGACATGTTCACACGCCTCTGATTCATCCCCGATGAATCAGACCTGACTCAACTCTAAGCAGTAGCAGGCATGACAAACAAACATGAATGAGTAGGCACAACAGGGCTCAAACAACTCCTACTCATGCTAGTGGGTTTCATCTATTTACTGTGGCAATGACAGGTCATGCAGAGGATAAAGGGGTTCAACTACCGCAGCAAGTAACAGATGAATCGGTATTGTCCTAATGCAGTAAAAGAGAGCAGGAGCGAGAGAGTGAGATTTTATCGGAATGAACAAGGGGGTTTTGCTTGCCTGGCACTTCTGAAGATAACATTGAGTCTTCATCAGTGTCAACGATCACATCATCGGTATCACGTCTATCGAGAGGGGACAATTACCGGCAACATAGAAGGGAACACAATCAATGCAATGCACAATATGATGCATGATCATGACATGGCAAAATGAATGTGTTTTGAGCTAATGCAACTAGCAACAGATTAAATGAAGTTGGTTTGAATACAAGATTCAAATTTAAACTCCATATGTGATTATTCAAATGCCATTTAATTGATTTGTGCTAAACAGCACCTATAAGTTGTTCTAACATGCATGAAAATGGTACAGATGGATTCCTTGAATTTTTCTGATAATTTTTCATATATAAATTATTTAATTTGGAGTTACGGTTAATTTTCTATGATTTATTGAAGTTTTAGGCATTTTCTGGAATTAATAAATCATTTTTGATTTATTTTTCCAGAAACAAATACTGCGTCAGCATGACGTATTAGTGACGTCAGCAGGTCAACGTGGCTGGTCCAGGTCAAACCTGACGGCTGGGACCCGCACGTCAGTGTAACAGGCAGGGACAGAGGCTGACTGGTGGGTCCGGTCAATGCTGACATGGCAAAGTCAACGGTGACAGGCGGGGCCCTCTGAGGTTAGTGCTAATTTAACAGAGAGGTTAAACTAATTAATTACGCACGGGGGCCCACTTGGCAGTGGCTCTAGTGGGTGATTAGCGGGGTGTTTACGCCCTAATTAAGTGGCCACGTCGGCGAGTGACGCCGGCGACCACGGCGACGGCGAGACCTCGCCGGAGTTGCTCGGGACGGCGCTACGGCCCGCGGCTGGTCGCGCTGAGGGCACCAAGGGATGGCCCTTGCTCTCGCGCATCCAGAGGACCAAGTGGGAGGTCGTGGGGTCGCCGGAACTCATGCCGGCGACGAGCTTTGGCGGCGATGGTGTTCGGTGGTGCTCGGGCGCGTCGCTACGGTGCATCAGTGAGCAAATGGAGAGGCTGGGCAGCACCTGCTAGTCATGGGGAGCACTAAGAGCAGCTCAGTGCGGCCAGGGGAGCACGGAGGCTATGCGTGCAGCAGCAATGGCGGACGGTGGCTTCGGTGCTCGTGGGGAACGGCGCTACGGCACGGAGGGGAGCATGCTGAGTTAGGGGAGAGGGTCAGTGACTCACGGCGATGACGAGGGACGCTCGGCGAGGTCGGGGACGGTCCGGAGCCGGCGAATTTGACGAAGATGGCCGGCGGGTCCGAGGTAGAAGACGACGGCGATGGCGGCGATGCAGGGCTTCCGGAGGGCGTGGATCGATGGGGAGGAAGAGGGGGTCGAGGCGGAGCTCCTGGGTGCATCGGCGAGGCTAGGGGTGGCCGGTGGCCATGGGTACGGCGACGATGACGGCGAGCTCCGCTCGGTCGCGGGAGGGGAAACAGAGGAGCGAGGGGGAGGGAGGTCCAGAGAGCGAGGGAGAAGTGAGAGGGGGTCGGGGACGTCTCCGTGGCGTCGTGAGGAAGTCGGGGAGGCTGCCACGGCGAAGCAGGAGGTGGCCGGCGTCGGCGCGCGTGCGTCCAGCACGCAGCTGCTTCGGGGCGAGGGGGAGGAAGATGACTGGCAGCTGGGCTGCACAGTAACGGGCCGCGCAGAAACTGGGCCGGCTACAGGTAAGTGGCCCAGGTACGGGTCTTTCTCTCTCTCTCTTTTTCTAATTATCTCAGTTTTCTATTATTCTGTAAATTTAGGGCTTTATTAAAAATACTCAGACACTTTCAAAAATCATAAAACTAATCATGGCTACTGTTTAGAATATATCCAACAGTAAACATTTTAGTTTATGATTATTTGGGCATTTGAAATATTTAATAGCATTTAAATGCCCAAATGAAAATACTATATGATTTAATTCAGTGACCAAATATGTCCTACAAAAATATAAACCATTTTTGGTAGATGCTTCCACCTCAAACCAGAAATGTTGAACATTTTTAGAGGACATTTTGAGTTCAATGAAAAAGGTTTTATTTTGACCCTAGTTGAATTCATTTGGTGCTAGGGCTTAGTCAATCCCCATCTCAGGTTTAAATGAAATTTAAACATGATGTAACACTCTAATGCATGCACTAGGCATTGTCAGAACTAGGGATGTGACATTAATACAATTCTAGCATGAATAATAAACATTTACCATGATATAAGGAAATATAAATAACAACTTTATTATTGCCTCTAGGGCATATTTCCTTCACAAGCATCCCACTTATGATTAACCCCTCTTGCAAGCATCCACAACTACAAAAGAAGTATTAAGGTAAACCTAACCATAGCATGAAACATATGGATCCAAATCAACCCCTTACGAAGCAATGCATAAACTAGGGTTTAAGCTTCTATCACTCTAGCAACACATCATCTACTTATTACTTCCCAATGCCTTCCTCTAGGCCCAAACAATGGTGAAGTTTCATGTAGTCGATGTTCACATAACACCACTAGAGGAAAGACAACATACATCTCATCAAAATATCGAATGAATACCAAATTCACATGACTACTTATAGCATGACTCCCCCCATGTCCTCAGGAACAAACGTAACTACTCACAAATCATATTCATGTTCATAATCAGAGGGGTATTAATATGCATAAAGGATCTGAACATATGATCTTCCACCAAATAAACCAACTAGCATGAACTACAAGGAGTAATCAACACTACTAATGACCCAGAGGTACCAATCTGAGGTTTTGAGACAAAGATTGGATACAAGAGATGAACTAGGGTTTGAGATGAGATGGTGCTAGTGAAGATGTTGATGGAGATTGACCCCCTCCCGATGAGAGGATCGATGGTGCTGATGATGGTGATGCTTTCCCCCTCTCGGAGGGATGTTTCCCTGGCAGAACAGCTCCGCCGGAGCCCTAGATTGGTTCCGCCAAGGTTCCGCCTTATCGCGGCTGTGTTTCGTCCCGAGAGCTTGCTTATGATTTTTTCCAGGGCGAAAGACTTCATATAGCCAAAGATGGGCACCGGAGGCCTGCCAGAGGGCCCACGAGGCAGGGGGCGTGCCTAGGGGGGTAGGGCGCGCCCCCACCCTCGTGGATGGTGGGTGGCCCCCCTCTGGTACTTTCTTCGGCCAATGTTTTTTTATATATTCTAAAACTGACTTCCGTGGAGTTTCAGGACTTTTGGAGTTATGCAGAATAAGTCTCTAATATTTGCTCCTTTTCCAGCCTAGAATTCCAGCTGCCGGCATTCTTCCTCTTCATGTAAACCTTGTAAAATAAGAGAGAATAGGCATAAGTACTGTGACATAATGTGTAACAGTAGCCCATAATGCAATAATATTGATATAAAAGCATGGTACAAAATGGACGTATCACTTATCAGGCTGAAGCCTTTTGACATAAGTGTCGCAACCCCAAACATTAAGAAATGACAGCTTAGATTTCTTGCCAAACCATAGTTCATACGGTGTCGTCTCAATGGATTTAAACGGTGCCCTATTTAACATGAATGCAACTATCTCTAATGCATAACCCCAAAACGATAGTGGTAAATCGGTATGAGACATCATTGATTGCACCACATCTAATGAAGTACGGTTATGACATTCGGACACACCATTATGCTGTGGTGTTCCAAGTGGCGTGAGTAGTGAAACTATTCCACGTTGTTTTAAATGAAGGCCAAACTCGTAACTCAAATATTCTCCTCCGCAATCAGATCGTAGAAACTTTATTTTCTTGTTACGATGATTCTCCACTTCACTCTGAAATTCTTTGAACTTTTCAAATGTTTCAGACTTGTGTTTCATCAAGTAGATATACCCATATGTGCTCAAATCATCTGTGAAGGTCAAAAAATAACGATACCCGCCGTGAGCTTCAACACTCATCGGACCGCATACATCGGTATGTATTATTTCCAACTAGTCATTGGCTCGCTCCATTGTTCCAGAGAATGGAGTTTTAGTCATCTTTCCCATGAGGCATGGTACGCAAGTATCAAATGATTCACAATCAAGTGATTCCAAAAGTCCACCTGCATGGAGTTTCTTAATGCACTTTACACCAATATGACCTGAACGGCAATGCCACAAGTATGTTGCACTATCATTATTAACTTCGCATCTTTTGGTATCAATATTATGAATATGTGTATCACTACGATCGAGATTCAATAAACCATTTACATTGGGTGTATGACCATAGAAGGTTTTATTCATGTAAACAGAATAACAATTATTCTCTGACTTAAATGAATAACTGTATTGCAATAAACATGATCCAATCATATTCATGCTCAACGCAAACACCAAATAACATTTATTTACACTACTGGAATCAGGAACTTTGCTGTCAGCCGCTTCTTTGCCGTCAGCTAGCTGATGGCGAAGAGGGTCTTTGCTATCAGCTTGAGGAAACCTGACGACAAAGAAGCAGCTGACGACAAAGAAAGTGTTTGCCATCAGCTCCATCTTTGCCATCAGCTAGTTGACGACATAGAACCTTTGCCGTCCGCTAGCGGACGGCAAAGAGGGGTGGGCCGGCAGGGGGGCAGCTAACAGCCACTTTCTTGCCGTCGGCTAGCGGGCGACAATGAGCCTAGCCCTATATGTATCAAAATGCCCTCGTGCTCTGCCCCTCTCTCTCCCCTCATCCCAACCCCGCGCCGCCGCCCCGCCTCGGCCGCCCCCTCGTCGTCGCCCCGCCCCAGCCGCCCCCTCGCCGCCGCCCTGCCATGGCCGCCTCCCTCGCCACCGCCCCGCCCCGGTCGCCCCGCACCACGTCGCCACCCCGGCCGCCCCGTTGCCCCGGCCGCCCCGACAGGCCGCGCCGGCAGCCCCGCCCCTCCGCGCCGGCCCGCCCCGCCGGACCGTCCCGACGCGCCACCTTGCCTCCCCGCCGTGCCGAGTCGCCGCCCCGGCCGCTCTGCCCCGCCACGCCGCCCCGGCCGCTCCAAGGTGAGATATTTTCATTTTTTTTCTTTTGTTTTTAGATTTAGTTTAATTAGGTTTAGTATAATTTAGTTTAGGTTTTGTTTAGTTTAGTTAGTTTACGTTAGGTTCAGTTTAGTTTAGTTTAGGTCAAGTTTCTGGTTTAGTTTAGGTCAAGTTTCTAGTTTAGTTTAGGTTTAGTTTAGGTTTAGTTTAGTTAGTTTAATTTAGGTTTAGTTTACTTTAGGTTAACTTTCTGGTTTATTTTGAACATGTGAAATTTATTGTTTTTTAGTTCAAGCATTTATTCCCGCTTCGACGTCGACGATGCCTATCCCGCATCCTTGTCGTCGACTCGGCGGAGGAGGCCTGCTTGATTAGAGGGGGCATATTCGAGATTGGGCTCTGTCGGGCTGGTACTGGGAGGTTCTACCTTCCAGGGGGCGCAGGTTGGTGAGGAGTCAGCCCGTGTTGACCTGTACCTTGTTTGGTGGCGGTCGCGTGGGCCAGTGACGGTGCCGTGGCCTTCGGACACCGCGGAGGTGGTACATCACCGTGTCAGCGAGGAGGACGAGCACGTCCGTCGCTACATGATTGCATTGGATGGCAGGTTAGACAATGATAACCCACAAGCATAGGGGATCGCAACCGTTTTCAAGGGTAGAGTATTCAACCCAAATTTATTGATTCGACACAAGGGGAGCCAAAGAATATTCTCAAGTATTAACAGTTGAGTTGTCAATTCAACCGCACCTGAAAAATTTAATATCTACAACAAAGCATTTAGTAGCAAAGTAGTATGGAAGTAGCAGTAACAGTGGCAAAAGTAACAGTAGTAGTTTCTGTAGTGATTGTAACAGTGGCAACGGAAAAGTAACTAAGCAAAGATCAATATGCGAAAAGCTCATAGGCAATTGATTAGATGTATAATTATGTCGGATGCGATTCCTCATGCAACAGTTATAACATAGGGTGACACAGAACTAGCTCCAGTTCATCAATGTAATGTAGGCATGTATTCCGAATATAGTCATACGTGCTTATGGAAAAGAACTTGCATGACATCTTTTGACCTACCCTCCCGTGGCAGCGGGGTCCTATTGGAAACTAAGGGATATTAAAGCCTCCTTTTAATAGAGTACCAGAACAAAGCATTCACACTTAGTGAATACATGAACTCCTCAACCTATGGTCATCACCGGGAGTGGTCCCGATTATTGTCACTTCGGGGTTACCGGATCATAACACATAGTAGGTGACTATTGACTTGCAAAATAGGATCAAGAACTCACATATATTCATGAAAACATAATAGGTTCTGATCTCAAATCATGGCACCCGGGCCCTAGTGACAAGGATTAAGCATAGCAAAGTCATAGCAACATTAATCTTAGAACATAATGGATACTAGGGATCAAACTCTAACAAATCTAACTCGATTACATGGCAAATCTCATCCAACCCATCACCGTCCAGCAAGCCTGTGATGGAATTACTCACGCATGGCGGTGAGCATCATGAAATTGGTGATGGAGGAAGGTTGATGATGACGATGGCGACGGATTCCCCTCTCCGGAGCCCCGAACGGACTCCAGATCAGCCTTCCCAAGAGAGATTAGGGCTTGGCGGCGACTCCGTATTATAAAACGCGATGAATCCTTCTCTCTGATTTTTTCTCCCCGAACGTGAATATATAGAGTTGGAGTTGATGTTTGTGGAGCCTTAGGGGGCACACGAGGCAGGGGGCGCGCCCCAGTGGGGGCGCCTTGCACCCTCGTGGACAGGGTGTGCGCCCCCTTATGCTGATTCTTTCGCCAGTATTTTTATATATTCCAAAATGTGTCTCCGTGAATTTTCAAGTCATTCCGAGAACTTTTATTTCTGCACAAGAATAACACCATTGCAATTCTGCTGAAAACAACGTCATTCCGGGTTAGTTCCATTCAAATAATGCAAGTTAGAGTCCAAAACAAGGGCAAAAGTGTTTGGAAAAGTAGATACGTTGGAGACGTATCAACTCCCCCGAGCTTAAACCTTTGCTTGTCCTCAAGTAATTCAGTCGACAAACTGAAAGTGATAAAGAAAAACTTTTTCAAACTCTATTTGATCTTGTTATTGCAAATATGTAAAGCCAACATTCAAGTTTTCAGCAAAGATTATGAACTAACCATATTCACAATAACATTTAGGTCTCATGTTTACTCATATAAATGGCATAATCGACTAGCAAGCAATAGTAATAAATCTCGGATGACAACACTTTCTCAAAACAATCATAATATGATATAACAAAATGGTATCTCGCTAGCCCTTTCTGAGACCGCAAAACATAAATGCAGAGCACCCGTGAAGATCAAGGACCGACTAGACATTGTAATTCATGGTAAAAGAGATCCAATCACAGTCATACTCAATGTAAATTAATAGTAATGCATGCACATGACAGCGGTGCTCCCCAACTGGTGCTTTTTAATAAGAGGATGATGAGTCAACATAAAAGTAAATAGATAGGCCCTTCACAGAGGGAAGGAGGGATTTGCAGAGGTGCCAGAGCTCTAGTTTTGAAACAGGGATAAATAATATTTTGAGTGGTATACTTTCATTCTCAACATAACAACCAAGAGATCTCGATATCTTCCATGCTACACACATTATAGGCAGTTCCCAAACAGAATGGTAAAGTTTATATTCCCCCACCACCAACAAACATCAATCCATGGCTTGTCCGAAACAACGGGTGCCTCCAACTAAAAACAATCCTGGGGGAGTTTTGTTTGCAATTATTTTGATTTGAGCATGGGACTGGGCATCCCGGTTACCAGCCATTTTCTCGTGAATGATGAGCGGAGTCCACTCATCTTGAGAATAACCCACCTAGCATGGAAGATATAGACAACCCTAGTTGATACATGAGCTATTCGAGCATACAAAACATAATTTCGTTTGAAGGTTTAGAGTTTGGCACATACAAATGTACTTATAACGGCAGGTAGATACCACATATAGGAAGGTATGATGGACTCATATGGAATAACTTTGGGGTTTATGGAAGTGGATGCACAAGCAGTATTCCCGCTTAGTACAAGTGAAGGCTAGAAATAGACTGGGAAGCGACTAACTAGAGAGCGACAACAGTCATGAACATGCATTAAAATTAATCAACACTGAGTGCGAGCATGATTAGGATATAATTCACCATGAACATAAATATCGTGTAGGCTATGTTGATTTTGTTTCAACTACATGCGTAAACATGTGCCAAGTCAAGCCACTCGAATTGTTCAAAGGAGGATACCACCCTATCATACCACATCATAACCAATTTAATAGCATGTTGGCACGCAAGGTAAACCATTATAAACTCCTAGCTAAATAAGCATGGTATGAGCAACTATAATCTCTACTTGTCATTGCAAACATGTTTCATTCATAATAGGCTGAATCAGGAACGTTGAACTAATCATATTTACAAAAACAAGATAGGTCGAGTTCATACCAACTTATCTTATCTCAATCAGTCCATCATATATCTTCATTATTGCCTTTCACTTGCACGACTGAACGGTGTGGATAATAATAATAGTGCACGTGCATTGGACTAAGCTGGAATCTGCAAGCATTTAATACAAGGGAGAAGACAAGATAATATGGGATCTTGGTTAAATCAACAATAATGCATGTGAGAGCCACTCAACATTTTCATCAGGGTCTTCTCCTCTCGACCCCCAAAGGAAAAGAAAAGAAATAAAATTATTTACACGGGAAAGCTCCCAACAAGCAAAAGAAGAATGAGAAATCTTTTTGGGTTTTCTTTTAGTTACTACTACTACATGCATGGAAAGTAAACTAGCTAAAAATTACAACTATTTTTTTTGTTTTTTATTAAGGTTTTTCAAACACACAAGAACAAGGCTTAGAAAAGAAATTAAACTAGCATGGATAGTACAACGAAAAGGTATGAGCACCGACAACTAGAATGAGTGTGTGAACATGAATGTAATGTCGGTGAGAAATACGTACTCCCCCAAGCTTAGGCTTTTGGCCTAAGTTGGTCTATGGCCACTACTGGCCTGGTGGATATTCAAAATTGTAGCTGGGGTCGTACTAAGATGCAGCAGCTACTGCCTGATGAGCTCAACTTGGAGGTGGGCTACCTCCGTCCTCCTCTCGTACTCGTTCGCCTCCTCCCTGGTTATAACATATCTCCTTTTTGCTTGAAAGTTAAGGAAAGTAGGAGCAGGGAGGGCAACATGGACAGTGCGCCGTCTGTCAAAGATTAGTCAGTAATGGAGGAACTGTTCATTCCTCTCAACAAACTGATGGTGAACCATGGAATTATAATCTAGGTAAGCAGGAGGTAACTCTATATCATTTCCATGTATAGGCACATTAAGATAATTAGCTACACGAGTTGCATAAATTCCACCAAGCAAATCTCCACTTACACTGTTGTGATGCAACCTTCGTGCAATAATGCCCCCAAGTTATATTGTTTATCACTTAATACCGCACTTCTGAGGACACTTAGATCTGGAACGCACATGTGACAAGCCTTATCTTTAGCGTTAATGCATCTACCAATAAAGAGAGCAAAATAATGTACGGAAGGGAAATGAATGCTCCCTATGGTAGCTTGTGTGATTTCTATAGATCCCCCCACAGTAATACTAGCAAGAAAGTCTTTATATACAGATTTGCGAGGTTCACTAACATTGCCCCACTACGGGAGTTTACAAGCAATATTAAAATCTTCTAGGTCCATGGTATATGATTTATCATAAAGATCGAATAAAACAGTGTGAGAATTGCGTGAGGATGTAAATTTAAACCTTTTCACAAAGGAATCATTTAGGTAGCAGTATTGCGGGCACTTATCTGACACGAAGTACTCAAGATCAGCATTACGCACATATGTGTCAAATTCATCCTTGATACCTGCTTGGACCATAAACTCCTCTGACGGCCATTCACAAGGCCGCACTTGGGCTTCCCTTGGTGGTTCATCGTCCGGCTCACGTATCGCGAGCCTCGGTCCTTGCTTCCTTGAGGAACCACCTTGGTACATTTTCCTAAACAATTTTCTTCCTCTGTAAAATTTCTGAAATTTTTAGTGACTCAAAATAAAAGTGAATCGAACTCAACAAGATTGATAGCAACTACTCCTACAAGCGCCTAGAGGCCATATCATGCATTAAAACTACTTCGGACCATATAAATTTGACATGCAAGCTCAAGAACGGGGTCACCTCACCAGCAAAAAATTGTAATAAATAAAGCACTAGAACAAAAACTAATTGGACCATTGGAGGAGTCACATACCAAAGAACAATCCCCCAAAGTAGTTTTGTGAATGGAGCTTTGAGCAAGGAGATCGAAAATGGCAGCAAGACGAGCTAGAACACGGGTTTGAGCTATGGGATGATTTTTTAGGGAGGAAGACGAAGTGAGTGGGTCCTGGAGGAAGTGGAGGGGGGCCATGTAGGGTCCACGAGGCAGGAGGCTCGCCCTAGTGGGGTGGGCGCGCCCTGTACCCTCGTGGCCAGATGGTGGGTCCCCCTGGTGTGTTCTCAGTGCCAATAATTCTAAAATATTCTACAAAAATTCATATATCATTTTCAGGACATTTGGAGAACTTTTATTTTTGGGGTATTTTTATTGCATGGATAATTCAGAAAACAGATAGAAAATACTATTTTTGCTTTATTTAATCTAAATAACAGAAAGTAATAGGAGGGTACAGAGGGTTGTGCTTTCTAACTTCATCCATCTCATGCTCATCAAAAAGGAATCCACTAACAAGGTTGATAAAGTCTTGTTAACAAACTCTTTCCGAATAACATGAAATCGAAGAATTTTCGAATAACACTAAGTTACCTCCACGGGGATATGCATGTCCCCAACAATAAGAATATCATATTTCTTCTTGACAGTAGGAAGAGGGAATTCAAAACCTTCAATAGTTATCATTGAACTTTTTCCAATAGAATTGATACTGTGGACTTGAGGTTGTTTCCTCGAAAAGTGTACCGTATGCTCATTACCATTAACATGAAAAGTGACATTGCCTTTGTTGCAATCAATAACAGCCCCTGCAGTATTCGAAAAGGGTCTACCAAGGATAATCGACATACTATCGTCCTTAGGAATATCAAGAATAACAAAGTCCGTTAAAATAGTAACGTTTGCAACCACAACAGGCACATCCTCACAAATACCGACATGTATAACAATTGATTTATCAGCCATTTGCAAAGATATTTCAGTAGGTGTCAACTTATTCAAATAAAGTCTACGATATAAAGAGAGAGGCATAACACTAACACCGGCTCCAAGATCACATAAATCAGTTTTAACATAGTTTCTTTTAATGGAGCATGGTATAGTTGGTACTCCTGGATCTCCTAATTTCTTTGGTATTCCACCTTTAAAAGTATAATTGGCAAGTATGGTGGAAATTTCAGCTTCCAGTATCTTCTTTTATTCATAACAATATCTTTCATATACTTAGCATAAGGATTCATTTTAAGCATATCAATCAAACACATACGCAAAAAGATAGGTCTAATCATTTTAGCAAAGCGCTTAAAATCCTCATCATCTTTTTTCTTGGATGGTTTAGGAGGAAAAGGCATGGGTTTCTGAACCCATGGTTCTCTTTCTTTACCGTGCTTCCTAGCAACGAAGTCTCTCTTATCATAACATTGATTCTTTGATTGTGGGTTATCAAGATCAACAACAGGTTCAATCTCTACATCATTGTTATTGCTAGATTGAGCATCAACATGAACATCATCATTAGCATTATCACTAGGTTCATGCTCATTACCAGACTGTGTTTCAGCATCAGAAATAGAAATATCATTGGGATTCTCAGGTGTATCAACAACATGTTCACTAGAAGCATGCAAAGTCCTATCATTTTTCTTTTTCTTCTTTTTAGAAGGACTAGGTGCATCAACATTAGTTCTCTGAGAATCTTGCTCAACTCTCTTAGGGTGGCCCTCGGGATACAGAGGTTCCTGAGTCATTTTACCCCCTCTAGTCACAACTCTAACAACATTATTATTTTTCTTATTATTTAATTCATTGAGCAAATCATCCTATGCTTTAAGAACTTGTTCTACTTGAGTGGTAACCATAGAAGCATGTTTACTAATAAGTTTAAGGTCACCTTTAACTCTAGACATATAATCACTCAAGTGTTCAATCATATAAGCATTACGTTTCAATTGTCTACCAACATAAGCATTTAAGTTTTCTTGTTTAACAATAAAATTATCAAACTCATCCAAGCATTGCCTAGAAAACTTAGTAGATGGGATTTCACCCTTATCAAATCTATAGAGAGAATTTACCTTTACTACCTGTGTAGGGTTATCAAGACCATGTATTTCTTCAATAGGTGGTAAAGTCTTAACATCTTCAGCTTTAATACCCTTTTCTTTCATAGATTTCTTTGCCTCTTGCATATCTTCAGGACTGAGAAATAGAGTACCCCTTTTCTTCGGAGTTGGCTTAGGAGTTGGTTCAGGAAGTGTCCAATCATTATCATTACTCAACATATTATTCAATAGCAATTCAGATTGTTCAACAGTTCTTTCCCTGAAAATACAACCATCACAACTATCCATGTGGTCTCTGAAAGCATCGGTTAGTCCATTATAAAAGATATCAAGTATTTCATTTTTCTTGAGAGGATGACCAGGCAAAGCATTAAGTAATCGAAGAAGCCTCCCCCAAGCTTGTGGGAGACTCTCTTCTTCAATTTGCACAAAATTATATATTTCCCTTAAGGCAGCTTGTTTCTTATGAGCGGGGAAATATTTAGCAGAGAAGTAATAAATCATATCCTGGGGACTACGCACACAACCAGGAGAAAGAGAATTAAACCATATTTTAGCATCACCCTTTAATGACAACGGAAATAATTTAAGGATATAGTAGTAACGATTTTTCCCTCATCAGTGAATAGGGAGGCTATATCATTCAATTTAGTAAGATATTCCACAACAATTTTAGATTCATAGCCATAAAAAGGATCAGGTTCAAACAAAGTAATTTACTCAAGATCGACAGAGAAATCATAATCCTTATCAGAAATACAGATAGTTGGCTAGCATTCAAAGATTTTTCTTTCAGCTTAGCTAGCAGTTTCTTAAGATCATATCTATCTTTGCAAGCTAAAATATCTCTAGTAGTTTCTTCATCCATAACATAACCCTCAGGCACATCAGGCAATTCATATCTAGGGGGAGAATCTTCATCATCACTTTCATCAATATTACTAGTTTCGATAATTTCATTCTCTCTAACCCTAGCAAGTTGTTCATCAAGAAATTCACCTAATGGCACATTATTATCAAACATAGAAGTAGTTTCATCATAAGCATCATGCATAGCATGTCGGGACCCCGATTCTAAGTCACACTGATCTGGCATGTAACACCTCATATCACTTTGCGGCCTCACGCATGGTATTCCCATGGGTGTCGCCTTACCATGGCCCGAGATCGTTTGTGACTTTTGGCTCACGTATATGATAGTGTCGCTAGCATCCATATGACAGTGAACCCGGGCCGACATGACTAGTCCTGAACCCAAGGTGGCACTAACTTACAGGGACATGCATACATGAAACAACATCGAGCGTGTCGGTCAGCAGCGTGTGAATCCGGGCTGTAGCAACTGGGCTAACAGGACTCCGGGAACCCGGGCTATAGCAGGCTAGGCAGGACTCTGGATGTCACCGCGTGACATTTCCCCGAAGGTACAGACACAGGAACAAAGTGAATCACATGCCGGCCAGTCTAAAATTTCCAGAGCAGTAGTGCTGGGCTAGCAAGACTCCGGTGAACTGGGCTATAGCAGACTACCATGGCTCAGCGGAAGCACTAGACTACATTTCCCCATAAGAGAGGCTACCAAGGATAAACAACTAGGTTGTCGGATCCCACACATAGCAATACACGTCACACGTATGCATAACATGCAAGTATGTGTTGTACAACATGGCATCACAACATAACTCAAACTCATATAGATAAAGGCCCAGAAGAGCCACATAGCATTAAATACAAACAGGGGTCACATGACCCATCATTCAGAGCATACAAGCAATGGAAGCATTAACGTCTGAGTACAGATAACTACAAAAGAAAAAGGATAAGAAGCCTGACTATCTACAAGTCCCTCCCAAGGGTACAAGATCGTAGCTGAGGTAACAAGCTACTCGTCGAAGTCCAAGTGCTACTACTAGTGAGACAGATGTCTCACCTGCAAAAGATAAATAAAGCAAACGTGAGTACCAAGGTACTCAGCAAGACTTACATCATATCCTATCATACATGCATTTGTATCAAGAAGGTAATGTGGGGTTTAGTTGCAGCAAGCCAGCTATGACCCAGTGGCTATCCTGTTCTACGACTACGAGAAACTTCTTTGAGGTGAGGTAGCGCACACGAATCCACTAATCACCACATCAATACACTACTATGGATTCATCCCCGTCTCTCTATGAGAAGGCCATCCATAACACTCACACTTGTCTTGAGCATTTTAGGGTATCCACTTTAAGTTGTCTATGTACCACGTAAGCATCCAAGAAGTCCATAACCGAGGACACGACTATTCGAATAGATCATGATAACCCAGCAGGGGTGTACTTCTTCACACACGCTCTCACCACTTATCACCATGTACACGTCATGTATCTCGGCAACCTTCAAGCGGAAGCCTGGCGAGGGTGTCGGCCATGACCTGACTAACCACACAAGACTCTAGTCCAGGTTTATCGCCTATTCGGGTTCCATCCGCAAGGAGATCCGGCCGGGGTTTCGCTCACAGCCCCAAAGAATGTGTACAGGGTTCCCGATCCCACCATCCGGGTGCCACTCGGTACACCGGGCTATGGTGCCTAGTCTGTCCCAAGTCCACCCTGCCGGGTGCCATCGGTAGAAAAATAGCACTACCTACAAACACCAGAAACTATTTGCAACTCCTGGACAGAGATCAAGGCGGTTAATAAGTCGAGAGGGGGCACTTAAGCATTCCAATGTGTGGTAGTAGCTAGTCATTGGACGACATACACGGAACTCAGTGCTTAAAGACGGTTCCAGTGAGACAACCCACCATGTACTCCTACATGGCCTCTCACCGCTACCTTTACCAAATCATGTTTACACACTTAACTCTCAGCATCAGAACATAGCATAACACTCCAATTCATTCCCGATGAATTAGACCTGACATAACTCTAAGCAATAGCAGGCATGCATGGTAGGAACACAACATGGCTCAATCAACTCCTACACATGCTAGTGGGTTTTAACTATTTACTGTGGCAATGACAGGTCATGCAGAGGAATGGGTTCAACTACCGCAGCATAAAGTAGCAGTTGAATCGTTCTTGTCCTAATGCAATAAATGAGAGCAGGAGCGAGAGAGTAGGATTGTATCGGAATGAACAAGGGGGTTTGCTTGCCTGGTAGATCAACAGGGGGGCACTGCTCCTCTGACAGGTACTCTGGATCGGTCTTCGGAGCAGGACCTATCGAGAAGGAACGGTGTTGAAATCAAACACAAGCATATGCAACAATATGATGCATGAACATGGCATGAGTATGTGATGTTATTTGAGTTAATGCATCTAGCATTTATTTGCATGAAGTCCATTTGAACCAAAGTCTCAAATGCAACTCCAAAATAAGCCTTTATAAATGCCATTCATGTGTTTCCTCATACACATCATGTATAAGTTGGTTTGTCATGCATGAAAATGGTACAGATGGATGGATTGAATTTTTCTGATAATTTTTCATATGTAAATTATTTCAATCTGAGCTACGGTTGAATTTCTATGAATTTTTGAAGTTTAGCTAATTTTCTGGAATTTCCAAAATAGAAATAATCCAGAAATCATTTATTGCGTCATGCCTGCATCAGCAGGTCAACGGTGTTGACCAGGTCAAACCTGACGTGTGGGGTCCGCACGTCAGTGTCACAGGTTAAACAGGGGGTTATTTCTAATTTAACTAAAAGATTAAGGCGCCAGGGCCCATTGTCAGTGTTACCAATGGGGGGGGGATTAGTCCTAAACTAATCTCCTACCAGTGGGGTCCAACTGACAGGCTGGTGAGGTCATCGTCGGTGACCTCTGGACACGGCGGTGTCCGTGATTCAGGCCACGGGGGCGGCGGCTAAGGGCACCGGGGCGTAGCCCGGGCTCTCGTGCATCCAGCGGAGCAGGTAGGAGGAGCTGGGGTGGCCGGAGCTCGCCGGAGCGAAGCTCAGGGCGGCGGGCGGCGCGCAGGTTCGAGCGGCGTAGCACTATGGTGCACGAGAAGACGAGCTGGCGGCGGCATTAGCTTGCTGCGGAGCTGCGGAGCACGTAGTCGTGCTCGGGAATGAGCTTTGCTAGCTCTGGTTACGACGGCGACAAGAACGGCGGCGGCCGGCTCTCGGCTCCGGTGGAAACGGTGGGTACACGGCGCAACAGAGCACGGGGAGAGAGGGGAGCGACAGAGGAGCTCACAGTGAGTCAAATGGGGGGGGGTCAGAGAGCTCGGGGAGGCACCGGAGGCAGCAATTCAACGGCGATGATCTTTGGTGGCCGACAAGGGGAACGGCGGTACTTGCGGCATCCAGGGGCTTCCGGCATTGAGCGGATCGGTGAGGAGGAAGAGAGGGACGAGGCGGATCTCGTGGTTAGCTCCAGGGTGTCGTCGGAACGATGGTGGCCGCGGTGGTGACAATCGGCGGCGACAAAGCCGTTCGGGGGGGGGGGGGAGAGAGGTCCAGGGGAGGGATGAGCATGGGGGAGAGTGGGAGAGGGTCGAGGGGAGTGTGTGGCGTCACCTAGGCGCATCTGGGATGAAGCAGGCAGGGAGGAGGTGGCTCGCGCGCGGTGACCACGCGCCCTTCGTCCTCCTAGCAAGAGGAGGAAGACGACAGGGGAGGTGGGGATGGGCCGGGCTGGCTTTAGCAGCAGGCCGCACAGGTAGGCACTAGGTTGATTCTCTCTGGTTTTCTATTTATTAATGTTTTCTATTTTCTGCAATTTGTTTTGACTTAGTAATAATACTAAATCATTTTATTTTCTTCTGACAATTTTTGCAGGGACCTAAGGGGTTATTCCAAAGCCCCTCAGCAAAAATCAGAATTTTTGGACATATATAATATATATCACACACATATATATATATCCATGGCAAATAATTATTGCATTAATTCCAAATGCCCAAAATAAATACTTATGAGCTCCTGAAAATGTTGGTTTGATTTTTATCTCTGTCCAATATTTTCAGAGAGCAACATGAGCATTTTCTTGGACCTTTTTGGAGCAATTTTTTTATTTGGGTCATTTCCAGAATGATTCTGAGGGTTTCACAAATCCCCATTTCAAATTTAAATGAAATTTAAACATGATGCAAACATGAAGGCTAGCCTAGGTCATACCAGAACTTGGGATGTGACAACTCGCCCCCACTCGAAAGAATATCGTCCTGAGATTCAGGGGTCGGCGGAAAGAAAGTGGGGTACTCAAGTCTAAGACGATCTACACGCTCCCAGGTAGCTTCTCTCTCGGAATGATGAGACCACTGAACCTTGAGAAACTTGATGTTATGACGTCGAGTGACATGCTCTGCTTGATCAAGAATGCGAACAGGGTACTCTCGATATGTGAGGTTATCTTGGAGATCAAGCGTTTCGAGGTCCACTCCACGGATGGCATCCGAGAAGCAACGCCTGAGTTGCGAGACGTGGAAGACATCATGAACTCGAGAAAGATGTGGGGGTAGTTCCAACTGGTAGGCAACCTCTCCTCGTTTAGCGAGAATGCGAAAAGAACCAATGTAACGAGGAGCCAAGTTGCCCTTGATACCGAAACGGTGGGTACCCTTCAAAGGGGTAACCCGAAGGTAAGCTTTGTCGCCAACTTCATAAGCCACTTCCTTATGACTACGGTCATACTGGCTCTTTTGACGAGATTGGGCTATTTTCAAATTCTCACGAATGATGCGAACTTGCTCTTCTGCCTCTTGGATCATATCCGGTCCAAAGAATTGTCTTTCACCGGTTTATGACCAGTTCAAAGGTGTTCGACATCTTCGCCCATACAGAACCTCAAAAGGAGCTTTCTTGAGGCTGGATTGGTAGCTATTGTTATAAGCAAACTCGGCGAAGGGAAGACACTTCTCCCAATCCATACCGAATGAGATAACACAAGCTCTAAGCATGTCTTCGAGAATTTGGTTGACCCTTTCCACCTAACCACTTGATTGAGGGTGGAAAGCGGTACTGAAGGAAAGATGGGTGCCCATGGCAGTTTGGAAACTCTCCCAAAAATGAGAAGTGAAAAGACTACCACGGTCTGAATTGATCTCTAGTGGAACACCATGAAGTGACACTATTCGAGAAATATATAAGTCAGCGAGCTGACTAGCAGTGATACTCTCTCGAACAGGTAGGAAGTGAGCCACTTTGGAAAGACGATCAATGACTACGAAGATAGCATTATTCCCTCTCTTGGTCCTGGGAAAGCCGGTGATGAAGTCCATACCAACTTTATCCCATTTCCACTCAGGAATAGCTAAAGGCTGAAGGGTGCCAGCAGGCCTTTGATGCTCTGCCTTAACGCGACGACAAACGTCATAGTTAGAAATGAACTGAGCAATTTCTCTCTTCATCCTAGTCCACCAGAACCTCTGGCGTAGGTCCTGATACATTTTAGTACTACCGGGATGAATCGTGAGAGGAGATTCATGCGCCTCCTTAAGGATCAGTTGCCGAAGATGTTGCTTCTTGGGAACCACCAAGCGATTCCCGAAGAAAACAACACCTCGATCATCTATAGAGAAACTACCAGCAACTGCCCTTGGCTAATGTTTCTCTTGATCCGGGTAATCCCGTATCATGCTTCTGGGCTTCTATGATATGATCCACAAGAGTAGGTTTCGCCACCAAGGTAGAAAGGAATCCATGAGGAGCAATGTGAAGGTTAAGCTTACAGAATTCCTCATGGAGAAGTGGTTGGCCCTGCTGCAACATGAGATTGTTGCAATAGGACTTACGACTTAGCGCATCAGCCATGACATTTCCCTTGCCTGGGTGTAGGTAATCCCTAAGTCGTAATCTGAGATCAACTCCAACCAACGTCTTTGCCTAAGGTTCAAATCTGGTTGGGTGAAGATATACTTGAGACTCTGGTGATCGGTGTAAATCTCGCAACGTTTACCAAGAAGGTAATGTCGCCAGGTCTTAAGTGCATAGACTACGGCTGCAAGCTCTAGATCATGTGTAGGATAATTCTCCTCATGTGGATGCAACTGTCGAGATGCATAGGCAATCACATGGCGATCTTGCATAAGAATGCAACCTAGTCCCTGTCGTGAGGCGTCGCAGTAGATAACAAAGTCTTTAGTGAAATCCGGTGGCACAAGTATGGGAGCGGAAGTCAGGCGTCTTTTCAGTTCCTGAAAACTGTGCTCACACTGTGGGGACCACTCAAACTTTTTATCTTTCTTGAGAAGTTCCGTGAGAGGTTTGGCCACTTTGGAGAAGTTCTCAACGAAGCGGCGACAATAACTGGCTAGGCCAAGGAAACTCCTAACTTGCTTAACCGTTTCAGGCGGAGTCCAATCAAGAACGGCCTGAACTCTCTCGGGATTGACAGCAATGCCCTTGCCCGAGATCACGTGGCCGAGATAGGTCACTTCTGGCAACCAAAATTCGCACTTGGAGAACTTGGCATAAAGGCGGTGCTCTCTGAGTTTTTCTAACACAAGTCTAAGATGTTCGGCATGCTCTTCCTCGTTCTTCGAGTAAATAAGAATATCATCGAGGTAAACCACGACGAACTTATCTAAGTACTCCATGAACATCGAGTTCATCAAGCGAGAGAATGTAGCTGGAGCATTGGTTAGACCAAAGGACATGACGGTTTACTCATACTGGCCATAATGAGTGACAAAAGCCGTCTTAGGAATGTCCCCATTTCTGATCTTGATTTGATGGCAGTCTAACCTCAAATCCATCTTGGAAAAGACTGAGGATCCAGCGAGCTGATCATACAGGTCGTTGATCCTGGGGAGCGGATACTTGTTCTTTATCGTGACCAAATTAACGGGACGATAATCTACAACCATCCGGTCCGTACCATCCTTCTTCTTGACGAAGAGGACGGGGCAAGCCCAGGGAGAAGAACTAGGACGGATGAAACCCTTTTGCAAGGATTCATCGAGTTGTTTCTTAAGCTCAGCTAGTTCTAAGGGTGCCATCTTGTAAGGTCTCCTAGAGATTGGGGCGGTTCCTGGGATAAGATCTATGACAAACTCTACATCTCTGTCAGGTGGAATACCTGGCAGTTCCTCTGGAAAGACATCCGGAAAGTCACGGACTACCGGGATATCTTCAAGGTCAGGAAGAGGGCTGGCATTAAGAGAATAGAGTTGACGCTTTGCAACTCTAGTGGAGACAGTGACTATCTTGCCAGATGGGTGTGTAAGCTGAACAGACCTGGTGTAACAATCAATCTTGGCATGATGAGCTTTCATCCAGTCCATACCCAAGATGATGTTAATATCTGAAGACTTGAGGGCTACAAGTGATGCAAGGAATACAAGTCTGTCAACAAGGATTTCATTACCATGGCTTATACTGATAGTTTGCCATCTGGACCCTGGGGTTTGGATTTCAAGTGGAGTTGGCATATCACAAAATGACATGTCATGCAAACGAGCATAGCCTTCAGAGATGAAGGAGTGAGATGCTCCGGTATCGAACAGAACCAAAGCTGGATGACAGTTGACAAGGAGTGTACCAAGGACGACATCCGGATCATCATGACCGTCTTTAGCTGAGACGTGATGCACACATCCACGTTCAGTGGGAGCTGACTTGGCACTAATCATCTTGCGTGATGGCTTACCACGGCCAACAGACTTCTCAGACGGGGGTGGAGCATAGTTGGTTTGAGAACAGTCACGTGCATAGTGTCTTAGCTCTCCGCATGTGAAACAAGTCCCTGAAGTAGGACGTGGACCCGCTTTGACAAGCGGTCTACCAATAGGCCTGGGTGGAGCATACTGCTGAACTGGGTGAGGCGCCACATAAGAGGGCCTCGGTGTATAACCGGGTGGAAGAGCGGAGTTCGGAACCCAAATCCGGCGCTTCTGCGAAGTAGACCCGGAGGAAGAACCCAAATCACGGGTGTGCTTACGAGACTCCTCGTAAGTGAGTTGAGTTGTCTCTGCATTAATGGCCTTGTTCACAAGAGCCTAGAATGTATTGCAATGATGCAAGTCGAGATCACGACGCAACTTGGGGTTGAGACCCTTCCGGAACCTAGCATGCTTCTTGGCGTATGTGGACACTTCTTCTGTAGCATAGCGAGCAAGGTTCTCAAACTCTCTACTATAAGCATCAACATCCATCTTATCCTGGGTGAAACTACAAAACTCTTCTCTCTTGCGGTCAATGAGAGCCAGAGGGATGTGATGCTCGCGAAAAGCCTCAGTGAAATCTCTCCAGGTGGTTATCTGGCCAGCTGGAAGCATAGCCTCCTAGTTCTGCCACCAAAGCCTAGAAGGACCTTCCAGGTGATAAGCAGCATAGGTGACCTTGTCACTTTCACTACGTTCACAGAACGCAGCTTGTGAGTGATACTATGAAGCCAGTCATCTGCATCGAGTGGTTCAATGGAATGATGGAAGGTAGGTGGTTTCAGACCAATGAAATCATAGATGGTCGCTGACTCTTTGCACTGGGGTGCAGTGTTCTCCTCTATACGTGCTAACAAGCGGTTAGACTCACGCTTGTTCCTCTCCATCTCTAGCATGAACTCTACCAATGAAGACTGGTCGGGAGGATCCTCATCCCTACCATCTCCGTGGTTTCGACTAGGAGCAACAGAACTCTGGTTAACCGGCAACATCCTGAAGAACGAAACCAAGGAAAACAAGGATGGATTCAGCACCAACTATAGGATGCAGAAGGTAGCACAAGAAATTAGTATCTCTCAAACTCCTAGGACAATTCTGGCAGCATAACGGCAGTAAAATGCTCAAAATGAGACATTCTGCAAAAGACGGGGTAGCACCAAACTCAACATCATCACTCAAGGTTCTGAGATATTACTAAACAGGCTACACCGGAGGTACTCGAACTGGGATATGACTCAGATCAACCAATCCTTAGAGACTACGGAGTAGTAACACGTGATCCTGATAGACGTAAGAGTAAGCCTAGTTCCTTAACCCCGTAGGAAAGATAGGATGACTCAGATCAGAAGGCATGAGGTATAAGGAGTAAAAAGAGCCTTACGTTCCCTTCCACAATCAATTCCCCTATATAGATAAAGAATTTCTAGACCCAACTTCGACAAGGTTGGCTTGGTAATCCTACAGGCAGTCAGGATCTGATACCAAAGCTGTCGGGACCCTGATTCTAAGTCACACCGATCTAGCATGTAACACCTCATATCACTTTGCGGCCTCACGCACGGTATTCCCACGGGTGTCGCCTTACCATGGCCCAGGACCATTTGCGTCTTTTGGCTCACGTATATGATAGTGTCGCTAGCATCCATATGACAGAGAACCCGGGCCGACATGACTAGTCGTGAACCCAAGGTGACACTAACTTATAGGGACAGGCATACATGAAACAACATCAAGCGTGTCGGTCAGCAGCGTGTGAATCTGGGCTGTAGCAACTGGGCTAACAGGACTCCGGGAACCCGGGCTGTAGCAGGCTAGGCAGGACTCCGGATGTCACCGCGTGACATTTCCCCGAAGGGACAGACACAGGAACAAAGTGAATCACATGCCGGCCAGTCTAAGTGTTCCAGAGCAGTAGTGCTGGGCTAGCAGGACTCCGGTGAACCGGGCTGTAGCAGACTAGCATGGCTCAGTGGAAGCACTAGACTACATTTCCCCATAAGAGAGGCTACCAAGGATAAACAACTAGGTTGTCGGATCCCACACATAGCAATACACGTCACACGTACGCATAACATGCAAGTATGTGTTGTACAACATGGCATCACAACATAACTCAAACTCATATAGATAAAGGCCCAGAAGAGCCACATAGCATTAAATACAAACAGGGGTCACATGACCCATCATTCAGAGCATACAAGCAACGGAAGCATTACATGTCTGAGTATAGATAACTACAAAGGAAAAAGGATAAGAAGCCTGACTATCTACAAGTCCCTCCCAAGGGTACAAGATCGTAGCTGAGGTAACAAGCTACTTCTCGAAGTCCAAGTGGTACTAATAGTTAGACAGATGTCTCACCTGCAAAACATAAATAAAGCAAATGTGAGTACAAAGGTACTCAGCAAGACTTACATTAGATCCTATCATACATGCATTTGTATCAAGAAGGTAGTGTGGGGTTTAGTTGCAGCAAGCCAGCTATGACCCAGTGGCTATCCTGTTCTACAACTACGAGAAACTTCTTTGAGGTGAGGCAGCGCACACGAGTCCACTAATCACCACATCAATACACTACTATGGATTCATCCCCGTCTCTCTACGAGAAGGCCATCCATAGCACTCACACGTGTCTTGAGCATTTTAGGGTATCCACTTTAAGTTGTCTATGTACCACATAAGCATCCAAGAAGTCCATAACCGAGGACACGGCTATTCGAATAGATCATGATAACCCAGCAGGGGTGTACTTCTTCACACACACTCTCACCACTTATCACCATGTACACGTCATGTATCTCAGCAACCTTCAAGCGGAAGCCTGGCGATGGTGTCGGCCACGACCTGACTAACCACACAAGACTCTAGTCCAGGTTTATCGCCTATTCAGGTTCCATCTGCAAGGAGATCTGGCCGGGGTTTCACTCACGGCCCCAAACAATGTGTACAGGATTCCCGAGCCCACCATCCGGTGCCACTCGGTACACCGGGCCATGGTGCCTAGTATGTCCCAAGTCCACCCTGTCGGGTGCCACTTGGTAGAAAAATAGCACTACCTACAAACACCAGAAACTATTTGCAACTCCTGGACAGAGATTAAGGCGGTTAATAAGTCGAGAGGGGCACTTAAGCATTTAACTCCAAGCAATAGCAGGCATGCATGGTAGGAACACAACATGGCTCAATCAACTCCTACACATGCTAGTGGGTTTTAACTATTTACTGTGGCAATGACAGGTCATGCAGAGGAATGGGTTCAACTACCGCAGCATAAAGTAGCAGTTGAATCGTTGTTGTCCTAATGCAATAAATGAGAGTAGGAGAGAGAGAGAGAGTAGGATTGCATCAGAATGAACAAGGGGGTTTGCTTGCCTGGTAGATCAACAAGGGGCACTACTCCTCTGACAGGTACTCTGGATCGGTCCCCGGAGCATGACCTATCAAGAAGGAATGGTGTCGAAATCAAACACAAGCATATGCAACAATATGATGCATGAACATGGCATGAGTATGTGATGTTGTTTGAGTTAATGCATCTAGCATTTATTTGCATGAAGTCCATTTTGAACCAAAGTCTCAAATGCAACTCCAAAATAAGCCTTTATAAATGCCATTCATGTGTTTCCTCATATACAGCATGTATAAGTTGGTTTGTCGTGCATGAAAATGATACAGATGGATAGATTTAATTTTTCTGATAATTTTTCATATATAAATTATTTCAATCTGAGCTACGGTTGAATTTCTATGAATTTTTGAAGTTTAGCTAATTTTCTGGAATTTCCAAAATAGAAATAATCCAGAAATCATTTATTACGTCAACCTGCGTCAGTAGGTCAATGGTGTTGACCAGGTCAAACCTGACTTGTGGGGTCCACACGTCATTGTCACATGTTAAACAGGGGGTTATTTCTAATTTAACTAAAAGATTTAGGCGCCAGGGCCCACTGTCAGTGTCACTAATGGGGGGATTAGTCCTAAACTAATCTCCTACCGGTGGGGTCCAACTGACAGGCCGGCGAGGTCGTCACCGGCGACCTCTGGACGCGGCGGTGTCCGCGATTCAGGCCACGGGGGCGGCGACTAAGGGCACCGGGGCGTAGCCCGGGCTCTCGCGTATCCAGCAGAGCAGGTAGGAGGAGCTGGGGTGGCCCGAGCTCGCCGGAGTGAAGCTCAGGGCGGCGGCCGGCGCGCGGGTTCGGGCAGCGCAGCGCTATGGTGCACGAGAAGACGAGCTGGTGGCGGCATTAGCTTGCTACGGAGCTGCGGAGCACGTAGTCGTGCTCGGGAACGAGCATTGCTAGATCTTGTTACGACGGTGGCCGGCTCTCGGCTCCGGTGGAAACGGCGGGTACACGGCACAACAGAGCACGGGGAGAGAGGGGAGCGGCAGAGGAGCTCACAGTGAGTCAAACGGGGGGGGGTCAGAGAGCTCAGGGAGGCACCGGAGGCAGCAATTCAATGGTGATGATCTTCGGTGGCCGGCGAGGGGAACGGCGGTGCTTGTGGCGTCCAGGGGCTTCCGGCGTTGGGCGGCTCGGTGAGGAGGAAGAGAGGGACGAGGCGGAGCTCGTGGGTAGCTCCAGGGTGTCGTCGGAACGGCGGTGGCCGCGGTGGTGACGAGCGGCGGCGACGAAGCCGTTCGGGGGGGGGGGGGTGAGAGAGAGGTCCAGTGGAGGGGATGAGCATGGGGGAGAGTGGGAGAGGATCAAGGGGAGTGCGTGGCGTCGCCTAGGCGCATTTGGGATGAAGCAGGCAGGGAGGAGGTGGCTCGTGCGTGGCGACCACACGCCCTTCGTCCTCCTGGCAAGAGGAGGAAGACGACAGGGGAGGTGGGGATGGGCCGGGCTGGCTTCAGCAACAGGCCGCACAGGTAGGCATGAGGTAGATTCTCTCTCTCTGGTTTTCAATTTATTAATGTTGTCTTTTTTCTGCAATTTGTTTTGACTTAGTAATAATACTAAATCATTTTATTTTCTTCTGACAATTTTTGCAGGGACCTAAGGGATTATTCCAAAGCCCCTCAGCAAAAATCAGAATTTTTGGACATATATAATATATATCACATATATATATATATATATCCAAGGCAAATAATTATTGCATTAATTCCAAATGCCCAAAATAAATACTTATGAGCTCCTGAAAATGTTGGTTTGATTTTTATCTCTGTCCAATATTTTCAGAGAGCAACATGAGCATTTTCTTGGACCTTTTTGGAGCAATTTTTTTATTTGGGTCATTTCCAGAATGATTCTGAGGGTTTCACAAATCCCCATTTCAAATTTAAATGAAATTTAAACATGAAGCAAACATGAAGGCTAGCCTAGGTCATACCAGAACTAGGGATGTGACAACTCGCCCCCACTCGAAAGAATCTCGTCTCGAGATTCAGGGGTCGGCGGAAAGAAAGTGGGGTACTCAAGTTGAAGACGATCTTCACGCTCCCAGGTAGCTTCTCTCTCGGAATGATGAGACCACTGAATCTTGAGAAACTTGATGTTATGACGTCGAGTGACACGCTCTGCTTGATCAAGAATGCGAATAGGGTACTCTCGATATCTGAGGTTATCTTGGAGATCAAGCGTTTCGTGGTCCACTCCCCGGATGGGATCCGAGAAGCAACGCCTGAGTTGAGAGACGTGGAAGACATCATGAACTCGAGAAAGATGTGGGGGTAGTTCCAACTGGTAGGCAACCTCTCCTCGTTTAGCAAGAATGCAAAAAGGACCAATGTAACGAGGAGCCAACTTGCCCTTGATACCGAAACGATGGGTACCCTTCAAAGGGGTAACCCAAAGGTAAGCTTTGTCGCCAACTTCATAAGCCACTTCCTTATGACTACGGTCATACTGGCTCTTTTGACGAGATTGGGCTGTTTTCAAATTCTCACGAATGATGCGAACTTGCTCTTCTGCCTCCTGGATCATATCCGGTCCAAAGAATTGTCTTTCACCGGTTTCTGACCAGTTCAAAGGTGTTCGACATCTTCGTCCATATAGAACCTCAAAAGGAGCTTTCTTGAGGCTGGATTGGTAGCTATTGTTATAAGCAAACTCGGCGAAGGGAAGACACTTCTCCCAATCCATACCGAATGAGATAACACAAGCTCTAAGCATGTCTTCAAGAATTTGGTTGACCCTTTCCACCTGACACCTTGATTGAGGGTGGAAAGCGGTACTGAAGGAAAGATGGGTGCCCATGGCACTTTGGAAACTCTCCTAGAAATGAGAAGTGAAAAGACTATCACGGTTTGAATTGATCTCTACTGGAACACCATGAAGTGACACTATTCGATAAATATATAAGTCAGCGAGCGGACTAGCGGTGATATTCTCTCGAACAAGTAGGAAGTGAGCCACTTTGGAAACACGATCAATGACTACGTAGATAGAATTATTCCCTCTCTTGATCTTGGGAAAGCCGGTGATGAAGTCCATACCAACTTTATCCCATTTCCACTCAGAAATAGCTAAAGGCTGAAGGGTGACAGCAGGTCTTTAATGCTCTACCTTAACGCGACGACAGACGTCACAGTTAGAAATGAACTAAGCAATTTCTCTCTTCATCCTAGTCCACCAGAACCTCTGGCGTAGGTCCTGATAAATTTTAGTTCTACCGGGATGAATCGTGAGAGGAGATTCATGCGCCTCCTTAAGGATCAGTTGTCGCATATGTTGGTTCTTGGGAACCACCAAGCGGTTCTCAAAGAAAACAACACCTCGATCATCCATAGAGAAACATCCACCAACTCCGTTCTTAATGTTCCTCTTAATGCGGATAACACCCTTATCAAACTTCTGGTTAGTAATGATCTGATCCTCAAGGGTAGGTTTCGCCACCAAGGTAGAAAGGAATCCGTGAGGAGCAATGTGAAGGTTAAGCTTACAGAATTCCTCATGGAGAAGTGGTTGGCCCTGCTGCAACATGAGATTGTTGCAATAGGACTTACGACTTAGCGCATCAGCCATGACATTCCCCTTGCTTGGGGTGTAGGTAATTCCTAAGTCGTAATCTGAGATCAACTCCAACCAACGTCTTTGCCTAAGGTTCTAATCTTGTTGGGTGAAAATATACTTGAGACTCTAGTGGTCGGTGTAAATCTCGCAACGTTTACCAAGAATGTAATGTTGCCATGTCTTATGTGCATAGACTATGGCTGCAAGCTCTAGATCATGTGTAGGATAATTATCCTCATGTGGATGCAACTGTCGAGATGCATAGGCAATCACATGATGATCTTGCATAAGAATGCAACCTAGTCCCTGTCGTGAGGCGTCGCAGTAGATAACAAAGTCTTTAGTGAAATCCGGTGGCACAAGTATGGGAGCGAAAGTCAGGCGTCTTTTCAGTTCCTGAAAACTGTGCTCACACTGTGGGGACCACTCAAACTTTTTATCTTTCTTGAGAAGTTCCGTGAGAGGTTTGGCCACTTAGGAGAAGTTCTCAACGAAGCGGCGACAATAACTGGCTAGGCCAAGGAAACTCCTAACTTGCTTAACCGTTTCTGGCGGAGTCCAATCAAGAACGGCCTGAACTCTCTCGGGATTTACGGCAATGCCCTTGCCTGAGATCACGTGGCCGAGATAGGTCACTTCTGGCAACCAAAATTCGCACTTGGAGAACTTGGCATAAAGGTGGTGTTCTCTGAGTTTTTCTAACACAAGTCTAAGATGTTCGGCATGATCTTGCTCGTTCTTCGAGTAAATAAGAATATCATCGAGGTAAACCACGATGAACTTATCTAAGTACTCCATGAAGATCGAGTTCATCAAGCGAGAGAATGTAGCTGGAGCATTGGTTAGACCAAAGGACATGACGGTGTACTCGTACTGACCATAACGAGTGACGAAAGCCGTCTTAGGAATGTCCCCATTTCTGATCTTGATTTGGTGGTAGCCTAACCTCAAATCCATCTTTGAAAAGACTGAGGATCCAGCGAGCTGATCATACAGGTCATTCATCCTCGGGAGCGGATACTTGTTCTTTATTATGACCAAATTAACGGGACGATAATCTACAACCATCCGGTCCGTACCATCCTTCTTCTTGACGAAGAGGACGGGGCAAGCCCAGGGAGAAGAACTGGGACGGATGAAACCCTTTTGCAAGGATTCATCGAGTTGTTTCTTAAGTTCAGCTAGCTCTAAAGGTGCCATCTTGTAAGGTCTCCTAGAGATTGGGGCGGTTCCTGGGATAAGATCTATGACAAACTCCACATCTCTGTCAGGTGGAATACCTGGCAGTTCCTCTGGAAAGACATCCGGAAAGTCACGGACTACCGAGATATCTTCAAGGTTAGGAAGAGGGCTGGCATTAAGAGAGTAGAGTTGACGCTTTGCAACTCTGGTAGAGAAAGTGACTAACTTGCCAGATGGGTGTGTAAGCTGAACAGACCCAGTGAAACAATCAATCTTGGCATGACGAGCTTTCATCCAGTCCATACCTAAGATGATGTTAATATCTGAAGACTTGAGGGCTACAAATGATGCAAGGAATACAAGTCTGTCAACAAGGATTTCATTACCATGGCTTATACTGATAGTTTGCCATCTGGACCCTGGGGTTTGGATTTCAAGTGGAGTTGGCATATCACAAAATGACATTTCGTGCAAACGAGCATAGCCTTCAGAGATGAAGGAGTGAGATGCTCCGGTATCGAACAGAACCAAAGCTGGATGACAGTTGACAAGGAATGTACCAAGGACGACATCCGGATCATCATGAGCGTCTTTAGCTGAGACGTGATGCACACATCCACGTTCAGTGGGAGCTGACTTGGCACTAATCATCTTGCGTGATGGCTTACCACGGCCAACAGACTTCTTAGATGAGGGTGGAGCATAGTTGGTTTGAGAATAGTCATGTGCATAGTGTATTGGCTCTCCGCATGTGAAACAAGTCCCTGAAGTAGGACGTGGACCCGCTTTGACAAGCGGTCTACCAATAGGCCTGGGTGGAGCATACTGCTGAACTGGGTGAGGCGCCACATAAGAGGGCCTTGGTGTATAACCGGGTGGAAGAGCGGAGTTCGGAACCCAAATCCGGCGCTTCTGCAAAGTAGAACCGGAGGAAGAACCCAAATCACGGGTGTGCTTACGAGACTCCTCGTAAGTGAGTTGAGCTGTCTCTACATTAATGGCCTTGTTCACAAGAGCCTAGAATGTATTGTAATGATGCAAGTGGAGATCACGACGCAACTTGGGGTTGAGACCCTTCCGGAACCTAGCATGCTTCTTGGCGTCTGTGGACACTTCTTCTATAGCATAGCGAGCAAGGTTCTCAAACTCTCTACTATAAGCATCAACAACCATCTTATCCTAGGTGAAACTACAAAACTCTTCTCTCTTGCGGTCAATGAGAGCCAGAGGGATGTGATGCTCGCGAAAAGCCTCAGTGAAATCTCTCCAGGTGGTTATCTGCCCAGCTAGAAGCATAGCCTCATAGTTCTGCCACCAAAGCCTAGAAGGACCTTCCAGGTGATAAGCGGCATAGGTGACCTTTTCACCTTCACTACATTCGCAGAACGCAGCTTGTGAGTGATACTACGAAGCCAGTCATCTGCATCGAGTGGTTCAATGGAATGATGGAAGGCAGGTGGTTTCAGACCAATGAAATCATAGATGGTCGCTGACTCTTTACACTGGGGTGCGGTGTTCTCCTTTATACGTGCTAACAAGCCGTTAGACTCACGCTTGTTCCTCTCCATCTCTAGCATGAACTCTTCCAATGAAGGCTGGTCGGGAGGATCCTCATCCCTACCATCTTCGTGGTTCCGACTACGAGCAACAGAACTTCGGTTAATCGGCAACATCCTGAAGAACGAAACCAAGGAAAACAAGGATGGATTCAGCACCAACTATAGGATGCAGAAGGTAGCACAAGAAATTAGTATCTCTCAAACTCCTAGGACAATTCTGGCAGCATAACGGCAGTAAAATGCTCAAAATGAGACATTCTACAAAAGACGGGGTAGCACCAAACTCAACATCATCACTCAAGGTTCTGAGATATTACTAAACAGGCTACACTGGAGGTACTCGAACTGGGATATGACTCAGATCAACCAATCCTTAGAGACTACGGAGTAGTAACACGTGATCCTGATAGAAGGAAGAGTAAGCCTAGTTCCTTAACCCCGTAGGAAAGATAGGATGACTCAGATCAGAAGGCATGAGGTATAAGGAGTAAAAAGAGCCTTACATTCCCTTCCACAATCAATTCCCCTATATAGCTAAAGAATTTCTAGACCCAACTTCGACCAGGTTGGCTTGGTAATCCTACAGGCAGTCAGGCTCTGATACCAAAGCTGTCGGGACCCCGATTCTAAGTCACACCGATCTAGCATGTAACACCTCATATCACTTTGCGGCCTCATGCACGGTATTCCCACGGGTGTCGCCTTACCATGGCCCGGGACTGTTTGCGCCTTTTGGCTCACGTATATGATAGTGTCACTAGCATCCATATGACAGAGAACCCGGGCCGACATGACTAGTCATGAACCCAAGGTGGCACTAACTTACAGGGACAGGCATACATGAAACAACATCGAGCGTGTCGGTCAGCAGCGTGTGAATCCGGGCTGTAGCGACTGGGCTAACCGAACTCCGGGAACCCGGGCTGTAGCAGGCGAGGTAGGACTCCGGATGTCACCGCGTGACATTTCCCCGAAGGGATAGACACAAGAACGAAGTGAATCACATGCCGACCAGTCTAAGTGTTCCAGAGCAGTAGTGCTGGGCTAGCAGGACTCCGGTGAACAAGGCTGTAGCAGACTACCATGGCTCAATGGAAGCACTAGACTACATTTCCCCATAAGAGAGGCTACCAAGGATAAACAACTAGGTTGTCAGATCCCACACATAGCAATACACATCACACGTACGCATAACATGCAAGTATGTGTTGTACAACATGGCATCACAACATAACTCAAACTCATATAGATAAAGGCCCAGAAGAGCCACATAGCATTAAATACAAACAAGGGTCACATGACCCATCATTCAGAGCATACAAGCAACGGAAGCATTACATGTCTGAGTACAGACAACTACAAAATAAAAAGGCTAAGAAGCCTGACTATCTACAAGTCCCTCCCAAGGGTACAAGATCGTAGCTGAGGTAACAACCTACTCATCAAAGTCCAATTGGTACTACTAGTGAGACAGATGTCTCACCTGCAAAATATAAATAAAGCAAATGTGAGTACAAAGGTACTCAGCAAGACTTACATCAGATCCTATCATACATGCATTTGTATCAAGAAGGTAATGTGGGGTTTAGTTGCAGCAAGCCAGCTATGACCCAGTGGCTATCCTGTTCTACGACTACGAGAAACTTCTTTGAGGTGAGGCAGCGCACACGAGTCCACTAATCACCACATCAATACACTACTATGGATTCATCCACATCTCTCTACGAGAAGGCCATCCATAGCACTCACACTTGTCTTGAGCATTTTAGGGTATCCACTTTAAGTTGTCTATGTACCACGTAAGCATCCAAGAAGTCCATAACCGAGGACACGGCTATTCGAATAGATCATGATAACCTTGCAGGGGTGTACTTCTTCACACGCGCTCTCACCACTTATCACCATGTACACGTCATGTATCTCAGCAACCTTCAAGCGGAAGCCTGGCGAGGGTGTCGGCCACGACCTGACTAACCACACAAGACTCTAGTCCAGGTTTATCGCCTATTCGGGTTCCATCCGCAAGGAGATCCGGCGGGGTTTCACTCATGACCCCAAACGATGTGTACAGGGTTCCCGAGCCCACCATCGGGTGCCACTCGGTACACCGGGCCATGGTGCCTAGTATGTCCCAAGTCCACCCTGTCGGGTGCCACTCGGTAGAAAAATAGCACTACCTACAAACACCAGAAACTATTTGCAACTCCTGGACAGAGATCAAGGCGGTTAATAAGTCGAGAGGGGCACTTAAGCATTTAACTCTAAGCAATAGCAAGCATGCATGGTAGGAACACAACATGGCTCAATCAACTCCTACACATGCTAGTGGGTTTTAACTATTTACTGTGGCAATGACAGGTCATGCAGAGGAATGGGTTCAACTACCGTAGCATAAAGTAGCAGTTGAATCATTGTTGTCCTAATGCAATAAATGAGAGCAGGAGCGAGAGAGTAGGATTGTATTGGAATGAGCAAGGGGGTTTGCTTGCCTGGTAGATCAACAGGGGGGCACTGCTCCTCTGACAGGTACTCTGGATCGGTCCCCGGAGCAGGACCTATCGAGAAGGAACGGTTTCGAAATCAAACACAAGCATATGCAACAATATGATGCATGAACATGTCATGAGTATGTGATGTTTTTTGAGTTAATGCATCTAGCATTTATTTGCACGAAGTCCATTTGAACCAAAGTCTCAAATGCAACTCCAAAATAAGCCTTTATAAATGCCATTCATGTGTTTCCTCATATACAGCATGTATAAGTTGGTTTTTCATGCATGAAAATTGTACAGATGGATAGATTGAATTTTTCTGATAATTTTTCATATATAAATTATTTCAATCTGAGCTACGGTTGAATTTCTATGAATTTTTGAAGTTTAGCGAATTTTCTCGAATTTCCAAAATAGTAAAAATCCAGAAATCATTTATTGCGTCAGTCTTGCATCATGCCTGCGTCAGTAGGTCAACGGTGCTGACCAGGTCAAACCTGACGTGTGGGGTCCACACGTCAGTGTCATAGGTTAAACAGGGGGTTATTCCTAATTTAACTAAAAGATTAAGGCGCGAGGGCCCACTGTCAGTGTTACTAATGGGGGGGGGATTAGTCCTAAACTAATCTCCTACCAGTGGGGCCCAACTGACAGGCCGGCGAGGTCGTCGCCGGCGACCTCTGGACGCGGCGGTGTCCGCGATTCAGGCCACGGGGGCGGTGGCTAAGGGCACCGGGGCGTAGCCCGGGCTCTCGCGCATCCAGCAGAGCAGGTAGGAGGAGCTGGGGTGGCCGAAGCTCGCCGGAGCGAAGCTTAGGGCGGCGGCCGGCGCGCGGGTTCGGGCGGCGCAGCGCTATGGTGCACGAGAAGACGAGGTGGCGGCGGCATTAGCTTGCTGCGGAGCTGCGGAGCACGTAGTCATGCTCGGGAACGAGCATTGCTAGCTCTTGTTACGGCGCGACAAGAACGGCGGCGGCCGGCTCTCGGCTCCGGTGGAAACGGTGGGTACACGGCGCAATAGAGCACGGGGAGAGAGGAGAGCGGCAGAGGAGCTCACAGTGAGTCAAACAGGGGGAGGGGGGTTCAGAGAGCTCGGGGAGGCACCGGAGGCTGCAATTCAACGGCGACGATCTTCGGTGGCCGACGAGGGGAACGGCGGTGCTTGCGGCATCCAGGGGCTTTCGGCGTTGGGCGGCTCGGTGAGGAGGAAGAGAGGGACGAGGTGGAGCTCGTGGGTAGCTCCAGGGTGTCATCCGAACAGCGGTGGCCGCGGTGGTGACGAGCGGCCGCGACGAAGCCGTTCGGGGGGGGGGGGGTGAGAGAGAGAGGTCCAGGGGAGGGGATGAGCATGGGGTAGAGTGGGAGAGGGTCGAGGGGAGTGCGTGGCGTCGCCTAGGCGCATCTGGGATGAAGCAGGCAGGGAGGAGGTGGCTCGCGCGCGTCGACCACGCGCCCTTCGCCCTCCTGGCAAGAGGAGGAAGACGACAGGGGAGGTGGGATGGGCCAGGCTGGCTTCAGCAGCAGGCCGCACAGGTAGGCACCAGGTAGATTCTCTCTCTGGTTTTCTATTTATTGATGTTTTCTATTTTCTGCAATTTGTTTTGACTTAGTAATAATACTAAATCATTTTATTTTCTTCTGACAATTTTTGCAGGGACCTAAGGGGTTATTCCAAAGCCCCTCAGCAAAAATCAGAATTTTTGGACATATATAAGATATATCACACATATATATCCAAGGCAAATAATTATTGCATTAATTCCAAATGCCCAAAATAAATACTTATGAGCTCCTGAAAATGTTGGTTTGATTTTTATCTCTGTCCAATATTTTCGGAGAGCAACATGAGAATTTTCTTGGACCTTTTTGGAGCAATTTTTTTATTTGGGTCATTTCCAGAATGATTATGAGGGTTTCACAAATCCCCATTTCAAATTTAAATGAAATTTAAACATGATGCAAACATGAAGGCTAGCCTAGGTCATACCAGAACTAGGGATGTGACATAGCAGAAGTGGCATCATCAATAACATGCGACATATCAGAATCAATAGCAGGAGTTGGTGTCAAAAGTTTACTCAAAACAGAAGGTGAATCAAGTGCAGCGCTAGATAACAGTTCCTTACCTCCCCTCGCAGTTGACGGAAAAATCTTGGTTCTTTCACCTTTCAAGTTCCTCATAGTGATCAACAGATATAAATCCCAAGTGACTCAAAGAATAGAGCTATGCTCCCCGGCAACGGCGCCAGAAAATAGTCTTGATAACCCACAATTATAGGGGATCACAACAGTTTTCGAGGGTAGAGTATTCAACCCAAATTTATTGATTCAACACAAGGGGAGCCAAAGAATATTCTCAAGTATTAACAGTTGAGTTGTCAATTCAACCGCACCTGAAAGACTTAATATCTGCAACAAAGTATTAAGTAGAAAAGTAATATGGAAGTAGCGGTAACAGTGGCAAAAGTAACAGTAGTAGTTTCTGTAGTGATTGTAACAGTGGCAACAGAAAAGTAACTAAGCAAAGATCAATATGCGAAAAGCTCATAGGCTATGGATCAGTGATGGATAATTATGTCGGATGCGATTCCTCATGCAATAGTTATAACATAGGGTGACACAGAACTAGCTCCAGTTCATCAATGTAATGTAGGCATGTATTCCGAATATAGTCATACAAGCTTATGGAAAAGAACTTGCATGACATATTTTGTCCTACCCTCCTGTGGCAGTGGGGTCCTATTGGAAACTAAGGGATATTAAGGCCTCCTTTTAATAGAGTACCAGAACAAAGCATTAACACTTAGTGAATACATGAATTCCTCAAACTATGGTCATCATCGGGAGTGGTCCCGATCATTGTCATTTCGGGGTTACCGGATCATAACACATAGTAGGTGACTATTGACTTGCAAAATATGATCGAGAACTCACATATATTCATGAAAACATAATAGGTCCAGATCTGAAATCATGGCACTCAGGCCCTAGTGACAAGCATTAAGCATAGCAAAGTCATAGCAACATCAATCTTAGAACATGATGGATACTAGGGATCAACCCTAACAAAACTAACTCGATTACATGGTAAATCTCATCCAACCCATCACTGTCCAACAAGCCTACAATGGAATTACTCACGCACGACTATGAGAATCATGAAATTGGTGATGGAGGAAGGTTGATGATGACGATGGCGACGGATTCCCCTCTCCGGAGCCCTGAACAGACTCTAGATCAGCCCTCCTGAGAGAGATTAGGGCTTGGCGGCGGCTCTGTATCGTAAAACACGATGAATCCTTCTCTCTGATTTTTTCTCCCTGAACGTGAATATATAGAGTTGGAGTTGACATTGGTGGAGCCTCAGGGGGCCCATGAGGCAGGGGGGCGCACCCCAGGGGGTGGGGGGCACCCTGCACCCTCGTGGACAGGGTGTGGGCCCACTTACGCTGATTCTTTCGCAAGTATTTTTATATATTCAAAAACGTGTCTTCGTGAATTTTCAGGTCATTCCGAGAACTTTTATTTCTGCACAAAAATAACACCATGGCAATTCTACTGAAAACAACGTCAGTCCGGGTTAGTTCCATTCAAATCATGCAAGTTAGAGTCCAAAACAAGGTCAAAAGTGTTTGGAAAAGTAGATACGTTGGAGACGTATCACACAATACCTGGCAGGTTCTTCGGGGATCTCATTGGAGCTATGATCCTGTGATGGTTCCTTCCCTTTGGCTGTCCACCGCCCGTGCCGATACCCGTCATTCTCTACGGTTCTAGCTGTATTAGCGATGCTATATGTATGATACTATTTGAGATGTATTAGTGATAATATTCAATGATGTACGGAAGCAAGAGATGATGTAGTTTTTCTTATTGAATGCATGCTAATTTAGGTTTACCCGGGGACGAGCGGGTTAGGGGGTTCCTCGGTGTCGATGGTACCCTAAATAGCAAGTATCATCAGTGCGAGGTACATGTGGCCGTCGGTGTCGAATACTACATCCATGTCCCACAAGTGACACAGGAGTCCTGCATCCCGTAGCAACAGTTCTCGATGTCGACGGCGGTCGAACAGCATTGCGAATTTGTCCGGCAGCCTCAGAGATGATGATTGAAAGCTAAGTGCTGAAACTTGAAACACCCAGACTAACTCAAGTCGGTTTTGTTTTTTGAAATTTCAAAACTTGGCTTTAATCCTCATCGCAGAGGCTGCTAGACAAATTTGCCAAGGTGTTCGACCGTCATCGGCCACCAGAACTATTGTTGCGGGACGCCGGGCGCCGGCGTCACTTGTGGGACATGGATCTAGTGTTCAACACTGACCGCCTCATGCACCTTGCACCGATGGTAGTTCCTATTTAGGGTTCTATCAACGCCGAGGAACCCCTAACCCGCTCGTCCTGTTGTAAATATTTAGTTAGGTTGACGGAAACAACAATATTGCTATGAAACTCATCTTTCGATTTAAATGTGCAGTTTTTTCGTCACTGCGAGAGTCTAGTGTTCGATGAGCTCCGCCCCTGCGTTCATGGGTTAGCACAAATGACATATCCTCCCCCTTGATTTGCTCTGTTCCGGTCTTCGTGCCGATGAAACTTGCTAGCTATAAGTGTCTTCAATCATCAGTATGTGTGACCACTATGCGTCTCCCATTCGAAAGGGTTACATCTATAAATATGCATGCATTTGCATATTTATAACCGTGATTCTTTCGAATTGTCCAACGTTATCCATGGACAGCCCGAGTATGTGTACATTGGGTTCATTTTCCCATATGCTCTGCTCCAGATCCGATGCAGAATTTCGTCAGTGCCTCCCTGTTGTTCTATGGGTACACATCCTCTCTGCTTATTGCCGAGACGTGTATCAGGAGAAAAGCAGGGAGGTGCTGCCGAAATTTGCGTCGGATCTGGAGTAGAGCATGGGAAAACGAACCCAATCTACACATACTCGGGTGGGATTAGGACCTATCTTTACCTATTAGCGTCTAGGTTGCATGGACGTAATAAAAGTGACAAACTCCTTTAACTGATGAATATATACATGCTGATATATATATATATATATATATATATATATTTCTTATGTGTCCATTAGCTAGGTAAGATGACTGATCGTGTGTGGATGTACATCGGTCACACTAGTCAGAAAGACATGACCACAAAATGGTTAATAAAAACCAAGGGGTTTCTGAGAGCCACATGTGCAAATGGCCAGAGGATAACATGGTGCCCCTGCACCGGGTGCAACAATTGGCACAAGAGGACGGAGGATGAAATGGGAAAACACCTATCGAAGTGGGGTTTTACGCCAGATTATACGGTGTGGACATTTCATGGCGAGTCTGCCCAACATGCCAGAGCTGAGGTGCTTCGTCGTCGCACCGACAAGCATGGTACCGGGATGCAAGACATGGTGCAAGACTTTGATGATGCTCGGGACTCGAACGATGAGATGGAGGAATCTACAAAGGCCTTCAATGAAATGTTGGAGTCTTCAAAACATCCTCTCGATGAGCACACACTGGTACACGTCGATCCTATACAAACGGTTTTTAACCCCTTTCATTCGGAACCGTCGCCAAGTGAGTGTGGGCGATAGGGGGGTCCTTCCCACACGACCCAGAAACCGTTGGGGATATGCCCTCCTGGCACAGACGCTCGACAAAATGAGGCCGTGTGCGACCGACGAGCACTCAAATACAGAAAGTACGTGCAGTGGTGCTAAAAAATACAATTATACACGTGAAATCATTTCCTGTTGTAAGTACATCCCACACAGTCAGTCACCACTAAACGTTTCCGTTCGTATATACATCCTACACAGTCACTACAAGGAAAACATTTGCGCATGGTGGCGTAACGCAAACAGTTTTGAAGAGAATGTCGTGTGTGATTGTTCATTGATCCAACACGGTTTATTCCTAGAAACTGTGTGCGTTGCCTGAGGTCATCACCCACGGTGTTTTCCCATTAACCGTTTACAATAGGAAAACCCAATTAGCAAGCTAATTGGCCAATTAGTGGGCTAATTGCCCTATTACTAATAATCCATTCGCTAATCTAATTGACATTCATATTAAGCACATAATATATTCCATTTCCATATTAAGGAAGCATGCTTTCATAATTGAAATACATCAGAGTACAACATGATATAGCTTCAGCACTCAGCTACCCCATTATACAACTGCACTAGCAGCAAGTTTCACATGCAACATCTAGAACCTTTCAAAGTTAGCATCATAGACGGTACATAGAGAGATGCATCTCATCTAGAAAACTGCTGAAGCGGAAGGCAAATATTGAGCCTTCATTCATGTTGAGGGTCTTTGCAACTTTAGGCCAGTGCCTGTGGATGATTGACCGTCCATCCTTCGACCTCTTCGGGAACACTTCAATATTGAACCGTGGGTGTTGTATGAAAACTTTCCTCGCCTCCTGACCATAGAGGTTGTTTGAGAGGTAATCATTAGTGAACCCTGAAAACAAGGATGTGCATAAATATCTTCTCTATATTGGAAATGGGGCAAAGGAATAAAAAATGCAAGGTATAATAGTTAGTACCATCTTGTAAACCTCAGTGCTTCCCATTGTTTCCCTGCAACACATATAAGGTAGTTAGTCATTAGGTTAAGTAAGGGTTCGCATGCTATCGGTAAAATATGTTGATGAAAAATAAGCACATTGCAGATTCATCAGATTAATTCAAGCCACATGGAAAACCCATTTATCCAAACCAAGCATTATTAATAACTAGGAAATATAGCACTTGTATATGTTTCTCAGGTATTAAGTGCAGCCAAATTCGATTTATTCCTCACTTGGTATACAATAACAGAATGCAGCCACATCAATTGAACATCGCATTGCAGAATTGAACCAAGCAATTAACTAAACAACACAACAAATGAACCAAACGTTAACTGAGCACCACATTGCACAATATAACATACTCCTAATAGAAGATTAGACAGTTAACCAAACCAAGCATGCTTAACAACTTGGAAATATAGCAATTGTATTTGTTTCTCATGTATTTAGTACAGCCAAATTCGATTTATTCCTCACATGGTATACAATAACATAATGCAGCCACAACAATTGAACATCGCATTGCAGAATTGAACCAAGCAGTTAACTAAACACCACAACAAATGAACCAAACGTTAACTGAGCACCACATTGCACAATATAACATACTCCTAATAGAATATCAGACAGTTAACCTTACCAAGCATGCTTAAAAACTTGGAAATATAGCAATTGTATTTGTTTCTCATGTATTTACTACAGCCAAATTCGATTTATTCCTCACATGGTATACAATAACAGAATGCAGCCACAACAATTGAACATCGCATTGCATAATTGAACCAAGCAGTTAACTAAACACCACAACAAGTGAACCAAGCCACAACAAATGAACCAACCAGTTAACAAAACACCAATTGAACAATATAACATACTCCTAATAGAAGATCAGACAGTTAACCAAACCAAGCATGCTTAACAACCTGGAAATATTGCACCCTGAAGAATTAAACATTACATTTGCAGAATTGAACCAAGTAGTTAATTGAACACCACATTGCATGACATATAGAACATATACACTATAGCAGATGATTGCATGGTAAAAGTAGATAGCACAATTCACTAGAATTTGTTAAGGAAAGGTAGTAGCTAGCAAACTGAACATGGGTCCTTATAGTGAGCTAATAAGACAAGCTACTCCTCATTGTCAGAGATATCGATGATGATTAGCTCCTTGGACATGGAAGAGGGCGAGGCCTCCGCATCGTGGGTGCCCTCGTTGTAGTGGTGAGTTGCCTGAGCCGCTTCGGGCAACAACCTACTGGCTCTCGTGATGAGGTAAGCATGTGCACGCTGAGAAAACACCTCGTAGTCTTTGTCGAAGGCACTGACGGTGGCCTCAAGAAAACGCCACGAACTATCGTTTAAAGCAGCCAACCGTGTCGCAGTGTCAGAATGCGAGGCGTCAACGGTGGCCTTGACGGAGAGGTGCTCCTCCAAGATCTGGGGGTCGGCACGAATGGCAGCCATCGCGACCTCATCCGCGCGTGCGGCTGCGATTTGCTTCTCCGCTGCCAAATGCTCCTTGAGGTCCTGGCTATACTGTGTGCACCATGGCTTAGGCCGGCGCTTATTTGGTGGAGGGGTCGGGGATTTGGGTGGATGGTGTCGTGCTCGCGCCGGCGATCGGGGATTGTGGGATGTGGAAGGAGGAGGAGGATGGGGGTCGGATGTGGATTACCTGCGTGGATAGGCGAGGCCGAGCAGCGTGAAGGAGGGTCGCCGGCGAGGAGGCGGCGGCGCTGCAAGCAAGGAGTGAAGGTTTCAACTTGGAAAGGAAGGCAGAAACAGGGGAAATGTGGCTTTTGGTAAGGGGGAGGGGGCGGGGAGGTAGATATTTCCGCGGAAGCTGAAAATTTGGAATCGCTTCATCCAAAAAACTAGCACACAAAGTGTCATCAGACACGGTCCCTTATTCAGACACGATTCGAAGATACTTTGTGCTGCATCTCACACAGTTGGTTATAATAAACGGTGTGGGATCTACTTGATTTTTCGTCTTGATTTGAATTACATAATGGGGTCACAGCGGCCATGGACGGTGTTTGAATTGCTAGACCTTTTATCTGCAGTGATCATGCAACTATATATGTGTCATAAAAGAATTGGAATTATTCAAGGTTCGTTTGGACATTTTTATGCATTAAGTGAGTTTTCAATGCATTTATGTGCATAATTAAAATTTGAACTACATGCACATGCTCCAGTGCATATAAATTGGTTGAAAAATCAAATCTTTGTCCTTGGGTGCATGCTTAGGTCCCATGCAAGAAATGGGAATGAATTTCAAACACTAGGACATCGTTGATTGCCGGCAAAACATTGAGATGCCTGGCTTATAAATTCTAGTAAATCCAAAACTCGTCTGAAATTCATAAAACTTGGCATGCTATCATGGAGCGGCATCAACATGGCATGGTAAATTTTTTGTCCCATTTGGGGCAGGTTTGGGTATATGCTTCTCACAAACCAGAGCTTCTCACAACAAGCATGATGGTTTCGGTAGGGAACGCCCCACCTTTGGGGACGAAACGATATCCATTGCCTCTTATTGCTTTCAAAAAATTTCTCGTGTCAACATAGAACAATAGGAGTGTTGTGTTATTTTTTGTGATTATTCGGGGTTCGTTTGGACATTTTTATGCATTAAGTGAGTTCTCAATACATTTATGTGCATAATTCAAATTTGAACTACATGCACATGCTCCAGTGCATATGAATTGGTTGAAAAATCAAATATGTGTCCTTGGGTGCATGCTTAGGTCCCATGCAATAAATGGGAATGAATTTCAAACACCAGTGCATCGTTGATTGCCGGCAAAACATTGAGATGCCTGGTTTTTAAATTCTAGTAAATCCAAAACTCGTCTGAAATTCATGAAAGTTGGCATGCTATCATGGAGCGGCATCAACATGCCTTGGTAAAAAATTTGTCCCATTTGGGAAGGTTTGGGTATATGCTTCTCACAAATCGGAGCTTCTCACAACAAGCATGATGGTTTTCGGTAGGGAACGTCCCACTTTTGGGGACGAAATGATATCCATTGCCTCTTATTGCTTCCAATTTTTTTCTCATCTCAACATCGAACAATAGGAGTGTTGTGTGAATTTTTGTGATTTTTCAGGGTTCGTTTGGACATTTTTATGCATTAAGTGAGTTTTCTATGCATTTATGTGCATAATTCAAATTTGAACTACATGCACATGCTCAAGTGCATATAAATTGGTTGAAAAATCAAATCTGTGTGCATGCTTAGGTCCCATGCAAGAAATGGGAATGCATTTCAAACACAAGGGCACCGTTGATTGCCGGCAAAACATTGAGATGTCTGGTTTTTATACTCTAGTAAATCCAAAACTCGTCTGAAATTCATGAAACTTGGCATGCAATCATGGAGCGACATCAACATGGCGTGGCAAATTTTTTGTCCCATTTTGGGAAGGTTAGGGTATATGCTTCTCACAAACCGGAGCTTCTCACAGCAAGCATGATGGTTTTCGGTAGGGAACGCCCCACCTTTGGGGATGAAACAATATCCATTGCCTTTTATTGCCTTCAATTGTTTTCCTCGTTTCAACATAGAACAACAGGAGTGTTGTGTGAATTTTTGTGATTTTTCGGGGTTCGTTTGATCATTTTTATGCATTATCTGAGATTTCAATGCATTTATGTGCACAATTCAAATTTGAACTACATGCACATGCTCCAGTGCATATAAATTGGTTGAAAAATCAAATCTGTGTGCATGCTTAGGTCCCATGCAAGAAATGGGAATGAATTTCAAACACAAGGGCACCGTTGATTGCGGGCAAAACATTGAGATGCCTGGTTTTTAAATCCTAGTAAATCCAAAACTCGTCAGAAATTCATGAAAGTTGGCATGCTACCATGGAGCGGCATCAACATGCCGTGGTAAAATTTCAATCCCATTTGGGGCAGGTTTGGGTATATGCTTCTCACAAACCAGAGCTTCTCACAACAAGCATGATGGTTTTCAGTAGGGAACATCCCACTTTTGGGGACAAAGCGATATCCATTGCTTCTTGTTGCTTTCAAAAAAAATCTCATGTCAACATAGAACAACAGGAGTGTTGTGTGAATTTTTGTTATTTTTCGGGGTTCGTTTGGACATTTTTATGCATTAACTGAGTTATCAATGCATTTATGTGCATAATTGAAATTTGAACTACATGCACATGCTCCAGTGCATATAAATTGGTTGAAAAATCAAATGTGTGTCCTTGGGTGCATGCTTAGGTCCCATGCAAGAAATGGAAATGAATTTCAAACACCAGGGCACCGTTGATTGCCGACAAAACATTGAGATGCCTGGTTTATAAATTCTAGTAAATCCAGAACTCGTCTGAAATTCATAAAACTTGGCATGCTATCATGGAGCGGCATCAACATGGCATGGTAAATTTTTTGTCCCATTTGGGGCAGGTTTGGGTATATGCTTCTCACAAACCAGAGCTTCTCACAACAAGCATGATGGTTTCGGTAGGGAACGCCCCACCTTTGGGGATGAAACGATATCCATTGCCTCTAATTGCTTTTAAAAAATTTCTCATGTCAACATAGAACAACAGGAGTGTTGTGTTATTTTTTGTGATTATTCGGGGTTCGTTTGGACATTTTTATGCATTAAGTGAGTTCTCAATGCATTTATGTGCATAATTCAAATTTGAACTACATGCACATGCTCCAATGCATATGAATTGGTTGAAAAATCAAATATGTATCCTTGGGTGCATGCTTAGGTCCCATGCAATAAATGGGAATGAATTTCAAACACCAGTGCATCGTTGATTGCTGGCAAAACATTGAGATGTCTGGTTTTTAAATTCTAGTAAATCCAAAACTCGTCTGAAATTCATGAAAGTTGGCATGCTATCATGGAGCTGCATCAACATGCCTTGGTAAACATTTTGTCCCATTTGGGAAGGTTTGGGTATATGCTTCTCACAAATCGGAGCTTCTCACAACAAGCATGATGGTTTTCAGTAGGGAACGTCCCACTTTTGGGGACGAAATGATATCCATTGCCTCTTATTGCTTTCAATTTTTTTCTCATCTCAACATCAAACAATAGGAGTGTTGTGTGAATTTTTGCGATTTTTCGGGGTTCATTTGGACATTTTTATGCATTAAGTGAGTTTTCAATGCATTTATGTGCATAATTCAAATTTGAACTACATGCACATGCTCAACTGCATATAAATTGGTTGAAAAATCAAATCTGTGTGCATGCTTAGGTCCCATGCAAGAAATGGGAATGCATTTCAAACACAAGGGCATCATTGATTGCCGGCAAAACATTGAGATGCCTGGTTTTTATACTCTAGTAAATCCAAAACTCGTCTGAAATTCATGAAACTTGGCATGCTATCATGGAGCGACATCAACATGGCGTGGCAAATTTTTTGTCCCATTTTGGGAAGGTTAGGGTATATGCTTCTCACAAACCGGAGCTTCTCACAGCAAGCATGATGGTTTTCGGTAGGGAACGCCCCACCTTTGGGGACGAAACGATATCCATTGCCTTTTATTGCTTTCAATTTTTTTCCTCTTGTCAATATAGAACAACAGGAGTGTTGTGTGAATTTTTGTGATTCTTCGGGGTTCGTTTGATCATTTTTATGCATTATCTGAGTTTTCAATGCATTTATGTGCACAATTCAAATTTGAACTACATGCACATGCTCCAGTGCGCATAAATTGGTTGAAAAATCAAATCTGTGTGCATGCTTAGGTCCCATGCAAGAAATGGGAATGAATTTCAAACACAAGGGCACCGTTGATTGCGGGCAAAACATTGAGATGCCTGGTTTTTAAATCCTAGTAAATCCAAAACTCGTCAGAAATTCATGAAAGTTGGCATGCTACCATGGAGCGGCATCAACATGCCGTGGTAAAATTTCAATCCCATTTGGGGCAGGTTTGGGTATATGCTTCTCACAAACCAGAGCTTCTCACAACAAGCATGATGGTTTTCAGTAGGGAACGTCCCACTTTTGGGGACAAAGCGATATCCATTGCTTCTTGTTGCTTTCAAAAAAAAATCTCATGTCAACATAGAACAACAGGAGTGTTGTGTGAATTTTTGTTATTTTTCGGGGTTCGTTTGGACATTTTTATGCATTAACTGAGTTATCAATGCATTTATGTGCATAACTGAAATTTGAACTACATGCACATGCTCCAGTGCATATAAATTGGTTGAAAAATCAAATGTGTGTCCTTGGGTGCATTCTTAGGTCCCATGCAAGAAATGGAAATGAATTTCAAACACCAGGGCACCGTTGATTGCCGACAAAACATTGAGATGCCTGGTTTATAAATTCTAGTAAATCCAAAACTCGTCTGAAATTCATAAAACTTGGCATGCTATCATGGAGCGGCATCAACATGGCATGGTAAATTTTTTGTCCGATTTGGGGCAGGTTTGGGTATATGCTTCTCACAAACCAGAGCTTCTCACAACTAGCATGATGGTTTCGGTAGGGAACGCCCCACCTTTGGGGACGAAATGATATCCATTGCCTCTTATTGCTTTCAAAAATTTTCTCGTGTCAACATAGAACAACAGGAGTGTTGTGTTATTTTTTGTGATTATTCGGGGTTCGTTTGGACATTTTTATGCATTAAGTGAGTTCTCAATGCATTTATGTGCATAATTCAAATTTGAACTACATGCACATGCTCCGGTGCATATGAATTGGTTGAAAAATCAAATATGTGTCCTTGGGTGCATGCTTAGGTCCCGTGCAATAAATGGGAATGAATTTCAAACACCAGTGCATCGTTGATTGCCGGCAAAACATTGAGATGCCTGGTTTTTAAATTCTAGTAAATCCAAAACTCGTCTGAAATTCATGAAAGTTGGCATGCTATCATGGAGCAGCATCAACATGCCGTGGTGAAATATTTGTCCCATTTGGGAAGGTTTGGGTATATGCTTCTCACAAATCGGAGCTTCTCACAACAAGCATGATGCCTCTTCGGTAGGGAACGTCCCACTTTTGGGGACGAAATGATATCCATAGCATCTTATTGCTTTCAATTTTTTTTCTCATATCAACATCGAACAATATGAGTGTTGTGTGAATTTTTGTGATTTTTCGGGGTTTGTTTGGACATTTTTATGCATTAAGTGAGTTTTCAATGCATTTATGTGCATAATTCAAATCTGAACTACATGCACATGCTCCTGTGCATATAAATTGGTTGAAAAAACAAATCTGTGTGCATGCTTAGGTCCCATGCAAGAAATGGGAATGCATTTCAAACACAAGGGCACCGTTGATTGCCAGCAAAACATTGAGATGCCTGGTTTTTATACTCTAGTAAATCCAAAACTCGTCTGAAATTCATGAAACTTGGCATGCTATCATGGAGCGACATCAACATGGCGTGGCAAATTTTTTGTCCCATTTCGGGAAGGTTAGGGTATATGCTTCTCACAAACCGGAGCTTCTCACAGCAAGCATGATGGTTTTCGGTGGGGAACGCCCCACCTTTGGGGATGAAACGATATCCATTGCCTTTTATTGCTTTCAATTTTTTCCTCGTGTCAACATAGAACAACAGGACTGTTGTGTGAATTTTTGTGATTTTTCAGGGTTCGTCTGGTCATTTTTATGCATTATCTGAGTTTTCAATGCATTTATGTGCACAATTCAAATTGGAACTACATGCACATGCTCCAGTGCATATAAATTGGTTGAAAAATCAAATCTGTGTGCATGCTTAGGTCCCATGCAAGAAATGGGAATGAATTTCAAACACAAGGGCACCGTTGATTGCGGGCAAAACATTGAGATGCCTGGTTTTTAAATCCTAGTAAATTCGAAACTCGTCTGAGATTCATGAAAGTTGGCATGCTACCATGGAGCGGCATCAACATGCCGTGGTAAAATTTCTATCCCATTTGGGGCAGGTTTGGGTATATGCTTCTCACAAACCGGAGCTTCTCACAACAAGCATGATGGTTTTCAGTAGGGAACGTCCCACCTTTGGGGACAAAACGATATCCATTGCCTCTTATTGATTTCGAAAAAATTCTCATGTCAACATAGAACAACAGGAGTGTTGTGTGAATTTTTGTTATTTTTCGGGGTTCGTTTGCACATTTTTGTGCATTAACTGAGTTATCAATGCATTTATGTGCATAATTGAAATTTGAACTACATGAACATGCTCCAGTGCATATAAATTGGTTGAAAAATCAAATGTGTGTCCTTGGGTGCATGCTTAGGTCCCATGCAAGAAATGAAAATGAATTTCAAACACCAGGGCACCGTTGATTGCCGACAAAACATTAAGATGCCTAGTTTTTAAATTCTAATGAATCCAAAACTCGTCTGAAATTCATGAAACTTGGCATGCTATCATGGAGCAGCATTAACATGTTGTGGTAAAAAATTTATCCCATTTGGGGCAGGTTTGGGTATATGCTTCTCACAAACCGGAGCTTCTCATAACAAGCATGATGGTTTTCGGTCAGGAACGCCCCATGTTTCGAGAAGAAACAATATCCATTGCCTCTTATTGCTTTAAAATTTGTTCTCGTGTCAACATTGAACAACATGAGTGTTGTGTGTATTTTTGTGATTTTTCGGGGTTCGATTGGACATTTTTATGCATTATCTGAGCTTTCAATGCATTTATGTGCACAATTCAAATTTGAACTACATGCACATGCTCCAGTGCATATAAATTGGTTGAAAAATCAAATTTGTGTCCTTGGGTGCATGCTTAGGTCCCATGCAAGAAACTGGAATGAATTTCAAACACAAGGGCACCGTTGATTGCGGGCAAACATTGAGATGGCTGGTTTCTAAATTCTAGTAAATCCCAAACTCGTCTGAAATTCATGAAACTTGGCATGCTATCATGGAGCGGCATCGACATGCTGCGGTAAAATTTTTGTCCCATTTGGGGCAGGTTTGGGTATATGCTTCTCACAAACTGGAGCTTCTCACAACAAGCATGATGGTTTTCGGTAGGGAACGTCCCACCTTTGGGGACGAAACGATATTCATTGCCTCTTATTGCTTTCAATTTTTTTCTCGTGTCAACATAGAACAACAGGAGTGTTGTGTGACTTTTTGTGATTTTTCGGGGTTCGTTTGGACATTTTTATGCATTAACTGAGTTTCAATGCATTAATGTGCATAATTCAAATTTGAACTACATGCACATGCTCCAGTGCATATAAATTGGTTGAAAAATCAAAAATCTGTGTCCTTGGGTGCATGCAAGAAATGTGAATGAATTTCAAACACCAGGGCACCGATGATTGCCGGTAAAATGTTGAGATACTTTGTTTTTAAATTCTAGTAAATATAAAACTCGTCTAAAATTCATAAAACTTGGCGTGCTATCATGGAAAGATACCAAACATGTTGTGGTATTTTTCATGTCCATTTTGAGAGAAGGCGTACTCAAATAATCACTACCAACAAAGGCGTTTTGAAAAAAATAGCTGCCACTTTAATATATCAAACGTTTCTATAATTCAAATCGTGTGTGTTCGGTTAACCATTCATGTGACGCCACATGTCTTGGTTTTAATGGCTATAGGAGGTGTCGTGTGGACAACTGCTTGACTGAACGGGAGGCGTGCGAGCACAGTCCGGTGCGCAGGCTCACCAGGAAGCGTACAAGCTGTTCAACGCAGGATCTGTGCATCTCTTCAATGCAAACAATTCAGATTATGGTGTGCAAATTGAAGCCAGACTTCGGTGCTAAGCCAAGAGCACTGCGATTTGTCAAAATATGCAGTTAAAAATCAATAGCACCATCTATTTTTTGCAACTAAAATTCAATAATTAAGCATAGATTTCATTCATACTAGAGATTAAGCAGTCGTTCTCACAGGGAAGCGAGACAGCCTTGGACCGCCGCCCGTCTCGCTCCCACTGGTCTATATTAATGGCGCCGCTGAGCGGCCGCACCCCCCATCCTCGCCACACACACAATTCCTCTCTCTCCGCCCGCATCCTCGACGCCGTTCTGAGTCCTCAAAGCATCAGTGTACGATGATGCCGCCGAAGCGCCCCATCGGAGGGAGTGGCGACATCGGGGCTACTGAAGCACTGGAGCACGGCGTGAATATGGAGATAGAGGTTTCCGTCCCCACCGACGAGGTGGAGAACGAGGCTACCAACAAGTAGAGGTGGGTTGAGAAAGAACTGCAAGCGACTCCAGCAGGCATAGACTTCATCAACAACCTCCCCGATGATATATTGATCGTTATCATATCCCTCCTCCCAATCAAATATCGAGCGAGGACAGCCGCCCTTTCCCGACGGTGGCGCACCCTATGGCTCCGCACCCCTTTGTCGACCTCCTCGATGCCCACAAGCTTTGCTATGGCTATCGCCAAAGCTTGGATGCGTCCTCCTAGATCCTTGGCAGTCACGATGGACCAATCAAAGGCCTTATCACGGGCAAGTTCCATTCCAATGGCAAGGACCGATCCAAGCTTGACGAGTGGTTCTGATCCCACACCCTAGATCAGCTCGAGAAGCTAAGTTATAATGATGGGCATATGCGCTTGCTGCCAACATTCGCGCTCCGCTTCGCGCCCACGTTCTGCCTCGCCAAGTTCATGAACTGCCATTCCCCCCTTAATGGCGCGCCCGCTCTTTTTCTACCATGACTGAAGCACCTCGAGCTCATCGCCATCCGCATCCCAAAGGATGACATGGAGTGCCTGCTCCGTGGCTGTACTGCACTCGAGTTACTTCGTCTCCAGGCGATCAATTGGTCGTGTACCTTGCACATCACCTCCAGGACTCTCCGGACTATTTATGTGTGTTGCTGGTGCTGCAATGAGAGATCACAAAAGGTGGACCACAATATAGTCATCCAGGACACACCTTCACTTGAGAGATTACTTGTAGTTGATCAACAAGGTCCAACAAGAATCAATGTCATTTCTGCGCTGAAATTGAAAGTGGTGGGCTACTCGTTTGTCAAACACTACAACTTTCAGGTACAATAGTCGCCTTATATACCTCTCCTTCTTGATATCAATGTTATTTCTAGTTTTGAAGATGTATGTTCGTCTATTATCCAGCGAAGCTTCACCCAGACTCTAGGAACAGTGAAGGTCTTGGCACTAGAACATGTCGTCCCCAACCTGGACCAAGTTTTCAGTTGCCTGAGATGCTTTCCGTGCCTGAAGAAGTTATATATCGATGTGATGTTCCTTTCCTGTTAAATGTTAACCATAAGGGAGTTCAATTTTTTGCACCTTTTCCCAAGTTTACAATGACAATGTACTATGATTTCTGATGGAATTCTGGAGGATTTTAGGACATACACCCCCACCCCATATTGGTTGCTTCATTCATACGATTACAATCGTCGAAAAGCATTTCTCCTTTGGATTCATCTGTACTAGTTTTCTTAGGGAATTTTTCATCCAATCCAACCTCTTGTGAAGAAGGCTACATGTTTCTTGATTGTAATCAAATGCCCATGTTAATCATGCCAGATCGAAGATGGCACATTGGTGCATTTTACGGATCTTGCAAACCAAATGGGTGTGTAGCAGTGTTCAAAACTGCATGTAGGCACTAACACGTTCTCTTCTTTTGCAGTGCATATTAGGCCCGGTGGGTGATATTTATAACGACAATCACATTGAATGCCTGGATCTGCATCTCTCAAATATTACTTTGAACTCCTACCGAGGGACCCCACCGAAGATTACACTCGCCAGGTTCTTTCTTGCCAGAGCAAAGGTGCTGAGTGTACTGAGGTTGAACATGCATTTAATTAGGAAAGATCAATGGTATGATTATCAGGGCCGGCTGGTACTCTGGAATGGAAGTGCCTCCAAAAATGCCAGACTTCATATGGGAACAACATATGGCAAAGCAATTGAAAGTTATTGTGTTAAACCCATACATGACTTGTTAGCGGCTGATACCTTTTCAAAAATGATGCAGCTTGCAATGTTTGAATTTGGGCGCTGTAATCTTTGAATTTGAACCTTGCAATATTTATGGTATTTGTCATATTGAACCGTTTCTGTTCTCTTGTCTCAACGTAAACAGTTCATCCGGGTGAACCGCATGTCGTACATCGCACACACCTTGATCTAGCTGACCGTTTCTTTTGTGTTGCCTAATCACAAACAGTTCATCCGAGTGAACTGTATGCTGTACATCGCACACACCTTGATCTGGCTGACCGTTTCTTTTGTGTTGCCTAATCAGAAACAGTTCATCCGAGTGATCCGTATGCTGTACATCGCACACACCTTCATCTGGTTGCCCGTTTCTTTTGTTCCTACTCATCAAAAATGGTTAATTGAACGGAACCGTGTGCCCTAAATCGCACACACAACTAAAATCTGAACCATGTTTGATGCATCCGTCATCGCAAACAATTTGCGTCTTTTTTGATGGTTTTTTTACACCACCGTTTGCGATTATTGCATCGCACACAGTTTCGTCGAAGGGTCTTTGATCATAGTGTCGTGTTAGCAGCATCCTGCAGTAGTGACATCAAGCTTTGTCAGCTAGATGCCATCTCACAAATAATGGCTCTGAAGGTTGAATTCAACTTGGCTAGAGAATGCTATGACACAATTATGACACTATTTGGACGCTTTCTACCCAAAGGCCATGTGAGGGAGTCCTGGATAAGGGGGTCTTCGAACAGCCGGACTGTTGGACTATTGAAGATGCGAGATTGAAGACTTCGTCCCATTTCCGGATGGGACTCTACTTGGCATGGAAGGCAAGCTAGGCAATACGGATATGTATCTCCTCCTTTGTAACCGACCTTGTGTAACCCTAGCCCCCTCCGGTGTCTATATAAACCGAAGGGTTTTAGTCCGTAGGACAACATACAATCATACCATAGGCTAGCTTCTAGGGTTTAGCCTCTCCGATCTCATGGTGGATCAACTCTTGCACTACTCATATTATCAAGAATAATCAAGCAGGACGTAGGGTTTTACCTCCATCAAGAGGGCCCGAACCTGGGTAAAACATCGTGTCCCCTGCCTCCTGTTACCATCTGCCTTAGACGCACATTTCGGGACCCCCTACTCGAGATCCGCCGGTTTTGACACCGACATTGGTGCTTTCATTGAGAGTTCCTCTGTGTCATCGCCATTAGGCTTGATGGCTCCTTCGATCATCGATAGCGATGCAGTCCAGGGTGAGACTTTTCTCCCTGGACAGATCTTTGTATTCGGCGGCTTCGCACTGCGGGCCAACTCGCTTGGCCATCTGGAGCAGATCGAGAGTTACGCCCCTGGCCACCAGGTCAGGTTTGGAAGCTTAAACTACACGGCCGACATCCGCGGAGACTTGATCTTCGACGGATTCGAGCCCCTGCCGAGTGCGCCGCACGGTCAGGATGAGCATGATTTAGCTCTACCATCAGATAGAGTTTAGGAGACCGCACCGGCAACTGCTCCGACCCTCAATTCAGAGCCAATTGTGCCATCCATGGAGGGGTGGATAGACCCCTCCACGGAGGCCGTATTTTCAGCGGCGATCGAGCCGAGGATCGACCTTACCCTTCACGGGAGCCGTGACGCCGAACTACCGGATTTTTCCCCGGCCACGGACTCCGAACCGCCTGCGCCCGTGCCTGTCGAATCCGACTGAGCACCAATCATGGAGTTCACCTCCACGGATATCTTTCAGCACACGCCTTTCGGTGACATACTGAACTCATTAAGGTCTCTCTCTCCCTATCAGGAGAGTCCTGGCCAAACTATGTTCGGCAGGATTGGGATGCGGATGACGAAGAAATTCGCCGCCCACCCACCACCCACTTAGTAGCCACTGTCGACAATTTGACCGACATGCTCGACTTCGACTTCGAAGACATCGACGGTATGGACGATGATGCGGGAGACGAAGAGGAACCACTGCCCACAAGGCACTGGACAGCCACCTCATCATATGATATATACATGGTGGACACACCCAAAGAAGCCAATGACGACGAGACAACGGAGGATGACCCCTCCAAGAAGCAACCCAAGCGCCGACGTCAGCGGCGCCGCTCTAAGTCTCGCCAAAGGAAAAGCGGTGACACCGGCACAGGAGATAATAGCACTCCGGACAGTGTCGAAGACGACAACAATCCCCTCCAGCAAGATTTAGAGCACGAGGATGGAGAAGCCAGCCCTTCTAAGAGAGTGGCAGATGGAGAGGTGTAGGATGATAATTACATGCCTCCCTCCGAAGACGAGGCAAGCCTCGACGATGACAAATTTGTCGTGCCTGAGGATCCCGTCGAACAAGAGCGCTTCAAGCGCCGGCTTATTGCCACGGCAAATAGCCTTCAGAAAAAGCAGCAGCAGCTTCAAGCTGATCAAGATTTGCTAGCTGACAGATGAACTGAAGTCCTTGCGGTCGAGGAATATGAACTCGAACGCCCCTCCAAGAGTTACCCAAAGCGTAGGTTGCTACCCCGACTGGAGGAGGAAGCATTCAAACCTACATCTCCAGGATATGATCCGGCTGATGGGCCACCTCATGGCTACGACAAAGAGGCATTTCAGCCAAAAACTCAGCCCGCACCCCAACGCCACTCAAATAAAAATGACAAGGCACGGGTAAACACGCTGGACCTGCGAGACGTATTGGAGGACGAAGCAAAACACGCAAGATCGATCTACAGATCACGAGGGTGCGCCACTACACGAGACGATAACCATCACGCCGGATACAGTAAAAGTAAGTCCGGCCGGGCCGAACACAGCGGACAAGACTCATTTGAGCTGCGTCGCGATATAGCCCAGTACAGAGGCGCTGCACACCCACTATGCTTCACAGACGAAGTAATGGATCACCAAATCCCAGAGGGTTTCAAACCCGTAAATATCGAATCATACGACAGCACAACAGATCCTGCGGTATGGATTGAGGACTTCCTCCTGCACATCCACATGGCCCGCGGTGACGATCTACACGCCATCAAATACCTCCCACTCAAACTCAAAGGACCAGCTCGGCATTGGCTCAATAGCCTGCCAGCAGAATCCATTGGCTATTGGGAAGACCTGGAAGCCGCATTCCTCGACAACTTCCAGGGCACTTATGTGCGACCACCAGACGTCGATGACTTGAGCCACATAATTCAGCAGCCAGAGGAATCGGCCAGGCAATTCTGGACACGGTTCCTAACAAAAAAAATCAAATCGTCGACTGTCCGGATGCAGAGGCCCTAGCAGCTTTTAAGCACAACATCCGTGACGAGTGGCTCGCCCGGCACCTTGGCTAGGAAAAGCCGAAATCTATGGCAGCCCTCACGACACTCATGACCCGCTTTTGCGCGGGAGAAGACAGCTGGCTAGCTCGCAACAATAACATATCAAAGAACCATGGTACTTCAGATACCAAGGATGGCAATGGCAGGTAACATCACAACAAACACAAGCGCCGCATCAACAACGATAATACCGAGGATACGACAGTCAATGCCAGATTCAAAGGCTCTAAACCCGGTCAGCGGAAAAAGGCATTCAAAAGAAGCACTCTGGGCCCGTCCAGTTTGGACCGTATACTCGATCGCTCGTGCCAAATACATGGCACCCCTAACAAGCCAGCCAACCACACCAACAGGGAATGTTGGGTGTTCAAGCAGGCCGGCAAGTTAAATGCCGAAAACAAAGACAAGGGGCTACATAGCGATGACGAGGAAGAGCCCCAGCAGCCGAACACCAGAGGATAGAAGAGGTTCCCCCCACAAGTGCGGACGGTGCACATGATATACGCAACCCACATCCCCAAGAGGGAGCGGAAGCGTGCGTTAAGGGACGTATATGCGTTGGAGCCAATCGCCCCAAAGTTCAACCCATGGTCCTCCTTTCCGATCACCTTCGGTCGCATGGACCATCCCACTAGTATCCGTGATGGTGAATTCGCCGAACTGGTCCTAGACCCAATCATCGACGGATTTCACCTCACTCGAGTCCTTATGGACGGTGGCAGCAGCCTGAACCTGCTTTATCAGGACACAGTGCGCAAAATGGGTATAGACCCCTCAAGGATCGAACCCACAAGAACGACCTTTAAAGGCGTCATACTAGGTGTAGAGGCCCATTGCACAGGCTCAGTCACACTGGAAGTGGTCTTCGGATCCCCAGATAACTTCTGAAGCGAGGAGTTAATCTTCGATATAGTCCTGTTCCGCAGTGGCTATCATGCACTGCTCGGGTGAACCGCATTCGCGAGATTCAACGTAGTACCGCACTATGCATATCTCAAGCTCAAGATGCCAGGACCACGGGGGGTCATCCCAGTAAATGGAAACACGGAGCGCTCTCTCCGCATGGAGGATCACACTGCAGCCCTCGCAGCAGAAGCGCAAAGCAGCCTCTTAAGACAACCCACTAGTTCGGCAATTCAAGACCTAGACACCTTCAAGCGCGCCCAGAGTAATCGGCAACAAGACCACCTGGCACGTTCTGAGCTCGCATAGCAATGCGGCCCCCACCACAGTCCCAGCCAAACGGCGAAATCCGTGCCACGTGTACATAATTACGCATTGAAAATACCAAGGGCATAGGTGGGGAGGGGGCACGACTATGGCACGCCCGAAGACGCGGCTCAACCGCACTAGGGGCTTCCCGCTTTGTTATTTTTCTTTCTTTCAGGACTTCAATCTCTGGAAGCCCCGTCTGGCAGTACGATTGCCGAACACACGATACAACAACCAAGGAGGCAGAAAGCTACGTCGTATCAAGGAATTCCCAGGTGGTCTCTGATAACGAGTGAAATACCCGCTTTAAATACCATTCCTCAGCTTGCCCTTGGAGGGGACATGTTAAATAGTCCTACTTTTTGCTTATCGCACTACTTGTATCATTCTACTTTGATGCACCTTTTTGAATAAACAATGCATAGCACTAGACTATTATCGCATTGCATGCTCAACGCGAGGGCACTGCACTTTCTTTAGCAAGAGCACTGCATTACAGAGGCTAGTGAACTTCGCGTCGGAAAAAACTGCGCGTAGTGTTTTTTTGGTACTGTTTTTGCTCTAATTTTTAACCATTTATCAGAACGAGGCGTGTAATATACTGTTGGAAAGCTACGGATTAGGCGCAACTTCATCCTGTTGAACACTTTTCGAGATTCCCCGAGGTTTAAGAGCAGTTTCAAAAATGGTGCGGCCCATGAATAGGGGCAGCGAGCGTTTTTCGCGTTTTTTTCTAAACCGCTCGTCAGAATGAGGCACATGATACACTGTTGGATAGATATCGTCGAGGCACATCTTTTACATAACTATTGTTTTCTCTAATTCGTTACGGTTTAAGAGCAGTTTCAAATTTACTAAATCGCAGAATTCTGTTTTTTTTAAATTAAATTTTTGGTACTGTTTTCACTCCAGTTTTTTAACAGTTTGTCGCAACAAGGCATCTAATATCCCGTTGAAAAGCTATGGACGAGGCGCAACTTTCATATGTTGAAATGTTTTTGAGATTCCTCACGGTTTTAAGTTAATTTTAGAAATCGTACGATGGACGACGAGTGACAGCGGCCGTTTTTCACGAAATTTTTACAAATCGGTTGTTGAAATGATTCAAATGATATGTCATTGGAAATATATCAAAGAGACGCAACTTTTTCATGTAGAACACTCTTTGTAATTCGTTACGATTTAAGAGCAGTTTTAAATTTACCGATATGCGGACACTCTGTTTTTCGCGACACCCAAATCGACGTGGGTACTTCATCTGACTGAAAACTGCACTGCATCTGGTGAAAGACCGCACTGCATCAGACGTGTTAGAGAACTGCATGGTTTATTTTATTCAAACATAATTTTTTTCAAGGACGAGAAAGTAGAGTGCAATTCACATCGGGTGTAAATGAACCACAACACTATCAAGAAGTGAACTGCATTTCTTTTTTTCCGCTTTCGTAATAAATTTTTTGCACTTACGGGATGAACAACATCATACGGCCGACCGCACTGCTCCAGAGTGAAAACCACACTGCATGAGACGGTGAAGTAAACTTCATGATTTCTTTTGTGGAATGTAATTTTTTTTTCTCAGACGAGTTTTTGTTGTCTTTTTTCAACATTTTTTATTAACAAGAGTGGACCACGGAGACTAGGGCAAGCGAACCACATCATATATCAAAGTGAACGGCATTACCATCTTGTTGTTTCACTAAATTTTTCACACTTTCATGTTAGGTGCAAGTGAACAGCATCAATCTGAAAAATGAACCACATCTGAGGACCAAACGCACTGCACGTGTTGATGTAGTCGACTGATTTTTGAGACACACGATGCACTTTATACATAGGTGCAATGAGCTGCTACACAAATTGGAGTGAACTGTTTTTTCCAGTCGTCCCACATACAAAAAAATTGCATTCGAGAAAGAAAGTAAACTTTCTGTGGGGATTTCTTTCTCTTTTTTATACAAGGTGAACCACTAAGGGGCTGCAGTGCACTTCTTTCCTTCTTTTTTCGTTGTTAGTCTTCTTCTGTATTAATCAATAAAGTCAACAGCTAGAGCAAACAATAAAGTCAACAGCCAGCAAACCACCATCGAAGTTGCATTTTTTTCTGTTGAACAGCTCGGCTATGTATCCCGAACTGCACACCAGCTAAACAAAAAGCTATGCTACATAATCAAACTGCAGGAGAGATGACCGGTGAGCTGAGATACAGGCTTAGCCGAACTTCTTGGTGCAAATAGTGGACTTCATAGCACACATTTAACGGCATGATTCATTAACTAGCAAACCATCATCAACAACATTTTTTAGTCTAAGTGTGCAGTGCATTTCTCTATCTCTTTGTTTGCTTCTTCGCCTCCCTCCTGCAAAAGAAACTTAAACTGATTTGCAGCAATTAGCAACAGCGGACCGACATGAGATGCATTGCACTGGAACCGCACGAACCAAAAAAAGTAGTGGACTGCACCAGGAGCCGTCAACTGCATGGTCAGGCGCGCCAAACCGCATCGCGCGCCCAGCGCACTGCAAGTACGGATGTATGGGCTGCAAGGGGAGGAGGGGAAGCTCGTTTCCAGATGGGCTGTTCGTCGGGGAAGCTAGCGCACTGACGACTAGAGGCAGCCGTGGTACCGATGGCGCATGAAATGGCCAGTAGGACGCACACGCGAGGACAGCGGCCATTGCGGGACGGCCGAACCGCATGAGCGTGCTGCCCGAGCTGCATGGTGTACTCCTTGGGGGGAGGCCCGATCTGGAATCTCAGGGGCGCGGGGAGGCCGATCCGGCGGTGTTGCGTAGTTGGGGGGAGCCCTCGGCCTGGATCCTGATCCAGTGACCCCCGAGGTGGGAGGGGAGTTGGGGATATGTGCATCGGTGGCGGAGTGGATCCAGTGGTTGCTTGGCAGGGGCGTGGCCAGAGTTGTTGGCCGGCCCTGGGGCTGATGGTGGCGAGACCATGGTGGAGAGAAGGAAGGTGGGGAGTGGGGATTGGCTAGACCCAAGGGGTGGGCTGTGACGGCCATGGATCTTGGCTAGCAGGACGAGAGCTCAGGATGGGGAGGAGGATTCGCAAGGAGAGGCAGGTACGGATCAGGGTGCTGGGTGGTGTTGTAGTGCCATAGGAGAGGAACGCCGGGGTAGGGTTGGGCGGTGGCCGGGCGCAGGCGGCATTTGGAAGCAGGGGAGGTGGTGGTGTGGCGGCGACAGGGGGAAGCAGAGGAAGGTGGTGGTGCGGCGACGACGCGGGGGAAGCAGGGGGACGTGGTGGTGCGGCGGCGGCGTGGGGGAAGCAGGGGAGGTGGTGGTGCAGCGCCGGCGTGGGGGAAGCAGGGGAGGTGGTGGTGCAGCGGCGGGCATCGGGGTGGGGCGTGGGGGAGGCCATGGGGGCAGAGAGAGATGTTTTGGGTGGGTGACGAGAGGATAAGGCGGGCATTTTTGCTGGATTAGTCTGTAGCCGCAGGTCACTCGGCCGTGTTATCAGAATAAGAGGAAGTGTTATTAGAATAAGGTCTTAAGGGGTGTTATTAGAATAGACCCACCATATATATATATATATATATATATATATATATATATATATATATATATATATATATATATATATATATATATATATATATATATATATATGTTCATTCATGACATCCAGCACCTGTACGCTCTGGTATGGCCAATACGCTAGGGGCTTAAGCATACCCCATAATACGGCGTGAGAAGTCCGAACACTTTCGACAGTGCGGCAGCCCGAACTTATAGCATTATATGCATCAGCTCCGAATCATGTCTTGGGTCAATAGTTGGGTTTGCCCAGCTCCCATGTTTTGGTACCTTACGTTCCGCTATATCGGCTAAGGTAGCACTGGGAGAACTACTCCGATTGTGCCCCAGTTCAGCTAGGCTAAGCACCTCAATAGAGAAAGCTAAAACGGACTGTCATGATAAGGCGAGAGCTGGTCACTGTTCGAGAGGTCTCGAGTCCCTAAAGACTTATGCCGCTTAGAGCGAGGAGTCGGCTTTGTCTGGCTTAAGGCGTGTATAGCGCCCCGAATTCGGCCTTCCGAATACTAGGGGCTTCGCCAAAATTTAAAATTATAGAATTCCATGGCTAAGTGAGAGTGATAAAACATTATAGTCCGATTGCCTTGTTCGTTGTGCGGAGCACCTCCCTCGAAGGACCCAACAATGGGAAAAAGAATGCTCATATTTGTCCCGAACACCCCAGCACTCGTGGCATGGGGGAAGAAGCCGATGATTGGTCATCTCTCAGATTTAATAAACAGTCGCACAGAAGGTAATATTTTAAATCCAAACAAGCATTGCATAGCGCATATGAACAAGTTTTAATAATACAGGATCACATGAGCAAGTTCATTCAAACATTACATCCTTCGCACACTCGTTCGCCACAAGACGGGCACCCTTCAGGACACCCTCATAATACATTTCAGGGTGGTGACGCTCCTTGCCCTGCGACGGCCCCTCCTTCACCAGCTTCTGGGTGTCCATCTTGGCCCAGTGCACCTTTGCACGGGCAAAAGCCCAGCGGGCACCTTCGATACAGACGGACCGCTTAATGACTTCCAGCCGTGGGCAGGCATCTACAAGCCGCCTCACCAGGCCTAAGTAGCTGTTGGGAAGGGAGTCGCCAGGCCACATCCGGACTATAAAGCCCCTCATGGCCTATTCGGCCGCCTTGTGCAGCTCGACCAGTTGCTTCAGCTGGTCGCTCATAGGCACCGGGTGTTCAGTCCCAGTATACTGAGACCAGAACAACTTCTCCGTCGAGCTTCCCTCCTCGGCCTGGTAATACTTCGCGGCATCCGACACGCTACGGGGCAAATCTGCGAATGCTCCTGGAGAGCTCCGGACTCGGGTAAGTAACAAGTAATTTACTTTCACATGCTTGCTTTGCATATTGAATGCCTTACCCGCCGCTATCTTCCTCATTGCCTCAATTTCCTGGAGGGCCTTTTGGGCTTCGGCCTTGGCATGCTTGGTGCTCTCGAGGGCCGCGGCAAGCTCAGACTCTCGCGTCTTCGAGTCAAGCTCCAAAGTCTCGTGTTTCTTCACGAGAGCCTGGAGCTCTTGCTGCACCTCGCCCACCCATGCCTCTTGTCTCTCCCACTCGGTGCGCTCCTTGGCCGCTTTGTTTTCGGCCTCGGACAATTCTTGCTTCAGGGTTGCCACTTCGGTCATGGCCCCTGGCACATTCATGATGATCCTGTCAGTTCACAACCACATTTTCTTTTTTATATAGACAAGGTATTACTTACCCCTGTTCTCCTCGAGCTGCCTCTTGGCAATGCCGAGCTCTTTTTCGGACCGCTCGAAGTCCTGCTTCAGTGGGGCGACCTCCATAGTCAGTGCGGCAGAGGTCAGCAGCGAAGCCTGCATACGCATACAGACATACTTATATTAGACTCCTGCAGATATTATTCGATCCTCTATTCAGCTTTTCTTTGTGAACACCAAATAGAGCATCAGGGGCTACTGTCTATGCAGTAATATTTTTCCTATATTTTAAATACTTACCTCAAAGCCTGTTAGAAGGCTGGTAAAGGCTTCAGTCAGTCCGCTCTTGGCGGACTGAACCTTCTTGATCACCGCACTCATAATAGTGCGGTGCTCTTCGTCGATGGAAGCGCCACTAAGCGCTCCCAGCAGTTCGTCCGGTGCCTCTGGATGGACAGAGGTCACCGGCACGGACGGCTTGCCCCTCTTGGAAGGGGGCCGCCTGCCCGAGTCGGAACCACTGGAGGTTCCGGCGCAGTGTCCGGCTGCGGGCCGAACTTGGAGCCCCTAGGAGCCTTGCTCCCTTTGCTCCTAGAGTGCGGAAGGTCGCCTTGAGGCGCCTCCGGGACTGTCTCCCCCCAGCTCGGTGCCCCTTGAGACAGTACCTCGGCATTGTCTGTAGGGCAAGGAGAGGTGGCGGTTGGAAGTGTATCACTATCCATGTCCGACGAGTCCAAGGAACCGTCCGACGATGATACATCGATACGGGCTTGGGGCGGACTGCATAATCATATTCGACGTTAGGAGAAGCAGTACAACAAAAATATGCTATGAGTTACTGTGGTATCCGAATACTTACGACTTTGCCAGGGGCTTGGCCCTGAGCAGCCACTCGTCTTCGCCGTCGGCGGCGGTGGTGGAGCAGTCCGGAAGGAGAGTCCTTCCCTTCTTGGACCCTTCGGCCTCCCCAGTTGGGGCAGCCTTCCTTTGCTTGTCTCCCCCGGCTGGAGGGGGAGAATCTTCATCTTCCTTCTCCTCGTTTTCACGGGAGGAGGGTGTCTCGGTGTCATCGGACGATGAGTCCGATACCACCTGGCGCCGGGAACTCTTTCGGGTTCCCTTGTCCTTTTTCTTGGTATTCTCCGGCACCTCATAAGGAGCCGGAGTCCGCATCTCCGTCAAGAGAGCGTCCGCAGTGTCTTCGGGCAGAGGGGCCGGATAGTTAATCTGCTCCGATGTCTCCACCCAGTCCTGTCAAAGCCATGGGAGCTCAGACCCCGCACATGGTTAAGCTATGGGAAATAGATATCCTACCAGATGTACAGAACTTACCGAATTCCAGGACGCTTCGCGCTTAGCCCGCGGTCCTCGGTAAGAGAAGGAGGGACCTCGGTTCCCTTGAACAGCACCCTCCAGACGTCCTTATGCGTCGTGTCGAAGAGCTCGTGTAGAGTCTGGTGCTGGGCCGGGTCGAACTCCCATAAGTTGAAATCCCGTTGTTGACACGGGATGATCCGGTGGAAGAGCATGACATGGACTATGTTGACAAGCTTAAGTTTCTTACTTGTCATGTTCCGAATACACTTCTGGAGTCCATCCAGCTCCACCGATGAACCCCAGGACAGGCCCTTCTCCTTCCAGGAAGTGAGTCGCGTGGGGATTCCGGATTGAAACTCACGGGCCGCCACCCAGTTGGTGTCGCGCGGCTCGGTGATGTAGAACCACCCCGATTGCCACCCCTTTATGGTCTCCACAAAGGAGCCCTCGAGCCATGTAACATTGGGCATTTTTCCCACTATGGCTCCACCGCATTCCGCTTGTTGGCGGCCTACAACCTTCGGCTTGATATTGAAGGTCTTCAGCCATAGGCCGAAGTGGGGCCGGATGCGGAGGAAAGCCTCGCACACGACAATGAACGCCGAGATGTTGAGGATGAAATTCGGGGCCAGATCATGAAAGTCCAGCCCATAATAGAACATGAGGCCGTGGACGAATGGATGGAGGGGAAACCCCAATCCGCGGATGAAATGGGGGAGGAAAACCACCCTTTCGTGAGGTTCTAGGATAGGGACAATCTGCCCCACGGCTGGCAGCCGGTGCGCGATATCTGCGGCTAAGTATCCGGCTCCATGTAGCTTTTTGATGTGTCCCTCCGTGACGGAGGAGGCCATCCACTTGCCTCCCGCTCCGGACATGTTTGGAGAGAGTTGAGGAGAAGGATGCAGACTTGGGTGCTGGAGCTCGAGTGCGTGAGAATGGATGAGCAAGGAGGAAGAAGGTGTGGGTAGAAAAAGGTGAGACCTTATCCCTTTATAAGGGCGGAGAAAACTATGCGCCCCCACTAGCCTGGTAAAACTTGCTTATCCCCCAAGCGCCGTAATTGGTGGCGCGGTTGGGTTACCCACGTCCGTATTGATGAGAATCCCGTGATAAGGGGAACACAATCTCTGCTTTGACAAGACGTGTCAAGAAACCGCCTCGCATTATGTGCGGGGTTGGTTAAAGAAAAATGGTTCAAATAATTACCGGGCCGTGGCGTGATGTCATGCTGCCAAAACGTGTTAGCAGATTAGATTTGTGGAAATATTATTCTCTCTACGGTGGTATGTGGAACTTATTTTGCAGGATCGGACACTATCCTTGTATTCAAACTCCTCCGTGGCGTATTCGGAGGAGGAACCCGCCTTGCAGTGCCGAAGACAACACTGCGTGCCGGACTCACCGTCATTGAAGCCTGGTTCAGGGGCTACTGAGGGAGTCCTGGATAAGGGGGTCTCCAGACAGCCAGACTATATCCTTTGGCCGGACTGTTGGACTATGAAGATGCGAGATTGAAGACTTCGTCCCGTGTCCGGATGGGACTCTACTTGGCGTGGAAGGCAAGCTAGGCAATACGGATATGTATCTCCTCCTTTGTAACCGACCTTGTGAAACCCTAGCCCCCTCCGGTGTCTATATAAACCGGAGGGTTTTAGTCCGTAGGACAACATACAATCATACCATAGGCTAGCTTCTAGGGTTTTAGCCTCTCCAATCTCGTGGTGGATCAACTCTTGTACTACTCATATTATCAAGAATAATCAAGGAGGACGTAGGGTTTTACCTCCATCAAGAGGGCCTGAACCTGGGTAAAACATCGTGTCCCCTGCCTCATGTTACCATCCACCTTAGACGCACAGTTCGGGACCCCCTACCCGAGATCCACCGGTTTTGACACCGACACCATGTACTACCTGCAAACCTGTACCGGTCATACAAAATTCTCCGTGCTCTTAAGATGCCCTATGAGAAGATACATGCCTGTGAGAAAGGATGTGTCTTATTTAGGCGTCAGTATGCAGACTTGAACTATTGTCCCATTTGCAAGTCATCCAGGTATGTTGCGGTAGACAACGGTATGGGTGAGAAGACGCAGACCAAAATCCCCGTTAATGTTCTTCGGTATATGCCAATCGTACCAAGACTTCAATGTCTTTTCATGGTCGAAGAGACGACAAGACAGATGACATGGCACAAAACGGGCAAAAGAACCCAACTAGATGCAGATGGGAAGCTGATGATGGTGCACACATCAGATGGTGAAGCATGGAAGAGCTTCGATGCATTACATGATGACAAAGCGGCAGATCCGAGGCATCCTTGAGTCGGCATCAGCACAGATGGGTTCAGTGTGTTTGGTCTGACGGTAGCCCAATACAGTTGCTGGCCCGTATTTGTCTTTCCACTCAATCTCCCCCTCGGACAGATTATGCAAAGAAAGAACATTTTCCTGACGTTGATAATTCCAGGGCCCAACTATTCGAGGAAGAATATGAATGCATACACGAAGCCGCTGAAGGATGAATTGCAAGAAGCCTGGGATAATGGGTTCAAGACATACAACGCCTTTAGCAAACAGAACTTCATAATGCGTGTCTGGTACATGTATGCCGGTGTATGCGCTATTCGTTGGCTGGTGTGTGCATGGAAGGTTCCCGTGCCCCACATGCAAGGGAGCTCTTGAGTTTCGTTGGCTTCGGGTAGGTTGCAAGTTTTCTTGCTTCGACATGCATAGACAGTTCCTGGATCCTAGCCATAAGTTCAGGAAAGACAAGAAGAACTTCATCAGAGGTAGAGTTGTCAAAAACTCCGCACCACTTGCGTTGACAGGACAACAGACACTAGATCAGTTAAACGCTCTTGAGCCAGATCTAGAACGTCCAGGGTATTTCAAGGGGTATAATTCAAAACACGCCTGAACTCACAAGACATGCTTGTGGGATCTGCCTTACTTCAAAGACCTCCTTTGCCCACACAACATCAACGTGATGTACACTGAGAAGAATATTGCTGAGGCACTTTTTGGTACATTGTTCAGCATAGATGGGAAGTTAAAGGATAATACTAAGGCTAGAGTCGATCTGGATGCGCTATGTGATAGGCCGTTACAAAACATGAAAGAACCAAAAGGAAAGCAGAACTGGACGAAGCCAAAGGCATGGTTCAATCTTGGAAGGCCACCTGTGAGGGAAATTATCTTGTGGGTGCAACAGCAGTTGATGTACCCCGATGGGTATGCAGCGAATCTAAAGAGGGGAGCCAGTCTTGATAAATTGAAGATGGTCTCAAGAGTCATGATTGGACATATGGATTGAGCGGGTAATGCCGGTGATGTTGCGTGGCTTCATCTCCGAGGATGAATGGCTAGTACTGGCAGAGTTGAGCTATTTCTTCTGTGTTCTTTGTGCGAAAGAACTATCGCCTGGCCTGCTAGAAGAAATGGAAGAGTTGGCACCGGAGTTGATCTGCAAGTTAGAGAAGATCTTTCCGCTGGGCTTCTTTAATCCAATGCAACACTTGATTTTGCATCTCCCAACCAAGGCAAGATTGGGGTGGGTTGTGCAAAATCATTGGTGCTATGCCACTAAGAGGATGCAGAAGACGCTATGAGCAATATGTAAAAATAAACATAGAATTGAAGCATCGATGGCTGAGGCTTTCATTACTGAGGAGGCAGCAAACTTCGTGACAGCACACTACGAAGCCAAAAATCGTCATTTGCATAATCCGAAGCCTCGGTACAATGCTGACGAACCTAAAAAGGGTGGATCCAACCTCAGCCTATTCAAAGGGGATCTCGCACCAGTCGGTGCTTCTAATTCCTTAACGTTGGAATTCAAAGAATGGCAGACCATTTCGTTGTATATCTTCACCAACCTAACAGAAGTGCGGCCGTACATCGAGTAAGTTCTCGGTACATTGTTTCGCAACTTCTAATTCCTTTGCACTACGCTTATTCGCGGATAAATTTGATACAGTCGATACATCACCATATTCTCGTATGGAGCGGTGATCCAAAAGGATTCCGTCTAAAGGTATGAGCTTCTGGCAAAGCATGGACGCGGCTATCCCGATTTCATCTCTTGGTTCAAACAAACAGTAATTTCCATTACACAATTTCATTTCTTCGTCTAATTTGTGGCTAATGCAATAATCCCTTTCGTATTAAACTTGTAAGCTAATTCAGAGCTAATGGACGCCGAATTGAGACAAGTCGCTAATGGTTTTGACTATAAGGTTCGTTCATTTGACAAATACGACATCAACAGACATCGCTTTCGTACCTATGGCAAAGAGCTATCTATGGCCGACCAAAAGTCTACAAATTGTTGTGTCTCTGCTATCGGCGAAGGAGATACCGAGTATTATGGAAGAGTTGAAGCAATTTATGAACTTCAATTCTATGGTGCAAACCTACCAAACGTCGTAGTCTTCAAATGTTATTGGTTCCAACCGAAGGAGACTAGAAGGACTCATGAACATATAGGGCTAGTGGAAATCAATCAAAGCACCCATTTGGATGTTCCCGATGTCTATATTATGGCTCAACAGGCTACCCAAGTTTTCTGTCTACCGTGGGCCTGTCAAAGTGATCCTAATCTCAAAGGTTCGGATGTCATTTAAGAAGTGATGCCACATGTTAGACCACCTCCCCCCAATGAAGATGATCATGCACCTCACATTAATCCAGACACATATGAAGGAGAATTCTTCCAAGAAACGCGTCTTCCCAAAAAACGTTTCAAGAACCGCTCTACTTCACCCCAGAACATTGAAGTAGACAGCGACAGTGAACCCGAATTCACCCCTCATCCGGAACAAGAAGAGCCTGAACTAGAAGAGGTTACTGCTACGGATGACCTATCAATGCTTGACAGATTATGTAGAGGTGGCCTTCCACATGATGATGATGCATTTATTAATGATGATGATGTAACGCCCCAAGACCGGAGCTTCAGATGTCTTCCAGGGTTTCCGAGATTTCATTGTGTGATTTGTTTCGTCTGTTGCATTCATCTTTGCATCATGTGCATTGCATCATGTCATCATGCCATCATGTCATTTCTTTTCTTAACTCAACTAAATAAACCGTATGGATCTTCGATCCATTTAAACCGAGGGAATTCACATGGTGATTCTCTTTACAACATATCCTCTCGATTTTTAGAGAACTATAGTAATTATTCCATTTATTTGGAATTAACCATAACACACTTGCAAATATCCCATGCCTTTATTATCTCAATTCTTGGTCTCCAAACTTTGCCCATAAATTCTTTCGTCATTTTCCGGAGCTCCACCAAAGATCCGAACATTTTTGGACCTTCCCAACCCTCACTACCTATTCAAATCATTTGAACTTAAATCAAATGAGTTTGAATTTAAACTTTTGGTCTTGACCACTTCTATTTTTCCTAGTTCAAACTCATTTTTGTGAGACCGGGAAAATAGCCCCCTTGCACAAATCCTTTCCTTAACCCTCCTTTTCTTTTTATCCCTAATTCTTTTCTCTTAAAAGAAGATTAGAGAGGAGTGAGAGAGAGAGAGCAGCAGGCCCATTCTCCTTCTAGGCCAGCCGGCACCCTCCCCCTAGACGCAGCCCCTCTACTGGGCCGACCTCTAAGGCCCAACCTGCCTACCTAAACCTAGGCCTAAGCGAGGCTACATCCCGATCGATCTCTCACCCTCCTCCTCGTTCCCTCGCGCCGCCAGAACACCCATCTCTCTCGATCCCTTCTCTCGCTCGTAGTTCCTCTCCTCCCTCTGCTTCGCGCCTCCTGAAGACGACTGGGACGTTCTTCCTCCTGCTGGAACCAGGAGCAACGCCGCCCTTGACCCGCCTCACCGTCGCCATGGCCGGAAGCCGCGCCTCGGTTGCTTCTTGTACCGCAGCCGCCGGCCTCTCCTCTCCTGCATCATCCCCGACACCGGCAAGCCCGCCGCCGCGCCAGGACCAGCGCCTCCCCTACGTTAACTCTGCATGCCAGGAGCCCGCGACCCGTGCCCCTCCTCCATGGTCTTCCTCCTTGCCGCCATGGGCGCGAGGGTCAAGCTCGCCCGCCCTACCGCATCGCCAGGGCCGCCGGGCACCACAGCCTGCCAGCTTCTTCTCTGCTTGAGGATCTCCAGCAGCCGTGCATGGCTATGCCTCCCATGGAGCTCCGCCGCTGGGGCTGCTTCTTGCCTGCGTCATTGTCGTCCCTCGCGCTGCTACTCCTCTACTTGTCCTCTGCCGCCCGCAGCGCGCGTGGCTGAGCTGCCCTACCTTCTTCGACCACCGGAACCGTGCCAAGTCGTTGCCTCTTTGCATCAAGTACCAGGACACTACGAAACCTGAATCGCCAAGGCCGGACCCGTCAAGTACCCCTTCGGATTCGTCAAGACCCTCATGTATAACTATATCCGATGATGTGACAAGTACCCTGACAACGTGTACATCTACGCCGCCAAGACCGGACCAACAAGTACCCCGACGTCGCGTGTACCACTACCGTCACCCCGAAGACGTTGGAGTCATCAAGTACCTCTCCGAACGAACGTGAACGACTACCATCGCAAGAACGGGACCGGAAAGTCCGAAGACCCCAAGTACCACGACACCGATGACATGAACGTCTACGGAAACTTGTGCAACGATAAACATGTACCACTACGGTCGCCGAGATCGCGAGAACCTCTACCGCCGACCCTAGAGGGTGTGAGAACGGCTACTTCCACTACCGCCGTCGCGAGAACGCCTACTTCCCTCTACGAACTTGATCCGTTCCAATAAGGCACGCTTCAAAAGGTATAACCATCGACACGACCGTCCGTGGACCGAATGCATGTTATGTGATACGAGATGAACCCCGTGTTTGCAGCGTGCCTATTTGTTACGTGCACGACCCTTGTTTGCCATGCCGCCGACACATGGGACACCCGGTATCCGGGAGCGCCCCACCTTCTTTTGCTCGCACCCGCCACTTCCTTTTGCACCGGTATCTCTATGGCTACTGGAACCGATATGTTGTCGTGGCATCACTTTCGGATTCGTTGCCGTGGCACCCCTTTCGTTTCCGCCACGATGACAAATGCCTCGTATCTTATCATGCCAACATTTTCATAAATATTGCATAATCTTGTTCATGTCCTCCGCATCAGGTTAACAACATCAAGAATGTTTAAAATTGTTGTTTGCATTAATTTGCTAAATGCATATGGGGTTTTACTGGGTTTGTTGTTTATTGTACCCGGCCCCATTTAATTTGTTTAGATAGTATAGTTTGTTATGCTACACACCTTGCCATGCTTAACAACATTTAATTTGGTTGAGTACATAAGCAGGAGTGAACTAAATAATTGATGTGGTGTTCCGTCAATATGCAACTCGTTGCATATTGAGCTCCACTTAAGTTGTAGGATTGCTTGTGCACTTTGCCATGCCATGCCTCATTAAACTGGACATGCATCATACTTGTTTGCGCATCGTGCCATGCTTATGTGGTGGTTGTTTACTATATTGTTTGCTTTCTTTCCGGTGTTTTTCTTCTCGGTTCTGGTAACGTCGTGATTGTGAGGACCCGTTCGTCTACGCCCGTTTGTCTTCTTCATGGACTCGTTCTTCTTCCTTGCGGGATTTCAGGCAAGATGACCATGCCCTCGAAATCACTTCTATCTTTGCTTGCTAGTTGCTTGCTCTTTTGCTATGCCTATGCTACGATACCTACCACTTGCTTATCATGCCTCCCATATTGTTGAACCAAGCCTCTAACCCACCTTGTCCTAGCAAACCATTGTTTGGCTATGTTACGGCTTTGCTCAGCCCCTCTTATAGCGTTGTTAGTTGCAGGTGAAGATTGAAGTTTGTTCCTTGTTGGAACATGGAGATGTTGTTCCTTGTTGGAATATGTTTACTTGTTGGGATATCACTATATATCTTATTTAATTAATGCATCTATATACTTGGTAAAGGGTGGAAGGCTCAGCCTTATGCCTGGCGTTTTGTTCCACTCTTGCCGCCCTAGTTTCCGTCATATCGGTGTTATGTTCCCGAATTTTGCGTTCCTTACGCGGTTGGGTTATAATGGGAACCCCTTGACAGTTCGCTTTGAATAAAACTCCTCCAGCAAGGCCCAACCTTGGTTTTACCATTTGCCACCTAGCCTTTTTCCCTTGGGAGTCGCACATCCCAAGGGTCATCTTTATTTTAACCCCCCTGGGCCAGTGCTTGTCTAAGTGTTGGTCCAAACTAGAGCCACTTGTGGCGCCACCTCGGGGAAACTTGAGGGCTGGTTTTAGCTGTACGTAGTGTTCATCCGGTGTTGCCCTGAGAACGAGATATGTGCAACTCCTATCAGGATGTCGGCGCATCGGGCGGTCTTGCTGGACTTGTTTTACCATTGTCGAGGATGTCTTGTAGAACCGGGATACCGAGTCTGATCGGAATGTCTCGGGAGGAGGTCTATTCCTTCGTTGACCGTGAGAGCTTGTCATGGGCTAAGTTGGGACACCCCTGGAGGGATTTGAACTTTCGAAAGCCGTGCCCGCGGTTATGGGCAGATGGGAATTTGTTAACGTCCGGTTGTAGAAAACCTGAAGTTGACCTTAATTAAAATACATCAACCGCGTGTGTAACCGTGATGGTCTCTTTCCGGCGGAGTCCGAGAAGTGAACACGGTTGTTGGAGTTATGCTTGACGTAGGTTGTTCTAGGATCACTTCTTGATCATAGTTTTTTTAACGACCGTGCCTTGCTTTCTCTTCTCGCTCTCATTTGTGTATGTTTAGCCACCATATATGCTAGTCGCTTGCTGCAGCTCCACCTCATACCTTTACCTTACCCATAAGCTTAAATAGTCTTGATCGCGAGGGTGCGAGATTGCTGAGTCCCCGTGGCTCACAGATACTTCCAAAACCAGCTTGCAGGTGCCGATGAGACCGTGCAGATGACGCAACCAAGCTCAGGAGGAGCTCGATGAAGATCTTGTCCTTTGTGTTGCTTCGCTCTAGTTGATCAGTAGTGGAGCCCAGTTGGGGTCGATCGGGGACCTTTGTCGCATTTGGGGTTCTTCTTTTATTTTGGCTCCATAGTCGGGCCCTAATTGTATTTGGATGTTGTAATGCTTCATTCATGTAATTGTGTGAAGTGGCGATTGTAAGCCAACTATGTATCTTTTTCCCTTATGTATTACATGGGTTGGGTGAAGATTACCTCACTTGTGACATTGCTTTCAATGCGGTTATGCCTCTAAGTCGCGCTTCGACACGTGGGAGATATAGCCGCATCGAGCGTGTGACAAGTTGGTATCAGAGCCTTCCCCGACCTTAGGAGGCCCATTGCTTGATCGTTTTTAGCGGCCGAGTTGTGTCTAGAAAAATGTTTTGAGTCATTTAGGAATTATATATCGGAGAGCTTAGGAATTATTTTTACTTCCCAGTCTCCTCATCGCTCTAGTAAGGCATCCTGACGTAGAGTTTTGACTCTTCTCTTCTCAAATTTCACTAAAAGAAATTTAGGATCACATGGGTATCTTGGAATCGTTCTGATGGTTTTGTGACGAGAACATTGTCTTGGTGCCTCCTGTCAGGGGTTTTGTGGAAGTGTACCGGGGAGTTGAGCTCCGAGGTGTTGTCGTCACAATTTTATCGTTGCAATTCTGTAATACCTGAGTTTAGTACGCCGACATCAAAAATCTCTTTTATGCAGTTCGTTGGTGAGATAACCTCGTCGCCACCCAGTACTGGGGCGGGAGTTCGGGAGTATTGCCATAACTTGTATAATGGATGCTTTTCGAAGGTTGAGGTAGATGGTTTCCAAAGTTTTTCCCGGTTATGTGTTGAATGATGGATACAACTGGATGTAGGATTTGCTAGATTTGGGTGAGATATTATGCTTCCCCTGTATCCCCAACACCTGATTGCATAACCGGAAAGGTTCGGGAGTTTCATAGGTGGGAATTCAAGTAGCTCTTAGAATATCTTTCCGACAGATGTATGATATGAAATTGGGGTTCGACGTCTAGTGGTCCGCCTATTCACGGTCGGTTTTACAGTGGTCTCGTTGTGTCTTAAAGAGTCCTTGGCTATGCCGACTCGGGGACGCTTCGTATGTCATGTGCACTGCCTTGTACATGATGGTGCTGTACGATCGAGCCCGTGTAGGCCCCACCACGAAAACTTCAGACGAAATCTCTATCATATGTTTGTTCCGGCTTATTCCGCAAGCCAATCCTTTGTTTTGTTTTGAGTTGTGGTATTCAAGTTGCTTCAATGTCAAGTGTTGATTTCATACCTTCCCCAAATGGTGTTCTCATACTCCGATGTGAATACTAATCCTTCTCGATCATCGAGTTTGTCATTTCAATTTCTTTTCAACCGCCGTGTTTCTCTTCAAGTGGATCCGATCATTTCAACATCCGCAAAATCAAGTATCAGTTCTTCTCAACGCTATTTGTTTCATCCATCTCCAAGTTGCCTTTGTTTTTCCCGCCCACCCACCCTTTTCCTTCAAGGATTCAGATTTCTTAATCAAGTATCCATCTTATTGATGTGAAGTGTTTCCATTCTTTTCCGTCAATGTTCTTATCCGGTGATTCTCACGAAGATGCTAAGGGAGCTTCAAGTTCATCGTTCTTCGTTCTTTTTCTTCTCTGGTGGTTTCAAGTCAAGCTTTGTTGATCATATCTTTTCCTTGTTTCAATGTTTTCTCATGCCGGTGCAATCCTTAATCATTCACCTCTCGCTGTTCAATTGTTCCGGAGTGCTGAAGATATCTCAGAAGGATCGTCTTGTCATTCAAGATCCGTTAATCCTATTTTGAGAATGTTTATCTCATTCATGTCTTTTAATTCAACCGGGGTTTTCTCTCTTTTAAATTGTTCAACGGTGTATCTTTTGAGTGGGCCCTAACCCACAGGTCTTTTCCCAGGATCTTACCTGACTCTTCTCTTTTCCCGGCGTTACTCTCAAATTCTTTTTCCAAGTTTGACGTAAGAATGAATTTTTCATCAGTCAAATGTCTTTCTCCAAGATCTTTCAAAATTCTTTTCATCGTTGGTTCAACCTTTCCAATTTTAATTCCGGAGTACCTCAATAATTCATGGTGGTGTTTCTCATCGTCATTCTCAGATTGGAAGACCGAAGAAGATTTTTCTCTCAATCTTGCTCCATTCTCTTCAAGATTCGTGATTCTAGCTTGTTGCCATCCTCTCATAATTATTTGCGATTGTGAGATATTCTTTTCAACCATCCGGAGTAATTCAGAGTATTTTCAGTTTGATTCTCCGGAGCCCATCATCTCATAATTATTCTTTCCCAGCTTTCAGTTATCGTTCTCCTAATCTTACCGGTGCATCGATCAATTATCCTCTAATCAGTTCTTGATCTCTTTGTTCTCATGTAACTAAATCCCCTCAAGCTTCTTCGTTCATTTGCTAATCCTTCCCGGTGTTCTTCATGTTTTATTCGTTCTTTTTCAATTCTTACGGTGGTTCGTTCAAGAGTCTTCTTCCTTCGTGTATCATATCTATGCATTCATGCTTTTCAAATTCTACCGGTGGATCGTTGAAGACTTTCTCAAGTTTGTGCCATATCTCTCTAAAACCTTCCAACGGGAATAAGTTGTTTGCAATCCGTTGCTTGTCATCAACTTAAATTGATGAAGGATACGCATAACATAATTCTTATTCTTGTTTCATTCTAGTGATCTAATTTCCTGCTTTCCGGCATGGTTAATCATATCACATTCTCGGTTTGAGATGCTTTATCTTTCTTTTCCAGAGTTCCAAGCTCTCGCATTTATATCACCACAGAGATTCATCTAAATCGTCGCAAGGCTTCACCTTGTGTTTTTTAAACATCTTTTTCTTGTCGTTACCCTTTGTTACTGGAGTTCTTCATGAAGTTTCTACATGATGGGTCATCAAGGATTTATTTCCTTCTCGAAGTGTTCATCAACATTCTTTTCTAAGGAGCTCAAGTATTCTTCTTCGTGCAATCCAGAGTGCAATTCTTTCTACCATATTATTGGAGATGGTGTTATGTCATTCTTGATAATTCGGGTTCATGTTTCATGATTCACATGTTGTTAGGAATGAGGTATTTTAAATCCATCAATCCCTCCTTTGGAGTTATATTGGGTTATATTTCACCTAAAGCTTTCCCTAAGGATTGTTGCTATTATGGTGCTTATAATTGACCCAAGTTCTTCATTTATCCTCCCGGTGAAATAAGTTTCTCGTCTCCTCGTTGTTATCAACCCAATCAAATTTTTTCCGTGAGTGGCAAGTTGTCACCTCATAATGTTGAGATGCCTTCTATAAGTCCACTTCAAGTTTGTCCTTCCGTTGTTGGTGTTCCAACAACTCCGTTCGACCCTTATCCTAAGGATGCCTTTTCAAGCTCACTTGTGGCAGAAGTTGCCATTTTCTTCTCCGTTCTTTCGTTCCGACGATCTACCTTTTACTCCTTCATCCGGAGGCATTGTGATGTTGCTCTCTTCAACCCATCTTCTTGTGTTTTTAGGAGCGTGTTCTTTTATGGGTTTATACATTCAACCGGAGTGTTGTGCCCTCTACTCAAGTTCCTTCATCTTATCAAGTCTTTCGTCTCTTTTCAAGCGGAGTGCTACCCGAATCGGTTCTTTCTTATTCCTCTTTCTTAACGGAGTGCTTTCAACTTCGTTTATCCCCGTTGCATTCTTTCTTTCAATTTGCTCAATTTTTTTTGCAAGGTTCTTTCGTTTCACTCGTTTGTCAAAGAAGCAACTTAGTTTTACCTCTTCTCTTCCTCTTCTTTTCCCTCCGATGCCATCCTAGATCTCGGGACGAGATCCTCTCGTAGAGGTGGAGTGTTGTAACACCCCAAGACCGGAGCTTCAGATGTCTTCCAGGGTTTCCGAGATTTCATTGTGTGATTTGTTTCGTCTGTTGCATTCATCTTTGCATCATGTGCATTGCATCATGTCATCATGCCATCATGTCATTTCTTTTCTTAACTCAACTAAATAAACCGTATGGATCTTCGATCCATTTAAACCGAGGGAATTCACATGGTGATTCTCTTTACAACATATCCTCTCGATTTTTAGAGAGCTATAGTAATTATTCCATTTATTTGGAATTAACCATAACACACTTGCAAATATCCCATGCCTTTATTATCTCAATTCTTGGTCTCCAAACTTTGCCCATAAATTCTTTCGTCATTTTCTGGAGCTCCACCAAAAATCCGAACATTTTTGGACCTTCCCAACCCTCACTACCTATTCAAATCATTTGAACTTAAATCAAATGAGTTTGAATTTAAACTTTCGGTCTTGAACACTTCTATATTTCCTAGTTCAAACTCATTTTTGTGAGACCGGGAAAATAGCCCCCTTGCACAACTCCTTTCCTTAACCCTCCTTTTCTTTTTATCCCTAATTCTTTTCTCTTAAAAGAAGATTAGAGAGGAGTGAGAGAGAGAGCAGCAGGCCCATTCTCCTTCTAGGCCAGCCGGTGCCCTCCCCCTAGACGCAGCCCCTCTACTGGGCCGGCCTCTAAGGCCCAACCTTCCTACCTAACCCTAGGCCCGAGCGAGGCTACATCCCGATCGATCTCTCACCCTCCTCCTCATTCCCTCGCGCCGCCAGAACACCCATCTTTCTCCATCCCTTCTCTCACTCGTAGTTCCTCTCCTCCCTCTGCTTCGCGCCTCCCAAAGACGACTGGGACGTTCTTCCTCCCGCTGGAACCAGGAGCGACGCCGCCCTTGACCCGCCTCACCGTTGCCATGGCCGGAAGCCGCGCCTCGGTTGCTTCTTGTACCACAGCCGCCGGCCTCTCCTCTCCTGCATCATCCCCGACGCCGGCAAGCCCGCCGCCGCACCAGGACTAGCGCCTCCCCTGCGTTAACTCTGCCTGCCAGGAGCCCGCGACTCGTGCCCCTCCTCCATGGTCTTCCTCCTTGCCGCCATGGGCGCGAGGGTTGAGCTCGCCCGCCCTATCACGTTGCCAGGGCCGCCGGGCACCACAGCCTGCCAGCTTCTTCTCTGCTTGAGGATCTCCAGCAGCCGCGCATGGCTACGCCTCCCATGGAGCTCTGCCGCTGGGGCTGCTTCTTGCCTGCGTCGTTGCCTTCCCTCGCGCTGCTACTCCTCTGCTTGTCCTCTGCCGCCCGTAGCGCGCGTGGCTGAGCTGCCCTGCCTTGTTCGACCACCGGAACTGTGCCAAGTCATTGCCTCTTTGCATCAAGTACCAGGACACTACGAAACCTGAATCGCCAAGGCCGGACCCGTCAAGTACCCCTTCGGATTCGTCAAGACCCTCATGTACAACTACATCCGATGATGTGACAAGTACCCTGACAACGTGTACATCTACGCCGCCAAGACCGGACTGACAAGTACCCCGACATCGCGTGTACCACTACCGTCACCCCGAAGACGTTGGAGTCATCAAGTACCTCTCCGAACGAACGTGAACAACTACCGTCGCAAGAACGGGACCGGAAAGTCCGAAGACCCCAAGTACCACGACACCGATGACATGAACGTCTACGGAAACTTGTGCAACGATAAACATGTACCACTACCGTCGCCAAGATCGTGAGAACCTCTACCGCCGACCCTAGAGGGTGCGAGAACGGCAACTTCCACTACCACCGTCGCGAGAACGCCTACTTCCCTCTACGAACTTGATCCGTTCCGATAAGGCACGCTTCGAAAGGTATAACCATCGACACGACCGTCCGTGGACCGAATGCATGTTATGTGATACGAGATGAACCCCATGTTTGCAGCGTGCCTATTTGTTACGTGCACAACCCTTGTTTGCCATGCCACCGACACATGGGACACCCGGTATCCGGGAGCGCCCCACCTTCTTTTGCTCGCACCCGCCACTTCCTTTTGCACTGGTATCTCTATGAGCTACCGGAACCGATATGTTGTCCTGGCATCACTTTCGGATTCGTTGCCGTGGCACCCCTTTCGTTTCCGCCACGATGACAAATGCCTCGTATCTTATCATGCCAACATTTTCATAAATATTGCATAATCTTGTTCATGTCCTCCGCATCAGGTTAACAACATCAAGAATGTTTAAAATTCTTGTTTGCATTAATTTGCTAAATGTATATGGGGTTTTACCGAGTTTGTTGTTTATTGTACCCGGCCCCATTTGATTTGTTTAGATAATATAGTTTGTTATGCTACACCCCTTGCCATGCTTAACAACACTTAATTTGGTTGGGTACATAAGCAGGAATGAACTAAATAATTGATGTGGTGTTCCATCAATATGCAACTCGTTGCATATTGAGCTCCACTTAAGTTGTAGGATTGCTTGTGCACTTTGCCATGCCATGCCTCAATAAACCGGACATGCATCATACTTGTTTGCGCATCGTGCCATGCTTATGTGGTGGTTGTTTACTATATTGTTTGCTTTCTTTCCGGTGTTTTTCTTCTCGGTTCCAGTAACGTCGTGATTGTGAGGACCCATTCGTCTACGCCCGTTTGTCTTCTTCATGGACTCGTTCTTCTTCCTTGCGGTATTTCAGGCAAGATGACCATACCCTCGAAATCACTTCTATCTTTGCTTGCTAGTTGCTCGCTCTTTTGCTATGCCTATGCTACGATACCTACCACTTGCTTATCATGCCTCCCATATTGTTGAACCAAGCCTCTAACCCACCTTGTCCTAGCAAACCGTTGTTTGGCTATGTTACCGCTTTGCTCTGCCCCTCTTTTAGCGTTGTTAGTTGCAGGTGAAGATTGAAGTTTGTTCCTTGTTGGAACATGGAGATGTTGTTCCTTGTTGGAATATGTTTACTTGTTGGGATATCACTATATATCTTATTTAATTAATGCATCTATATACTTGGTAAAGGGTGGAAGGCTCGGCCTTATGCCTGGTGTTTTGTTCCACTCTTGCCGCCCTAGTTTCCGTCATATCGGTGTTATGTTCCCGGATTTTGCGTTCCTTACGCGGTTGGGTTATAATGGGAACCCCTTGACAGTTCGCTTTGAATAAAACTCCTCCAGCAAGGCCCAACCTTGGTTTTACCATTTGCCACCTAGCCTTTTTCCCTTGGGAGTCGCACATCCTGAGGGTCATCTTTATTTTAACCCCCCCAGGCCAGTGCTTTTCTAAGTGTTGGTCCAAACTAGAGCCACTTGTGGCGCCACCTCGGGGAAACTTGAGGGCTGGTTTTAGCTGTACGTAGTGTTCATCCGGTGTTGCCCTGAGAACGAGATATGTGCAGCTCCCATAAGGATGTCGGCGCATCGGGCGGTCTTGCTGGACTTGTTTTACCATTGTCGAGGATGTCTTGTAGAACCGGGATACCGAGTCTGATCGGAATGTCTCGGGAGGAGGTCTATTCCTTCGTTGACCGTGAGAGCTTGTCATGGGCTAAGTTGGGACACCCCTGCAGGGATTTGAACTTTCGAGAGCCGTGCCCGCGGTTATGGGCAGATGGGAATTTGTTAACGTCCGGTTGTAGAAAACCTGAAGTTGACCTTAATTAAAATACATCAACCGCATGTGTAACCGTGATGGTCTCTTTCCGGCGGAGTCCGGGAAGTGAACACGGTTGTTGGAGTTATGCTTGACGTAGGTTGTTCTAGGAACACTTCTTGATCATAGTTTTTTTAACGACCGTGCCTTGCTTTCTCTTCTCACTCTCATTTGCGTATGTTTAGCCACCATATATGCTAGTCGCTTGCTGCAGCTCCACCTCATACCTTTACCTTACCCATAAGCTTAAATAGTCTTAATTGCGAGGGTGCGAGATTGCTGAGTCCTCGTGGCTCACAGATACTTCCAAAACCAGCTTGCAGGTGCCGATGAGACCGTGCAGATGACGCAACCAAGCTCAGGAGGAGCTCGACGAAGATCTTGTCCTTTGTGTTGCTTCGCTCTAGTTGATCAGTAGTGGAGCCCAGTTGGGGTCGATCGGGGACCTTTGTCACATTTGGGGTTCTTCTTTTATTTTGGCTCCGTAGTCGGGCCTTGATTGTATTTGGATGTTGTAATGCTTCATTCGTGTAATTGTGTGAAGTGGCGATTGTAAGCCAACTATGTATCTTTTTCCCTTATGTATTACATGGGTTGGGTGAAGATTACCTCACTTGCGACATTGCTTTCAATGCGGTTATACCTCTAAGTCGTGCTTCGACACGTGGGAGATATAGCCGCATCGAGGGCGTGCAGATGATGAGCACGTCATTACTGATAGTGATGATGATGATGATGCATTTATTGATCCCGAAGCATTTATTGAACTAGATTATGACTAGGTATTCAATTTTTTATGTTGTACTTGATTTATATAGTTACTTGTATGATTTATATAGTTACTTGTACATTTTTATTACTTTGTATGAGTGTTTCTTATACATAGTGCCATGGTATTGATGTCCGTCCCCATCGGCCCTCGCCTGCTTTATGATTCAGATGTGGTAAATTCTCTTTCATAACTATTTGTTGCATTTCTCATTTATGACAATTATGGCCATCAAGTTGACATAGAGATATTTTAATCTAGGAGGCATGTGAACCAGAATTTGAAACCGGCCCTCTTGTCGAGAAGTTCAATTTAGTTGAAAAATAAAATGAGTATTTGAAAGAAAAAATTAAAAGAATTGAATAAGACAAGATGACATTGGAGTTGTATGTTGCCGATGTCGTCGATGATCACCAGATGAAGATGAATGCAATGCGCTTGAAGGTGGATGCAATGCACCTGAAGCTTAAGAAGATTAGAAAATATGCCAATGATAATGAGGCTTGGTGTCATGATACCGTTGGATCAATCTTTACCTTAGTTGCGATCTTCATCGCATTTGTTGTGATGAGGGCAAGTTTTCTCTAGTGTTTTGCTTAACAAATGCATACTTAGCTTACTTTCCTCCTAAATGGCATAACTACCTAATTAGACAAAAAATGAGCTATACTTAGCTTTCTTTCCTAAAAAATGTCATGATAATCTTTGTTACCTCCAAAATGATATAGTCTTACCTTACTTTCCTCAAAAATGACATAATAACCTTAGTAAGCTCCAAAATGACCTATTTACCTAGCTTAGCTCTAAAATGACCTACACTTAGCATTTTTACCTAGCTTAGCAATAAAATGGCATTTTTACCTACCTTACTTAGAAGAAGAAGCTAAAATAGAGGAGAGGAGAAAAAGAAAGAGAAGAAAAAATCTTCTTCTTCTTCCTTTTCTTATTCTTCTTCTTCTTCTTCTTCTTCTTTTTCTAGATAGTCTTCTTCTTCTAACTTGCTTATTTCCCAATTTGCAGATTTGCTTTAGATTAGGAAGCTTGAGTTGATGGAGTCTACTCTTCTCTTTTATGCTTCCTTCTTGTTTTGATTTTGTACGATGAACAATGTCAAACTTGCTACCTACATATGTATGTATGGATGAAACCATTGTATGCTTGTTGTTGGATATGCTGGCTATGTATATGTGTTGGATGAAACCATTTGCTACATATATGTGTTGGATGATCATATCCATATGGCAGGGATATGATTTGGTATGTATATGTGTTGGTATGCTTGTCGAAAGTATTTTCATATGTGTGTATATATGTGTGTGTGTGTGTGTGTGTGAAATTCTATCAAATCGAATGATTTCAGGAAAAAACAAAAAAACAAGGGCTATCTACACTCTTTGCCGAGAGCGGATGGCAAAGAGCTTTGCCATCAGCTAGCGGACGACAAACATGCCACATGTTAGCTACCTGTGCAACCTGGGGCGGGCTGCCTATTTTGTTACTTCGCCGTCAGCTAGCAGACAACAAAGAACGTTTAATATTTGTCATCAGCCAACTGACGGCAAAGCTACCAAATAGGCCAGCCCCCTAGGTGCTGCCACATGGCACGCTTGGTCGTCCGCTGGCCGACGGCAATGATTCAATGCCATTTGCCATCCGTTGGCTGATGACAAAGATACAAAGGTCTTTGTCATCCGCCAGCCGACGATAATGCACGCCGTTAACCCCTTAACTAACCTAAGCTGACACGTGTGCCGTCCAGGCTCTTTTCCGTCCGCCAGCAGACGGCAAAGAAGCCTTTGTCGTAGCCTGTTTAGCCGGACATGTTGCCGTCAGCTGGATGACGGCATAGGTCTTTGCCGTCCGCCATGGCTGATAGCAAAGTTCCTCATTCCTGTAGTGTTAGGTTCAACACTAATCCCGAAGGTAGCGGGAGTGAGAGATGGTGATCTTATCAACCTTGGAATCACTTCCAACACACATCGTCACCTCGCCCTTAACTAGTCTCTTTTCATTTTGCAACTCTTGTTTCGAGTTACTAATATTAGCAACTGAACTAGTATAAAATACCCAGGGGCTACTATGAACACTAGTAAGGTACTCATCATAATTTGTATATCAAATATACCTTTGTTCACTTTGCCATCCTTCTTATCCGCCAAATGTTTGGGACAGTTCCACTTCCAGTGACCATTTCCTTTGCAGTAGAAGCACTCAGTTTCAGGCTTGGGTCCAGCTTTGGGCTTCTTCACGGGAGTGGCAACTTGCTTTCCATTCTTCTTGAAGTTCCCTTTCTTTCCCTTGACACTTTTCTTGAAACTAGTGGTCTTGTTAACCATCAAGACTTGATGCTCTTTCTTGATTTCTACCTTCGCCAATTTCAGCATCACGAAGAGCTCGGGAATCATTTTTGTCATCCCTTGCATATTATAGTTCATCACGAAGTTCTAGTAGCTTGGTGATAGTGACTAGAGAACTCTGTCAATCACTATCTTATCTGGAAGATTGATGTCTACTACGCAACTTTATTCTTGTAGACACGTGTTGGGCCTCTAAGCACAGAGTTTTGTAGGACAACAACAATTTTCCCTCAAGTGGATGGCCTAAGGTTTATCAATCCGTGAGAGGTGTGGGATGAATATGGTCTCTCTCAAATGACCCTGCAGCCAAATACAAGCAATATCTTGTGTCCCCAACACACCCAATACAATGGCAAATTGTATAGGTGCACTAGTTCGGCATAGAGATGGTGATAAAAGTGTAATATGGATAGTAGATATTGGTTTTTCTAATATGAAATTATAAAGACAGCAAGGTAAATAATAGTAAACGGGCACAAAAACGGTGGTGCAATGCTTAAAGACAAGTCCTAGGATCCGTACTTTTGCTAGTGCAATCTCTCAACAATGCTAACATAGTTGGATCATATGATTATCCCTCAAAGTGTAATGAAGAATCACTCCCGAGTTCCTATTCGCGGAGAACAAAAGATAGGAATTGTTTGTAGGGTACTAAACCACCTCAAAGCTATTCTTTCCGTTTGATCTATTCAAGAGTCCATACTAAAATAACACAAAGCTATTTTTCCTTTCGATCTATCCTAGAGTCCGTACTAAGATAACACCAAAGGAAGTTCATATTCATAATACTCAATCCACACAAAGAACTATAAAGAGACCCCCAAAGTTTCCGTCGAAGAAAAGATAATAAAAACATGCATCAACCCCTATGCATAGATTACCCCAATATCACCGCGGGAATCCGCGAGTTGAATGCCATAACATATATCAAGTGAATCAATAAGATGCCCCAATTGTCACCTCAAGTATTCATACCGCAAGACATATATCATGTGTTCTCATCTCTGAATATTCAATCCGATAAGACAAAACTTCAAAGAGTAAAGACTTAATCATCACAACAAGAGTATAGAGGGGAGAAACATCATAGGATCCAACTATGTTAACAAAGCCTATGATATAGATCACGAGGGAGAGAGAGAGAGAGAGAGAGATAAAACACATAGCTACTGGTACAAACTCTCAGCCCTGAGGGTGGACTACTCCTCATCATGGTGGCCGCCGGGATGATGAAGATGGACAACGGAGATGATTCCCCTCTCCGGCAGGGTGCCGAAACGGGTCTAGATTGGTTTTCGGTGGCTACGGAGCCCTGCGGTGGTGGAACTTCTGATCTAGGTTAACACCGAAGGGTTGAAGAATATTTGGGAATTTATAGTGCAAAGAGGGGGTGCGTGAGGCCACCGAGGTGGGCACAACCCACCTGGGCGCGCCCTGGTGGGTTGTGCCCCCCTCGGGGCACCCCCAGGTGCAGCTCTGGCCCATTGGGTTCCTTCTGGTCCAAAAAAATCTCCGAAAAGTTTCGCGGTGTTTGGACTCCGTTTGATATTGATTTCCTACAATGTAAAAAACAAGCAAAAAACAGCAACTGGCCCCGGGCACTGGGTCAATAGGTTAGTCCCAAAAAATGATATAAAGTTGCTATAAAATGATTGTAAAACACCCAAGAATTAGAAAATAACGGCATAAATACTTCATAAATTATAGATACATTGGAGATGTATCAGCATCCCCCAGCTTAATTCCTACTCGTCCTCGAGTAGGTAAATGATAAAACAAATAATTTATGAAGTGTGAATGCTAGCAAAGTGCATAAGTTTGATCAATGATAATTTCAATCACTTTTCCTAGCATCATAACAGCAATTCTTTCTTATGAAACTTCTCATGTTATAGTGGCAACCAATTCACATGTTAAGGTTCAAACAATGAATTCTCTTGAAACCCAACAACCTATGTTCTTAGTCACCAAGCAATTGCAATTCAACTTATTCAATAGAGTTTAAGTAAGAGCTCCACCTACTCAAACATCATATAATCTTCTATGATTGCTAACACTCACCGCATACACATGACAACCGGACACATAGAAAGATAGGGGCTTATGGTTTTGCCTCCCAACGTATTCACCTCAAGGGTGATGTCAACAATAATAACTCATGCTACCCATATGCAACTCGACATATGTGCCTAGATCTTTCCTCACCACATGATGCTTGCCAAAATAGAAAAATAAAAAGGAATAGAGAGAAAAACTTTGACTCTTGCATAAAAGTAAATACTAAAAAGTAAAAGATAGGCCCTTCGCAGAGGGAAGCAGAGGTTGCCATGCGCTTATTTGTTTGTACGCTCAACCCCTTAGCGTAAAATAACGTCACATTATATTGCCCCCTATGATAGCAACCTTTATTATGTAGTCTGTCGCTTTTATTGCTTTACCATCACAAGTTCATACAACGCTCAATTTTCTCTTACACTAAATGATCTTACACTTTTAGAAGCAATTTTTATTGCGTTGTTACACCGATGACAACTTACTTGAAGGATCTTGCTCAATCCTTAGGTAGGTATGGTGGACTCTTGAAAATAAGATTTGGGTTTAAGAGTTTTTGGATGCACAAGTAGTATCTCTACTTGGTGCAGATTTTTTGGCTAGCAAAGATGGGGGTAAGCATCACATGTTGAAGGATCTATGACAATATAACTTCTATGTGAATATGAAAAAACATAAATCATTATGTTGTCTTCCTTGTCCAACGTCAACAATTTTGGCATATAATATTTTGATGGGGGCTCACAATCACAAAAGATTTCCATGATAGTGTATTTACATGTGAAAGTTCTCTTCGTTATACTAATTATTCGTGAATTGCTTGTATGACCAATATTGTGATTGTCAAGCCTCAAAAGATTTCACTTTCTAAACCCAATGTGAAGCTACCACTAGGCATGATATGATTTTAGCTTCATGATATTCAATTTATTCAACAATTTACTCATAGGATATAACTGAAGCACAAGAGTAAATGACATAGAGAAGACCTTCGTTGACAGGATGTGAATGCCGCTTACTTGGCCTCCCTGGCAACTATTTGAGAACTCTATTTTATTTAAAAACTTTCAGATATAATTACTTCATTAAAATAGCAAGCAAAATAAAATAAAATGACAATCCAAGAATAGCACACATCATGTGAAGAAGCAAAAATTTAGGCTGAACCGATACTAACCGATACTTGTTGAAGAAGAAAGGTGGGATGCCTACCGGGGCATCCCCAAGCTTAGATGCTTGAGACTTCTTGAAATATTATCTTGGGGTGCCTTGGGAATTCCCAAGCTTGAGCTTTTGTGTCTCCTTAATTCCTTTTATATCACGGTTTCCCTAAATCTTAAAAACTTCATCCACACAAAACTCAACAAGAACTCGTGAGATAAGTTAGTATAAACCAATGCAAAAACCTTATCATTCTCTACTATATAAAATCAATAAAATTATTATTCAACATTGCACACTAAATGCATCTGCATATTTAATACTCCTATCCTCAAATAGAATCATTAAACAAGCAAACATATGCAAACAATGCAAACGTAACAGCAATCTGCCAAAATACTATAGTCTGTAAAGAATGCAAGAGTATCAATACTTCCCTAACTCCAAAATTTATGAAAATTTACCACACTGTAGAAAATTTATCAGAGCTCATTTTTCAAAAAGTTTCAACATTTTATCACATTCTTACTTTTCTAGGGAATTTTTGCAACAGTGGTAAACTTTCTGTTTTCAAACAGCAACAAGTATACTTGCAAAATAAGCATGGCAAAGGCTATCATTGCCACTTTTATTGAAATAAAAGATGCAAAACATTATTCTAAATAACATAAAACAAATCCTATCAAAATAAATTGACGCTCCAAGCAAAACACATATCATGTGATGAATGAAAACATAGCTCCAAGTGAGGTTACCGATAATGTTGGAGACGAAAGAGGGGATGCCTTCCAGGCACCCCCAATCTTAGTTGCTTGGATCTTCCTTGAATATTTCCTTGGTGGTGCCTTGCGCATCCCCAATCTTAGGTTCTTGTCACTCCTTATTCCCCTCATATCGATATCTCACCCAAAACTTGAAAACTTCAATCACACAAAACTTAACGGAACTTTGTGAGATAGGTTAGTATGATAAAGAGCAAACCATTCCACTGTTGGTACTGTCAAAGACAAGATTCATAATTGTTCTCACACAATTCCTACTGTATCATATCATTCCTACAATTTATATTGATCAATATAAGCCATAGAAACTAGAAAACAAGCGAACTATGCATTGAAAATAGAATCTGTCAAAAATAGAACAGTCTGTAGTAATCTGTACTCAAACCATACTTCTGCTACTCCAAAAATTCTGAAAAATTAGGACCACGTGAGAAATTTGTATATTAATCTTCTGAAAAAAGAGTCAACTCAATAGCACTCTTTTGTTGAAAACTAGAATTATTTTCGTGAGCGCAAAAGTTTCTGTTTTCAGCAATATCAAAGCAACTATCACCCACCAAGATCCTAAAGGCTTTACTTGGCACTTTATTGAAACAAAAGCAATAAAACATGATTACTAAAGTAGAATAATCATGTGAACACACAAAAACAGTAGGTAAAAGTGTTGGGTTGTCTCCCAACAAGCGCTTTTCTTTTATGCCTTTTAAGCTAGGCATGATGATTTCGATGATGCTCGCATAAAAGATAAGAATTGAAACATGAAGAGAGCATCATGAAGCATAATACTAGCATATTTAGGTCTAATCCACTTCCTATGCATAGGGATTTTGTGAGCAAACAACTTATGGGAACAAGAATCAACTAACATAGGAAGGCAGAACAAGTGTAACTTCAAAACAATCAACACATAGAGAAGAAACTTGATATTATTGAGATATGTAAGGGCATAAGTTCCTTTCTCATAATAATTTTCAGAGGCATCATGAATGAATTCAAAAATATAACCATCACATACATCACTCTTTTCATGATGCACAAGCATAGAAGATTTATTATGGAATAGATGTCATCATAATAATCATCATAGGTAGCAACTTCATTGTCATAATCAATTGAAACCTCTTCCAAAATAGTGGATGTATCACTAAATAAAGTCATGACCTCTCCAAATCCATTTTCATAAATATTGTAATAAGATTCAACACCCTCCAAAATAGTGGGATCAGTACTACCTAGAGTTGACACTCTCCCAAACCCACTTTCATCAATGCAATCATCATAAATAGGAGGCATGCTATCATCATAATAAATTTTATTATCGAAAGTAGAAGGAATCAAAGGATCATATTCATTAAGCAAAGCATCCCCAAGCTTAGGACAAGCATTATTTCCAGCAAATAAATCTTAAAACATTTCATATTCATCAAACATAGCATCCCCAAGCTTGTGGTTTTGCATATCATCACAATCATTCTTATCAATAGCATGAATGGCACCGATAGTATAGCAAACTTTATTATCATAATCTTCCAAGGAAGTGCTAAAAGTATTTTCAAGATCATAAGGAATATCATTGTATTCCCAATCATAATAATTACAGAAAGCAATAGGCATAACAAAATCATCATCCTCCATCAACATATTTGATTCACTTTCATGAGGCACGATGGTGATGGGAGCAACATTATTTGGGAGAGATACCTTTTTACCTCTATTATTTCTTCTTTTCTTCTTCTTCACCACACCATGTGTGGGTTTAATTAATTCTTTCAAGCTTTTTGTTGAAGAGATTGATTGGATAGGAAGCTCCTCCTTGTTACCTAATTCATCATAATAAACACTAGGTGGATATTGGGAAACATTTTCCCTTTCATTAGTACTCTCTTCATATTCTATTTGCTTTCTTGTCTTTAGATAGTTGGCAATATAAGGATTCTCAATGCAATTTACCGTACAAAACATATAAATTTCCACTAGATCAAAATCAAGAAATCTCTCAAGATTAAATTTTGGAATACCCTTAGTTATACGTTTCATTTCTTTATACCCCAAAAGAAGACTAAGCTCTTTGTGATGCTCAAGGGTAATCAAGTTATCTCAATTTTTGGACATGATTTGATCATGAAAGAATTTGCATTGGAGATTTAAATGACCATATTATTGCTAAGTTCACAAGGATGGCAAAAAAAATTAAACCTTTCAGCACAATCATCTAGCCTCTCTTGCAACTATTTCGTTTCTAAATATTTATGCTTCTTACAAAATCTATCTTCCCTTTTTGGTGTGCAATTGCAATCCCAATTCACTCCGCAAAAAGTGACATGCTTATAAGATTTTTTTTCATGACTTGTGCAATCATCATTAGCATTTTGGATATTCAAAGAATTCATACTAACTACATTACAATCATGCTCATCATTCAGATATTTTGTGCCAAAAATTTTATTGACTTCTTCTTCTAACATAATTTTCCGAACCATCATTTTCAAGAAAGATATTATAAAGATGATCAATAATATGATGCAACCTAAATTCCATTTTTATGTTTCCTTTTATAAACCAAACTAGTGATAAAACAAGAAACTAAAAGATTCAATTGCAAGATCTAAATATATACCTTCAAGCACTCACCTCCTTGGCAACGGCGCCAGAAAAGAGCTTGATGTCTACTACGCAACTTTATTTTTGTAGACACGTGTTGGGCCTCGAAGCGCATAGTTTTGTAGGACAGTAGCAATTTTCCCTCAAGTGGATGACCTAAGGTTTATCAATCCGTGAGAGGTGTAGGATGAAGATGGTCTCTCTCAAACGACCCTGCAACCAAATACAAGCAATCTCTTGTGTCCCCAACACACCCAATACAATGGCAAATTGTATAGGTGCACTAGTTCGGCAAAGAGATGGTGATAAAAGTGTAATATGGATAGTAGATATTGGTTTTTGTAATCTGAAATTATAAAAACAGCAAGGTAGTAATAGTAAACGGGCACAAAAACAGTGTTGCAATGCTTAAAAACAAGGCCTAGGGTCTGTACTTTCGCTAGTGCAATCTCTCAACAGTGCTAACATAGTTGGATCATATGATTATCCCTCAAATTGTAACGAAGAATAACTCCCGAGTTCCTATTAGCGGAGAACAAAAGATAGGAATTGTTTATAGGCTACTAAACCACCTCAAAACTATTCTTTTTGTTCGATCTATTCAAGAGTCCGTACTAAAATAACACACAACTATTATTTCCGTTCAATCTATCCTAGAGTCCGTACTAAGATAACACCAAAGCAAGTTCATATTCATAATACTCAATCCACACAAAAAACTATAAAGAGACCCCAAAGTTTCTGTCGGAGAAAAGATAATAAAAATGTGCATCAACCCCTATGCATAGATTACCCCAATATCACCGCGGGAATCCGCGAGTTGAATGCCATAACATATATCAAGTGAATCAATAAGATACCCCAATTGTCACCTCAAGTATTCATACCACAAGACATATATCATGTGTTCTCATCTCTGAATATTCAATCCGACAAGACAAAACTTCAAAGGGTAAAGACTCAATTCATCCCAACAAGAGTATAGAGGGGAGAAACATCATATGAACCAACTATGCTAACAAAGCCTATGATATAGATGATGAGAGAGAGAGAGAGAGAGAGATAAAACACGTAGCTACTGGTACAAACCCTCAGCCCCGAGGGTGGACTACTCCCTCCTCATCGTGGTGGCCGCCGGGATGATGAAGATGACCACCGGAGATTATTCCCCCCTCCCGTAGGGTGTCGGAACGGGTCTAGATTGGTTTTCGGTGGTTACGGAGCCCTGCGGTGGCAAAACTTCTGATCTAGGTTAACCCCAAAGGGTTTCGGAATATTTGGGAATTTATAGTGCAAAGAGGGGGGTGGGAGGCCACCGAGGTGGGCACAACCCACCTGAGCGCGCCAGGGGGCCCTGGCACGCCCTGGTGGGTTGTGCCCCCCTCGGGGCACCCCCAGGTGCAGCTCTGGCCCATTGGGTTCCTTCTGGTCCATAAAAATCTCCGTAAAGTTTTGCGGTGTTTGGACTCCGTTTGATATGGATTTCATGTGATGTAAAAAACAAGCAAAAAACAGCAACCGGTACCGGGCACTGGGTCAATAGGTTAGTCCCAAAAAATGATATAAAGTTGCTATAAAATGATTGTAAAACACCCAAGAATGATAAAATAACAGCATGAATACTTCATAAATTATAGATACGTTGTAGACGCATCAAAGATTAACTCCCACTTGATTCAAGTGATTGTAGTACCCAGACATTCTGAGCACATGCTCACTGGTTGAGCTATTCTCCTCCATCTTGTAGGCAAAGTACTTGTCAGAGGTCTCATACCTCTCGATATGGGCATGAATCTGAAATACCAATTTCAGCTCTTGGAACATCTCATATATGCCCTGTGGCATTCAAAACGTTTTTATGTCCCGCTTGTAAGCCGTAAAGCATGGCGCACTAAACTATCAAGTAGTCATCATACCGAGCTTGTCAAACATTCATAACGTCAGCATCTGCTCCTACAATAGGTCTGTCACCTAGCGGTGCATCAAGGACATAATTCTTCAATGCAACAATGAGGATGATCCTCATATCACGGACCCAGTCCGCATCATTGCTACTACCATCTTTCAACTTACTTTTTCTCTAGGGACATATCAAAAATAAGGGAGCTATATCGCGAGCTATTGATCTACAACATAGATTTGCAAATACTATCAGGACTAAGTTCATGACAAATTAAGTTCAGTTAATCAAATTTCTTAAGAACTCCCACTTAAATAGACATCCCTCAAGTCATCTAAGTGATACGTGATCCAAATCAACTAACCCATGTTCGATCATCACGTGAGATGGGGCAGTCATCAATGGTGAACATCTCTATGTTGATCGTATCTCCTATATGATTCACATTCGACCTTTCAGTCTCCAGTGCTCCGAGGCCATGTCTGTACATGCTAGGCTCGTCAAGTTTAACCCAAGTATTCTGCATGTGTAAAACTGTCTTACACCCGTCGTATGTGAATGTAGAGTCTATCACACCCAATCATCACGTGGTGTCTCGAAACGAAGAACTGTCGCATTGGTGCATACTCAGGGAGAACACTTATACCTTGAAATTTTAGTTAAGGGGTCATCTTATAATGCTACTGTCGTACTAAGCAAAATAAGATGCATAAAAGATAAACATCACATGCAATCAAAATATGTGACATGATATGGCCATCGCCAACTTTTGCTTTTGATCTCCATCTCCAAAGCATCGTCATGATCTCCATCGTCACCGGCTCGACACCTTGATCTCCATCGTAGCGTCGTGGTCGTCTCGCCAACTATTGCTTCTACAACTATCACTAACGCATAGTGATAAAGTAAAGCAATTACATGGCATTTGCATTTCATACAATAAAGAGACAACCATAAGGCTCCTGCCGGTTGGCAGATATCTTACAAAACATGATCATCTCATACAATAACGTTTATCACATCATGTCTTGACCATATCACATCACAACATGCCCTGCAAAAACAAGTTAGACATCCTCTACTTTGTTGTTACAGGTTTTACGTGGCTGATATGGGCTTCTAGAAAGAATCGTTCTTACCTACGCATCAAAACCACAACGGTGTTTTGTCAAGTTTGTTGTTTTAACCTTCTTCAAGGACCGGCCATAGTCAAATTCGACTCAACTAAAGTAGGAGAAACAGACACCCGTCAGCCACCTTTATGCAAAACTAGTTGCATGTCTATCGGTGGAACCGGTCTCATGTGCGTGGACATGTAAGGGTGGTCTGGGCCGCTTCATCCCACAATACCGCTGAATCAAAATAAGACGTTGGTGGTAAGTAGTATGACTATCACCGCCCACAACTCTTTGTGTTCTACTCGTGCATATCATCTACGCATAGGCCTGGCTCATTATGCCACTGTTGGGAAACGTAGCATGCAATTTCAAAAAAATTCCTACGCTCACCCAAGATCTATCTAGGAGATGCATAACAACGAGGGGGAGAGTGTGTCCACGTACCCTCGTAGACCGAAAGCGGAAGTGTTTGACAACACGGTTGATGTAGTCGAACTTCTTCCAACTCCGACCGATCAAGCACCGAACGTACGACAACTCCAAGTTCTGCACACGGTCAGCTCGGTGACATCCCTCGCCTTCTTGATCCAGCAAGGTGTCAAGGTAGTAGATGAGTTCCGTCAGCACGACAGCATGGTGACAGTGATGGTGAAGTGATCCGTGCAGGGCTTCGCCTAAGCACCGCAAGAATATGACCGGGGGTGTAAACTATGGAGGTGGGCGCCGCACACGGCTAACAATTGATGTTGTATTGTGCTAGGTGCGCCCCGCCCTCATATATATTGGTGGGAGGGAGAGGGGAGAGGCCAAGGGGAGCCCCAAGTGGGGCCGAATCCCACATGGGCTCCTTCCCTGGTTCGCCCACCCCCTTCCTTGTATAGGCGCCAGGGAAAGGAAGGGGGAGGTGCCCCCTTTCCTTTCTCCCTTGAGGAGGGGAAGGAAGGAGGGACTTGCCCTCCCCCCTTTCCTTTCCCTAGGGCTGGCCGGCCTGGTGGAGGGGCGCACTAGCCCCTTGTGGGCTGGTCTGTCCCTTCCTTGGGCCATTAAGCCCATATCTTTGCCGGGGGTGCCCGAAACCCCTTTCGGTGACCCTATATGTACCCGATACCCTCCCACTTCCGGTGTCCGAATACCATCGTCCTATATATAAATCTTTACCTCTCGACCATTTTGAGACTCCTCGTCATGTCTGTGATCTCATCCGGGACTCTGAACAACATTTGGTCACTAAATCACATAACTCATATAATACTAAATCGTCATCGAACGTTAAGCGTGCAGACCCTACGGGTTCAAGAACTATGTAGACATGACCGAGACACCTCTCCAGTCAATAACCAATAGAGGAACCTTGATGCTCATGTTGGCTCCTACATATTCTACGAAGATCTTTATCGGTCGAACCATTATGACAACATACATTATTCCCTTTGTCCATCGGTATGTTACTTGCCCGAGATTCGATCGTCGGTATCCACATACCTAGTTCAATCTCGTTGCCGGCAAGTCTCTTTACTCGTTACACAATACATCATCCTGTAACTAACTCATTAGTCACTTTCCTTGCAAGGCTTCTTATGATGTGCATTACCGAGAGGGCCCAGAGATACCTCTCCAATACTCGGAGTGACAAATCCTAATCTCGATCTATGCCAACCCAACAAACACCTTTGGATATACCTGTAGAGCATCTTTATGATCACCCAATTACATTGTGACGTTTGATAGCACACAAGGCATTCCTTCGGTACCCGGGAGTTGCATAATCTCATAGTTGAAGGAATATGTATTTGACATGAAGAAAGCAATGGCAATAAAACTGAATGATCATTATGCTAAGCTAACGGATGGGTCTTGTCAATCACATCATTATCCTAATGATGTGATCCCGTTATCAAATAACAACTCATGTCTATGGTTAGGAAACCTTAACCATCTTTGATCAACGAGCTAGTCAAGTAGAGGCTCACTAGGGACACTGTATTTGTCTATGTATTCACACATGTATTCAGGTTTCCAATCAATACAATTCTAGCATGAATAATAAACATTTATCATGAATAAGGAAATATAAAATAACAACTTTATTATTGCCTCTAGGGCATATTTCCTTCAGTTGGCACTAGCCATTACGATGCCACTCTGCCTTCCTCTTCGCATCTTCCCAACGCCTCATTCACTCTACTCCGATGCACCACCTCGCAGACCACCACCACCATCCACCCATCATTGTTCTTCAACATGGCCTCCTTCCCCTTTGATCCAACCCCTTTCACCCCCCAAATCATAAAGCCATCGAGGTTGAGGGACGACCAGCGAGGATTCGGGTGGTGGCGGGATCCTCTGCTCCAGGGCATGAAGAATGGGTGATTGCCACAATCGTCCCGATGCCGAATCTGCCGGTTCCATTCAACAACATTCGCGAGGTAATCTCAGAATTCCTGACAGAGATCAAGCATATAGAATTTTCTGAGATCAATCCATGCCCATTTGGTCAAGTATTTGTCAAGTTAGACAGTGTTTTTGATAGAGATACTCTGCTGAGGGATAATCCACATCCTTTTACTGATGTTCATGTGATATTCCAAAAACACAATGAGGGATTGAACTGGAGAAAATTGACCCTCAACACAGAACTTTGGCTGCTCCTATGTGGATTTCCTTTTGATAAGAGATGCATGCATGAAGTAGCTAATGTTGTCAAAAGTTTTCGTAAGCTAGTACACTGGGTCCACTCCAAGAACATTTCCATGCAAATTAGTACAATCACTTTCTGGGTCCACTCCAGCATCATGAGCACGATGACATTCACAATAATCATGTTCCAGATCTTAATCAGATGGATGTGCAGCATAATTTGCAATTGGCCCTCCAGCAGCCTGACAATCCCAATAAGCAGGCTCTCCAACTAGTTGATGATGAAGAGAACATGCCAGGTTGGGGACATTGGGCATTGCCACAACAAGGACATGGAATAGATATGGAAATTCAACCTAGAGAATTCCTGGAGTTAAATGATCTGATGGCTCCTTTACAAGAGGAAGAAGCTACTGCATTGCAACATCTGAATGCAGAAGTAGATAACAACAACATGACTTTATCTCTGGCACCCACTAACAGCAGTTTACCCTTTGCAGAATCTACTAATGGGCCACTGATGTTGGCTAATCCACAGTTACCTGATTTGAACCTACAGGCTGAACCTACTCATATACCACTTGTGCCTCATATTTAGATCAGGAACCTTGCACATGCCCTATCATGCAGGGTTGGATACATGGAACCTGACTATTTTTTGGAAGCCATCCTTGTTGATAAGACTCCTGAGTATGTAACATCCACAGACCCAATGCAACAAGAGAGTGAATTGAAGGCTCCTGAGTATGCAACATCCATAGACCCAATGCAACAAAAGAGTGAAATGAAGACTTTAACTGCAGCAGAACAACCAGGGCATAAGCTCAACATCCTATCAGATACACTGAATAAGGACAATGAACAAGGTGGAATAGACATTCCCATCATTGAAGCACAACCAAATCAAGCTCTACCTCCTCATGGTGAACAATTGGATAAAGGTGAATTTTCTGATCACTCCTTGTTTGATCTAGCCGCACCACCTGGTTTTCCCACCCCTAAATACTTGGATGCTAATCAAAATCTACTAGTGGGTTTTTTACACCTTCCCTCTGAACTACTAGATCCAGTCATTATGGAAAAAGAAAGGACTGACCATAATAGCATCACTTCCTCAGATGCTACTTTACTGGGACAAGAAGGTGTAAAAATTTGGAAGAATCATTTTGCACCAAATAAAAACAACAAACAGGTAATTCGGGCCCTATTGAGTGGGTCAATTTCTATCAGTGGCTCTACTATCAGCAGATAAGTTTGAATGGGCAAAGAATTGTATTACCTCTTAAGTTTGGGACTATATTGTACAAGGTTCTGAATCAAAGATACTTAAACCATTTGCTATACCTGACACATATGTCCATATGCATGGATCATCTTGTTCTTTTAGTCTGCACATTCTACAGAAGTAGACCAAGAAAATGTGGCAACCCCACTCTGCAAATCAACTGAAGAAAGGTCTGCCTCTTCCACTCCAGCAGTCCAGAAAAACAAGAAGAGAAAAGAGAAGCTCCCTGTAGTGGAAACAGAGGTAAGGAGAAGTTGCAGAATTCATGCTCTAAATAAGGGAATTAAAAGACCTATTTGCACTGATAGAAATTGTCTAGCCTGTTATGCTCTACCTCCTCCTATCCTTGGCAAAGTGGTTCAAAACTTAAATGTCTCCTTCTGTAAGGTTAATGCTCAGGAGACATTAGAGAACATTCTGAAGCTGGGACCCAAGAAACTCAAGAGCAACAACTCGAAAGCTGTGGAGACAGGACAAAAGAGTAAGACCTCAAGCAAGAGCCAGAGCTAGCTCCCCTAGTAGGCATAGAGATTGTCAGTTTAAGCCTTTGATGCTATCTACTAGAGCAACTTTTGTAATGGCTAAGATCATGGGAACTTATGTAATAGTGTTTCATCTAGACTGGTATCTGCACGGGAACTTGTATCTGTCTCTTTATGCAGTTCTTAGTACTCTATCTTTGTTTCATCCATGGCCAAATCTTGGATCATTTTGAACTGGAATATGAGAGGACTAAATGGTGATAAGAAACACTCCGCTATAGCCAATAAAATTGAGGAATCTCCTTGCTCTATTTTGTGTCTGCAAGAGACTAAGAGAGAACTATTTGACAGTAATTATTTAAGGAATTTTTGCCCAAGAAAGCTTAATAAATTTGACTATGTCCCCTCTGTGGGTGCATCTGGTGGCCTTCTTGTGGTTTGGAATGACCACCTATTCACTGGCATTACCATTGAAAAAACTGCATACTCTATCTCTATAGAATTCACATCTAAGCACAATGGAGATACATGGATCCTCACTAATGTTTATGGCCCTTGTCAGCATGCTGATAGAATAAATTTCCTGGACCGGTTTCATAATGTCAATATTATGGACTCCACTAATTGGATGGTACTTGGAGACTTTAACTACATCAGATACCCACAGAATAGAAACAAGGAGGGAGGCAATGTACAAGACATGTTGGCTTTCAATAAAGCCATCTCACAATTAGCTCTTATTGAAATCCCACTGAAAGGCCGCACTAACACATGGAGTAATATGCATGATGCACCTCTTCTAGAGAACTAGATTGGTTCTTCACCTATGAGGAATGGACACTTAATTACCCAGATACTACAGTTATCCTGCTGGCCAGAACCACCTCTAACCACATCCCATGTGTGATCAAAATTGGAACCACTATACCCAAATCCAAAATCTTCAGATTTGAGAATTATTGGCTACAACACAATTGATTTAAATAGGTGGTCAAAGATATCTGGGAACAATGGGTCTTTGAAACTGACGGTGCCAAGATCATCTCTGATAAATTCAAGAGGCTCAGAAAGGGGCTTAAAAATTGGTCCAGAAATATCTCTAATCTAAAAACTATCATCAAGAATATTAATGAGGTCATCCTAGTTTATGATACTTTGGAAGAGTTTAGGCCACTCTACATTGAAGAATCAACGGGCAGACAGATCCTTAAAGATCACTTGATACAAAATCTATCTTTTCAAAAGATTTACTGGAAGCAGGGGGCCACCATCAGAAACATTAAAGTGGGGGAAGCAAACACCTGATTCTTTCAGGCTAAAGCCACAATCAAGCACATATTTAACAGTATCTCCATGATCAGAGATGATGAGGGGATGGAACATCATGATCATCATTCCAAAGCTGCCATTTGTTGGGGAACGTAGTAATTCCAAAAAAATTCCTACGCACACACAGGATCATGGTGATGCATAGCAACGAGAGGGGAGAGTGTGTCAACGTACCCTCGTAGACCGAATGCGAAAGCGTTAGCACAAAGCGGTTGATGTAGTCGTACGTCTTCACGATCCTACCGATCCAAGTACCGAACGCACGACACCTCTGAGTTCTGCACACGTTCAACTCGATGATGTCCCGCGAGCTCCGGTCCAGCAAAGCTTCACAGAAGAGTTTCGTCAATACGATGGCATGGTGACGGTGATGATGATGCTACCGACGGGGCTTCGCCTAAGCACCGCTACGATATGATCAAGGTGGATTATGGTGGAGGGGGGCACCGCACACGGCTAAGAGATCAATGATCAATTGTTGTGTCTATGGGGTGCCCCTACCCCCGTATATAAAGGAGCAAGGGGGAGGAGGCAGCCGGCCAGGGAGAGGCGTGCCAAGAGGGGGAGTCCTACTCCTACTAGGAATAGGACTCCTCCTTTCCCTAGTAGGAGTAGGAGAGGGGGAAGGAAAGGGAGAGGAGGAGAAGGAAAGAGGGGCCCGGCCCCCCTTGCCCTAAACCAATTCGGTTTGGGCCTTGGGGGGGCATGCCCCACACTCCCCTTGCTGCCCTCTATTTCTATTAAGGCCCATGTAGGCCCATTAAGCCCCTCGAGGGGTTCCGGTAACCCCCCCCGGTACTCCGGTATATGTCCGAAACCTTCCGGAACCTTTTCGGTGTCTGAACATAGTCGTCCAATATATCGATCTTTACGTCTCGACCATTTCGAGACTCCTCGTCATGCCCGTGATCATATCCGGGACTCCGAACTACCTTCGGTACATCAAAACACAAAAACTCATAATACTAATCGTCACCGAACTTTAAGCGTGCGGACCCTACGGGTTCGAGAACTATGTAGACATGACCGAGACATGTCTCCGGTCAATAACCAATAGTGGAACCTGGATGCTCATATTGGCTCCCACATATTCTACGAAGATCTTTATCGGTCAAACCGCATAACAACATACGTTGTTCCCTTTGTCATCGCTATGTTACTTGCCCGAGATTCGATCGTCGGTATCTCAGTACCTAGTTCAATTTCGTTACCGACAAGTCTCTTTACTCGTTCTATAATACATCATCCCGCAACTAACTCATTAGTTACAATGCTTGCAAGGCTTATAGTGCTGTGCATTACCGAGTGGGCCTAGAGATACCTCTCCGACGATTGGAGCGACAAATCCTAATTTCGAAATACGCCAACTCAACAAGTACCTTCGGAGACACCTGTAGAGCACCTTTGTAATCACCCAGTTACGTTGTGATGTTTGGTAGCACACAAAGTGTTCCTCCGGTAAATGGGAGTTGCATAATCTCATAGTCATAGGAACATGTATAAGTCATGAGGAAAGCAATAGTAACATACTAAACGATCAAGTGCTAAGCTAACGAAATGGCTCAAGTCAATCACATCATTCTCCTAATGATGTGATCCGGTTAATTAAATGACAACTCATGTCTATGGCTAGAAAACATAACCATCTTTGATCAACGAGCTAGTCAAGTAGAGGCATACTAGTGACACTCCGTTTGTCTATGTATTCACACATGTATCATGTTTCTAATTAATACAATTCTAGCATGAATAATAAACGTTTATCATGATATAAGGAAATAAATAATAACTTTATTATTGCCTCTAGGGCATATTTCCTTCACCATTTTATGCAAGGCTTTCAAAGAGAGATTAGGCATTGTCAACAACACAGGCAACCCATTAATGCTGCATCAACTGATTCATCCATCCAATGATCTACAAGATTTAGAAAGTCCATTCACCAAGGAAGAAATTGATGCAATTATCAAACAAATGCCTAGTGAAAAATCACCTGGACCAGATGGCTTTAATGCATCTTTCCTCAAATATTGTTGGGACATTATAGTTCCAGACTTCTACAAATTATTAATGATTTCTGTGCTGGCAAGGTCAATATCCAGAGCATCAACTACTCCTACATCACACTGATACCCAAGATCAACTCTGCAGACTCTGCTAGTGCATTTAGGCCCATTTCTTTGCTTAATTGCACTGTCAAAATCCTCACAAAACTTCTTGCCAACAGATTGCAAAAGGTCATGCCCAAATTGATTCACACAAATCAATATGGCTTCCTTAATAATAGATGCCTCCGGGACTGCTTGGCATGGTCATATGAATATATACATCAATGTCATCACTCTAGAAAGGAGATTATTCTATTGAAGTTGGATTTTGAAAAGGCAATTGATATGCTCAACCATGATACTATATTTGAGATCTTAGCAACATATGGATTTGGATACAAATGGATTCAATGGATTAAGCAGATTTATAGCACTGGTTTTTCTTCTGTCCTCCTTAATGGGATGCCTGGAAAACAATTCCTTTGCTGAAAAGGAGTCAGGCAGGGAGATCCATTATATCCCCTCATATTTGTTTTGGCAGCAGATATTCTACAAACCATGATGAATGAGGCCATGCATAACGCTCTCATTACTTCACCTCTACATCATACATCTTGCCCAAAATTCCCAATCATTAAATATGCTGATGACACCATTCTTGCACTGCCAGCTGAGCTTACCCAACTGCTCCATGTCAAAAACTTGCTACTTCATTTTGCAGCTTACACTGGTCTCAAAGTTAATTACTCAAAATCAACAATGATTGCTATCAATACACTTGAACACAAGATGTTGGAGTTGTCTACCCTCCTTGGTTGTTAAATTGGGAGTCTGTCAATGAAATATCTGGGGCTACCACTGTCTATCAGCAAGCTCAGAGTAGAAGATTACTTCCCCCTTCTGAAGAGAATTGACACTAGACTGCAGGGCTGCTCCACCATGTTATCCATTGGAGACAAACTTACATTGGTTAAGTTAGTTTTCTCCAGCATGCCCATTTTCTATATGAGCACTCTCACTATTCCACAAACTATCGTTCTGCAAATCAACAAATACCTGAAGAACTGCTTCTGGAGGAAATTTGGAACTGAAGCAAAGGGGCAACCCATGATTGCATGGGACAAAGTATGCAAACCAAAAAGTCATGGGGGTCTGGGAATTATTGATATTGCTACACACAACAAGGCACTTCTCATGAAATTCCTTCACAAGTTTCTGAATAGAGAGGATACACCATGGGTGAAAATCATCTGGGAAGCATACTACACCACATGACTGCCAGGGGGCAGAATGGTGGGATCATTCTGGTGGAAATCTATCTTGAAGCTATTGCCAATCTACAAGGACAATGCCCTATGCCAACCTGGTGTTGGTGATACCATCTATCCATGGTCTAACAACTGGAAGCAGGGCAAGATGAAAGATCTATACCCTGAACTTTTTTCTTTTGCAATCAATAAAGATACCGCCCTTCAGCAAGTTTTTTAGAACGAAGACCCAGCATCCATGTACCACAGACCACTTACTGTGGAAGCACATAGGCAATTTGAACACATGCACGTTATGATTTAGGGCATACCCAAGAGTAACCAGTAAGACAAATGGGTTTACACATGGAACACAAGTGCCTACTCCTCGATGAAGATGTATAAATGCCTAGTGGGGCCATCCACATGTCACCATTTACTGAAATCTCTGTGGAAAACTACGGCCATGCTTAGGCACAAGATATTCCTACGACTCCTTCTTTATGACAGAATCAACACAATGAATCTTTTGAAAAGGAAAAGTATGCATCTTCAATCCTATAACTGTGTACTATGTAGTGATCAAGTGGATGAGACTGCTCTACATCTATTTTGGGATTGCCCATTTGCTCTCAGCTGCTGGGATGTTATTGTCAATGATAAAAAGAGAGGCACATCCACCTTTGATGAGATTTGTATGACTATAAATGAACTTCATCATGTTATTGTCAATGATAAAAAGAGAGGCACATCCACCTTTGATGAGATTTGTATGACTATAAATGAATTTCCTCGCGGGATTGCACTAGATATCATATTGGCAAGCAGTTGGGGCATTTGGTGTGTGCGCAATGACAAGATCTTCAGACAAGCTGCTGCTCATATCCAAGGCTGGAAGTACCACATGCGGGAAGGACTGATCAGAGCTCAATACAGAGCTAAAATGTCCAAGGCCAACAAGATTCAGAGCCGGATAGATAGTTTTCTTTAATTTTATGCTATATGATGTTTCCTAGAGCTGGTATTGGTTGAACTTCTGCTTGCTAGCCTTGTTGTAAATAACTTTTTTTATATTAATGAAAATACCATAGAATGATTGTTCTATGGTCAGCAAGTCAAAAAAAAATCGCATGCAACTTTCCTCATACCTAATTTGTGCAAAGTCCTAGAGAGACTAATTCCTCATGAATTAGCAAATTTGGCCAAGGGCCCTTGTAATAATTTTTTCGTTGAGCCTCCTAGCGAGCTCATCCCTCTCTTATTAAGTGATGTAATGCTGGTTGAATCGTAAATAAAGAGAGGGATATTTTTTTGTTATAGAAAAAGCTTGCATGCAGGATTAGAAAAAAGCAAAAAGCAGAGGTGCCATCTACGAACGGAGCCCCTGCCAGCCGTTCATGGTTTACATCATCCCCTGGTTGTGTGCTACTGAGATGTGTCCATCGTTTTTTCTTCTTCCAAATTCCTTCGGAATGTCATTTGCTATAGCACCATCTTCAACCATTCGTGGCCAATACCAGTTTACACCCGTTTCATACGCAGATCATCATCTGTAAAAGATAAACTGATTCTAGCAGAGTTTCTGCGCTCCTGCACATTATTAAACAGCTAGACACTCCTTGCACTCTGTACATTATTATCCCAAGTCACAACATCAGATGCAAAGTTTTCACACTACTCTTTCTTTAGCTGTAGACAGCCTAGACTATAAGCTCCTGTCACCAGCTGAGAAGAAAGGCCATTACATGGACTCATCACTTAACTTTCAACAGTCACAACTCAAGCTTGCTCGCTAGGTACCACGAGTGCATGGCCAGGCTGCCGAATGCCATGATGTTTGCCAGGGACGACAGCCCGTGGATCATCCCGAACTTCTTGTTCATCGCTGCGAGTGCAGGGTTTGTCTTTGCCAACTCGGCATTCCTTGACCGTCCCACCTCACCACCGATGCCAAGATCCTTCTCGATCTTGTGCCTCTTCATCATCATCTGCGCAAGACAAGCAAAGTTGCTACTGTGAATCAACAGCTGCATACAGCATAGGTTCTTCTGAGCTCATGGCAAGGATCCAGTCCCCCTGAACGGTTACTACTTTAAACCACACACTATAGCTGTTTCCAGCAACCAGTATGATTCGCAGGCCGTATAACATATACTACACACCCACAAAAAAAAAACATATACTACACAACCAAGTCCGTGTCACCATGTATTATGATTCTCTGTACGAGAACAGCATCGCCTACGAGGCTGCGAAGGCCTACCATGTTTTTTTGCGGGGTAACCACCATGTTACTTTTGTTCACTACCGATGATATTATTACAAACACTAACAGAAATCCGGATGTGCCTGTGATTTCTGTACGGAACTGTTAATCCAAGACCGTGTGTCATCACAGATGTACCAATATTTTATGACATTAAACAACATATGACTATAAAATGAAACTTCACTAATCGTCGCAATTGACTAATGAGTACGTAAAGGACTGACCTCGATAGTCATGGGGGTGAAGACCAGAAGGTTGGACAGGTCAAAACCGAGGGCAGCAAGAAGGAAACCAAGCTGGTAACGCTCAACAGTTGATGCTGTCTTCCATGGGTTGAGGTATGCAAATGCTGCAACCGATATAGCTGAACACACCGATATCAACATGAAGTATGCTGGGAACATCTTCCCCTGCAGACTCCCGAACTGGTGCCTTGGCAAATGCCTTCATTATCCAGGAGATTAGATCAAAACAATAGCAATTGCTTATGATTGCAGGTCTCACAACAATGAAGGCACAGAGTTCAACAATCCAGCAAACGATATAGCATTCTAAGTGCATCTAATGTATTGCTCTGACAATGCATCTTACGGATCAAGTAAACAACCCAACTTTCTTGTAAAAGCTGAATAGCATTGGCGCTTTCAAAATTCAGATGTTCTAGTAGTAAAGGGTAACCACAGTCGTTACAGGCTTGTGGCTAATGCTTCATAGGAGATCTACATCTCTCTAGATACTGAACAATCAAATGTCTTCAGTTTACAAGCTGTGTATGTTCCTTCCGTTGGATTAAATATCTTTGGATGTTCTGCTAATAGTTTTTGTGCTAGCAAGCATGCATAAATGGATGATATTGTAAAAACATAAGTTGTAGAAGGTGAGATGAATTGCTGAGAAGGTATGGGTCCTATCTCAAAATTTGTGTTGCCTGTCCCAAAGAAATTGCATTTGAGCATAGTGGAAACCTACCAAATGCAACGGGAGGCACCCAAAACTGCCTAAATTCTGAAGCTATTTACAAATGGGGAACATGTAAGATGTAAGTACCGAGTAAACGCAATAATAATGAAGGCAATGAAAGCCTAGATGAATTCCCACACACGCGAAGCTAAGAAATTTAACTGAGACGGCGCAAACTTTTTTACTTGAACATGACGATGCCGCCGATGAAGGTGACCCAGAGCGCGGCCCCCCATGCGGTGGCGAAGCAGAGTACATGGGCCAGCCTCGCCGCCGCGACGCCGGCGGCTGGGCGGCCGGGGGCGCCGCCGAAGAGCGCGTCCGGCGCGAAGAGGACGCCCAAGGCGAGGAATGAGACCGCAGTCAGGAACCGCGCGGCCCATCCCATAATGTCTCGCCGCTTCTTCCGGCTGGCTCAACGGGCTAGGGTTTGGAGGCGCCGGAAGGAAGAGGAACGATGGACCGTCTACAGTCGACTTGGCAAATCCCGTGCCTCAAATACCCACAGACGCGTTTCGGATTTATCCGCGGACATTCACCGGACACGTCTTAAATTTCTCTTCACACAATCGAACACCTCAATTAGCACACATTAAATTCATACAAACTCATGCAATATGTATTATATTAGAACATGTCATCGGACAACCAAAAATTGGCATGTTTACCTATGTATACTAGCTATGAAGAAATCATCCACAACTGCCCTTACCCTTCTAGGCGCCCTTGTCGTTCTTCTCACGGAAGTAACGGTCCAAGACGCAGTACAAATCGAGTTGGATCTGCTTGTTGCCTGAGCTGTCTGACCTGGGGTTGTCCTGTTGGGGAAGGTAGCATGCAATTTCAAAAAAAAATACGATTACGCAAGATCTATCTAGGAGATGCATGGCAACCAGAGGAGGAGAGTGTGTCCACGTACCCTCGTAGACCGAAAGCAGAAGCATTAGGTAAACGCGGTTGATGTAGTCGAACGTCTACACGATCCAACCGATCTAGTACCGAACGTTCGACACCTCCGAGTTCAGCACACGTTCAGCTCGATGACGTCCCCCGAACTCTTGATCCAGCAGAGGGTCGAGGGGAATTCTGTCAGCATGGCGGCGTGGTGACGATGATGGTGATGTGATCCGCGCAGGACTTCGCCTAAGCACAACAACGCTATGACCGGAGGAGTAAACCGTGGAGTGGGGCACCGCACACGGCTAAGAGAACAATTGATGTGCCTTTGGGGTCCCCCCACCCCCGTATATAAAGGAGAGGAGGAGAAGGTGGCCGGCCAGGAGGGGGCGCGCCAAGGGGGGAGTCCTACTATGACTCCTAGTCCTAGTAGGATTCGCCCCCTTCTTTTCCTTCTCTTGGAGGTGGAAAGGGGGAAGGAGAGGGAGTAGGAGAAGGAAGGGGGGTGGCGCCCCCTTCCCTAAAACAATTCGGCCTCCTCCCTTGTGGGGTAGCACCAACCCCTTGTGGGCTGGTTAGCCTCCCTCCTATGGCCTATATGGCCCATATATTCTTCCGGGGGTTCCGGTAACCCCTCGGTACTCCGGTAAAATACCTGAAACACTCGAAATCATTTCGATGTCCGAATACTAGAATACTACCTTTCAATACATGAATCGTTACCTCTCGACCATTTTGAGACTCCTCGTTATGTCCGTGATCTCATCCGGGACTCCGAACAAACTTCGGTCACCAAAACATATAACTCATAATACAAATCGTCATTGAATGTTAAGCGTGCGGACTCTACGGGTTCGAGAACTATGTAGACATAACCGAGACACATCTCCGGTCAATAACCAATAGCGAAACCCGGATGCTCATATTGGTTCCTACATATTCTACGAAGATCTTTATCGGTCAAACTGCAATAACAACATACGTTATTCCCTTTGTCATCGGTATGTTACTTGCCCGAGATTCGATCGTCGGTATCATCATACCTAGTTCAATCTCATTACCGACAAGTCTCTTTACTCGTTCCATAATACATCATCCCGCAACTAACTCATTATTCACATTGCTTGCAAGGCTTATAGTGATGTGCATTACCGAGAGGGCCTGGAGATACCCTCTCCAATACTCGGATTGACAAATCCTAATCTTAATCTATGCCAATCCAACAAACACCTTCGGAGACACCTGTAGAGCATCTTTATAATCACCCAGTTACGTTGTGACATTTGATAGCACACAAGGTGTTCCTTCGGTATTCGGGAGTTGCATAATCTCATAGTTAGATGAATATGTATAAGTCATGAAGAAAGCAATAGCAAAAAAACTTAACTATCATTATGCTAAGCTAACAGATGGGTCTTGTCCATCACATCATTCTCTAATGATGTGATCCCGTTCATCAAATGACAACACATGTCTATGGTCAGGAAACTTAACCATCTTTGATTAACGAGCTAGTCAAGTAGAGGCATACTAGGGATACTCTATTTCGTCTATGTATTCACACATGTACTAAGTTTCTAGTTAATACAATTCTAGCATGAATAATAAACATTTATCATCATATAAGGAAATATAAATAACAACTTTATTATTGCCTCTAGGGCATATTTTCTTCAGTCTCTCACTTGCACTAGAGTCAATAATCTATATTACATAGTAATGATTCTAACACCCATGGAGTCTTGGTGCTGATCATGTTTTGCTCGTGGAAGAAGCTTAGTCAACGGGTCTGCAACATTCAGATCCGTATGTATTTTGCAAATCTCTATGTCTCCCTCCTTGACTTGATCGCGGATGGAATTGAAGTGCCTCTTGATGTGTTTGGTTCTCTTGTGAAATCTGGATTCCTTCGCTAAGGCAATTGCTCCAGTATTGTCACAAAAGATTTTTGTTGGACCCGATGCACTAGGTATTACACCTAGATCGGATATGAACTCCTTCATCTAGTCTCCTTCATTTGCTGCTTCCGAAGCAGCTATGTACTCCGCTTCACACGTAGATCCCGCCATGACGCTCTGCTTGGAATTGCACCAACTTACAGCTCCACCATTCAACATAAATACGTATCCGGTTTTTGACTTTGAGTCATCCGGATCAGTGTCAAAGCTTGCATCGACATAACCATTTACGACAAGCTCTCTGTCACCTCCATAAACGAGAAACATATCCTTAGTCCTTTTCAGGTATTTTAGGATGTTCTTGACCATTGTCCAGTGATCCACTCCTGGATTACTTTGGTACCTCCCTGCTAAACTTATAGTAAGGCACACATCAGGTCTGGTACACAACATTGCATACATGATAGAACCTATGGCTAAGGCATAGGAATGACTTTCATTTTCTCTCTATCTTCTGCGGTGGTCGAGCATTGAGTCTGACTCAACTTCACACCTTGTAACACAGGCAAGAACCCTTTCTTTGACTAATCCATTTTGAAATTCTTCAAAACTTTATCAAGTATGTACTTTGTGAAATTCCAATTAAGCGTCTTGATCTATCTCGATAGATCTTGATGCCCAATATATAAGCAGCTTCACCGAGGTCTTTCATTGAAAAATTCTTATTCAAGTATCCTTTTATGCTAGCCAGAAATTCTGTATTATTTCCAATCAACAATATGTCATCCACATATAATATTAAAAATGCTACAGAGATCCCACTCACTTTCTTGTAAATTCAGCCTTCTCCAAAAGTCTGTATAAAACCATGTGCTTTGATCACACTATCAAAGCATATATTCCAACTCCGAGAGGCTTGCACCTGTCCATAAATGGATCGCTGGAGCTTGCACACTTTGTTAACACCTTTAGGATCGACAAAACCTTCTGGTTGCATCGTATTCAACTCTTTTTTAAGAAATCCATTAAGGAATGCAGTTTTGACATCCGTTTGCGAAATTTCATAATCATAAAATGCGGCAAGTGCTAACATGATTCAGACAGACTTAAGCATCGCTACTGGTGAGATGGTCTCATCGTAGCCAACTCGTTGAACTTGTCGAAAACCTTTCGCAACAAGTCGAGCTTTGTAGATAGTAACATTTCCGTCAGCGTCAGTCTTCTTCTTGAAGATCCATTTATTCTCTATGGCTTGCCGATCATCGGGAAAGTCAACCAAAGTCCACACTTTGTTCTCATACATGGATCCCATCTCAGATTTCATGGCCTCAAGCCATTTCGTGGAATCTGGGCTCATCATCGCTTCCTCATAGTTCATAGGTTCGTCATGGTCTAGTAACATGACCTCCAGAACAGGATTACCGTACCACTCTGGTGCGGACCGTACTCTGGTTGACCTATGAGGTTCGGTAGTAACTTGATCCGAAGTTTCATGATCATCATCATTAGCTTCCTCACTAATTGGTGTAGGAATCACTGGAACTGATTTCTATGATGAACTACTTTCCAATTCGGGAGAAGGTACAATTACCTCATCAAGTTCTACTTTCCTCCCACTCACTTCTTTCGAAAGAAACTCCTTCTCTAGAAAGGATCAATTCTTAGCAACGAATATCTTTGTAACACCCTGGATGTAACTTCCCATATTTATAACTCCGACTCTTGCCATTTTCGGCTTTATGTTATGAGATTCCCTTCGTGGTTGGGTTTTTGTCTTCGTTTTGCATTTCATATCATGTCATCATGTGCATCTCAGTTGCATACGTGTTCGTCTCATGCATCCGAGCATTTTCCCCGTTGTCCGTTTCGCAATCCAACACTCTCACATGCACCCGACGCACCCCTTTCTGTCTCTTTTTGTGAGTGGGAGTCAAACGTTCTCGGAATGGGCCGAGATTTGTCAAGTGGCCTTGGTACACCACCGGTAGACCTCCTGTCAAATTTTGTTCCATTTGGAGGCCGTTTGATGCCCCAACGGTTAACCGGGTAACCGTAAAAGCCTCTTAGTGTTGCAGCCCAACACCCCTCCAAAACAGCCCAATTACCCATCTAAACCACCTCCATGTTCTCCATCGTCGGATCACGACCGTGTGGGCGAAAACCGCATCTCATTTAGACACTCCTACCTGCATCTACCTATAAATATGTGCCCCTCCCCGAAAATTCGCGGATTAAACCCAGCCATCTCCCCTCCGCGCTGCAGGACACGTCCGACCATCACCGGATGAAACCCGCCACCGCGCCCGCACCAGTAGGAAGCCGCCATGTGTCCTCCGCCCCGCCTCATGCCGCCAGCCCACCAGGCACGATGCAGGCCCTAGAAGCCCGCGCGGTGCTCGCGCCTCCCCGCGCCGGTCAACGCTCGCAGGCCGCTCGCCGCGCCGCCGCTCGGCTTGCCCGCGCCGCCCGGATCCGCCGGCGCCAGCGACCACCGCAGCTCTGACCTCCTTCCCCTGCTCCAGTCATCTCCTTCCTCCTCTCCGGCCAAGTACCGCGACTCCCCGATGAACCTCGACATCCGCGCCCTCAAACCCTTGATCTAGCGAGGTTGACTCCATTTTTCTCTCGAAGTCCCTGTTATTTTTATGCCTACTTCCTCATGCTACATCTCCATGCTCAGTGCTCCAAATCATGCATATGATATGTCAAAATGTTCGTATCGTTGAGATCTTCATGTTAGCAACATTTCTATGCATGTTACTGTCCATTATGATGCCATTTTCATTGTTGGAAGAGTGCTATAAAATGTTAACTGCTGGTGCTTAGTAGAACATGGTGAATTGTCATTTTTGTTGCATTTGATGTGTGCATTCTATGAGCATGAGGTCTACATGTGTTTTGAACTACATCATTCCATCTTTACATAGGTGCAAGTCTTTTTTTTGGGGGTCTATGTGGTGACTAGCACAAGCATGCAAATTAGGCTTCATAATGTTGCTGTTTTCAGGGACATAGGATTTTGCTAAGTCCTTTTCCTGCTGTTATTTTGATGCCATGTAAACTTGATGCTACCATGAGATTCATGCTTATTTTGAGATACTTCAGTAAGGATTTTTTGAACATGCGGTTATGATCTATCCGTTCATGCCCCTGGTTGAAATTATGGAGTGTTCTAGCATGTCATTTTCTTGCTCTACTTTTGCTATAAAATGTTCCTAGCAGTTTGTTAACATGTTAATCAATAATTGCCATGTGTTTTGCTAGTGATCCATGCATCCTATTAACTTGATCGTGTCATGGTTAGCTTCATGAACATGTCTTATTGCTACTGGTATGCTTATATTGTCATTTAATGCTTTGTGGTGAGTGACATGAGCTTGCAAAGTTGCTATCATGAATTTGTTTATACCATGCTCTGTTTTTCTTCTAAGTCTGAAACTGTTAATTAAACTTGCTATGTTTACATGGGTGCCATCATATATTCGGTGCCTTTTTGGCTCATGTTCAGTAAGGGACTTTTGTTCTATGCATTTTGTAGAATCATGTCATGCTTTTGTTTGCCACGATATGTTCTTGTAGCATGTTGTTTGCTTGCTCTAAACATTGCTTCCTGATGTTGTTTTTGACATGTTAGTATTTTCACTAAGTCTGTGAAGCTGATATCTTTTGCACTTTTGCCATGCTTGTTTGAACCTGTTCTGGTGTGATTTAGCCATAGCTCAGTGTTCATGTTTTGTCATGCATCTCTTGTATATCACTGCCATATGCTTGTTGCTATGTTGGAGTGCAGTAGCTTAGTTCCTTGTTGCATTCTAAGTGCTATCATGCTGTTAATCGCAGATTTGCGTCATTCTTATGTTGCTTGTCATTTGCAAACCGTGCATCCGTTTCCGGTGATCTTTATATCGATTTCAACAGAAATCATCTCATATTTCCAGCGGCATACTTGGTTTGCCAAGTTGATGTCTTGATCATTCTTTCCCTTCCGGAGCATGCATATGCATTGTATATCATATCTTGCATATCATGCCATGTATTGCATCATGTTGCTTGTGCATTGCACTGTGATTGATTGTTGTTCCATTGCTTGTGTTCTTGCTTCGGGTAGAGACGAGAGATGAGTACGTGACCGAGGAACCTGTTGAGTACGCTAACAAGGATCAAGCTTTCGACAACTCTGAGAACTTTGCAGGCAAGATGACCATACCCTCAAAATCACTTCTATCTTTGCTTGCTAGTTGTTCGCTCTATCATTATGTCGCGCTACCTACCACTTGTTATATCATGCCTCCCATATTGCCATGTCAAGCCTCTAACCCATCTTTCTAGCAAACCGTTGTTTGGCTATGTTACCGCTTTTGCTCAGCCCCTCTTATAGCGTTGCTAGTTGCAGGTGATGTTGAAGTTTGTTCCACGTTGGAACATGGACATATTGGGATATCATATTATCTCTTATTTAATTAATGCATCTATATACTTGGTAAAGGGTGGAAGGCTCGGCCTTTTGCCTGGTGTTTTGTTCCACTCTTGCCACCTTAGTTTTCGTCATACCGGTGTTATATTCCTTGATTTCGCGTTCCTTACGCGACTGGGTGTTATGGGAACCCCTTGACAGTTCGCCTTGAATAAAACTCCTCCAGCAAGGCCCTACCTTGGTTTTAATATTTGCCACCTAAGCCTTTTCCCTTGGGTTCCGCGGACTCAAGGGTCATCTTTATTTTAAACCCCCGGGCTAGTGCTCCTCTGAGTGTTGGTCCTAAAAAAGCCACTTGCGGTGCTGCCCTAGGCAACTTGGGGTATCTTCGGTTGCCGTACGTAGTGTTCATCCTGTGTGCCCTGAGAACGAGATACGTGCGACTCCTATCGGGATTTGTCGGCACATCGGGCGGCTTTGCTGGTCTTGTTTTACCATTGTCGAAATGTCTTGTAACCGGGATTCCGAGATTGATCGGGTCTTTCCGGGAGAAGGAATATCCTTCGTTGACCGTGAGAGGTTGTGATGGGCTAAGTTGGGACACCCCTGTAGGGTATAAACTTTCGAGAGCCGTGCCTGCGGTTATGTGGCAGATGAGAATTTGTTAATATCCGGTTGTAGAGAACTTGACACTTGACTTAATTAAAATGAATCAACCATGTGTGTAGCCGTGATGGTCTCTTTTCGGCGGAGTCCGGGAAGTGAACACGGTCTTGTGTTATGCTTGAACATAAGTAGCTTCAGGGTCACTTCTTGATCACTTCTAGCTTCTCGACCGTTGTGTTGATTCTCTTCTCGCTCTTATTTGCGTATGTTAGCCACCATATATGCTTAGTGCTTGATGCAGCTCCACCTCACTACCTTCTCCTGCCCATAAGCTTAAATAGTCTTGATCTCGCTGGTGTGAGATTGCTGAGTCCTCGTGACTCACAGATACTTCCAAACAGTTGCAGGTGCCGAGGATACCAGTCCAGGTGATGCTACCGAACTCAAGTGGGAGTTCGACGAGGATCTGGGTCATTACTATTTTTCTTTTCCTGATGATCAGTAGTGGAGCCCAGTTGGGACGATCGGGGATCTACCATTTGGGGTTTATCTTCCTTTTCTGTTGGATTTGGCCGTAGTCGGTCTTCGAGTGTATTTGGATGATGTATAAATTATTTATGTATTGTGTGAAGTGGCGATTGTAAGCCAACTCTTTATCCCTTTCTTATTCAGTACATGGGATTGTGTGAAGATTACCCCTCTTGCGACAAAACTACCATGCGGCTATGCCTCTAAGTCGTGCCCCAACACGTGGGAGATATAGCCGCATTGTGGGTGTTACAATCTTGCCTTCGGATCTGTGATAGAAGGTGTACCCAATAGTTTCCTTTGGGTATCCTATGAAGACGCATTTCTCCGATTTGGGTTCGAGCTTATCAGGTTGAAGCTTTTTCACATAAGCATCGCAAACCCAAACTTTAAGAAATGACAACTTAGGTTTCTTGCCAAACCACAGTTCATATGATGTTGTCTCAACGGATTTAGATGGTTCCCTATTTAATGTGAATGCAGCTGTCTCAAAAGCATAACCTCAAAACGATAGTGGTAAATCGGTAAGAGACATCATAGATTTCACCATATCTAATAAAGTACGGTTATGACGTTCGGACACACCATCACGCTGTGGTGTTCCAGGTGGCGTGAGTTGCAAAACTATTCCACATTCTTTCAAATGAAGACCAAACTCGTAACTCAAATATTCGCCTCCACGATCAGATCATAGAAACTTTATTTTCTTGTTCTGATGATTTTCCACTTCACTCTGAAATTCTTTGAACTTTTCAAATGTTTCAGACTTATGTTTCATTAAGTAGATATACCCATATCTTCTCAAATCCTCTGTGAAGGTCAAAAAATAACGATCCTGAAAGTGCAACTATCCCTGGGTGGTTTTGGTAATGCCTAACAACATACAACTCATTGAACTAATGCTTTTTCATGATGATCATTTCAGAAAGTTCAATGATTGGCATGGCATGGACTAGGAATGTGGACCCCTCAAAATGCTAAGGACACATATTGGCTCAAGCTCAAGACTCTACATTTTCATTTTAGTGATCCAAGATCACATTGAGTCCATAGGAAAAGCCAATACTATTAAAAGGGGATGAGGTGTTGCTTATTGGCTTGCTTGCTCAAAATGCTTAGTGATATGCTCCAAAGCCCTCAACCACTTTCTCATATCCACATATGTCCTAAACCTAAAGTCATACTCGGCCCCACCGATTTGCTCTATCCGGAGCCACCGAGTTCATTTGACATAGCCATAGCCAGAAACCCTAATAAGTTCGGTCTCACTGATAGGGATCTTGGTCTCACCGAGATGGGATTGCAAACTCTCTATTTCCCTTCATAACGTTTCGGTCTAACCGAGATGAGCGATCGGTCCCACCGAGTTCGCAATGCAACCTCTCTATTTCCCTTTCTTAACATTTCGGTCTCACCGAAATGAGCGATCGGTCCCACCGAGTTTGCATGACTAACTCTCTATTTGCCTATTACAGAAATCGGTCTCACTGAGTTTATGTGACTGGTCTCACCGAGTTTATGTGATCGGTCTCACCGAGATTACATTATGCCCTAACCCTAATGAAATCAGCCCCACCAAGTTGTCATGTCGGTCCCTCCGAAAATCCTAATGCTCACATTTTGAACTAAATCGGTCTGACCAGGTTTGAGTATTCGGTCCCACTGAGTTTGGTAAATTGTGTGTAACGGTTAGATTTTGTGTGGAGGCTATATATACCCCTCAACCCTTCCTCCATTCGTGAAGAGAGCCATCAGAACGTGCCTACACTTCCAGCATTCATTTTCTGAGAGAGAACCGCCTACTCATGTCTTGAGACCAAGATATTGCAATCCAACCACAAGAATCTTGATCTCTAGCCTTCCCCTAGTTGCTTTCGACTCAAATCATCTTTCCACCAAATCCAAATCAGTGAGATAGAGTTGAGTGTTGGGGAGACTATCATTTGAAGCACAAGAGCAAGGAGTTCATCATCAACACACCATCTATTACCTTTTGGAGAGTGGTGTCTGCTACCTCTTGAGCATGCATTGGTTTTCCCTTGAAGAGGAAAGGGTGATGCAACAAAGTAGCGTAAGTACTTCCCTCAGTTTTTGAGAACCAAGGCATCAATCCAGTAGGATACTACACGCAAGTCGCCAAGTACCTGCACAAACAATCAAGAACCTCGCAACCAACGTGATAAAGGGGTTGTTAATCCCTTCACGGTCACTTGCAAAAGTGACATCTGATAAAGATAATAAGATATTTTTTTTTGGTATTTTTGATGTTGTAGG